>NT_177064.1:240306-372738 GCF_000188095.3 Bombus impatiens | reverse complement strand
GCGCGGCAGAGCCGCCTCGACAATGATGGATGCGTTGTTTCGTGGCACAAAAGCGGAGGAAATAATCGACGTTTATGGAAATTAGTCCCTTGGTAATTTCTAGCTTCCGTTTTTCGTAAAGGAGAATCAAG
Organism: Bombus impatiens; assembly: GCF_000188095.3. Taxonomy (NCBI): domain Eukaryota; kingdom Metazoa; phylum Arthropoda; class Insecta; order Hymenoptera; family Apidae; genus Bombus; species Bombus impatiens. The sequence goes on along the minus strand of NT_177064.1, from coordinate 372,607 downwards.
ATAGAGGAACTGTAATTATATTGGCGAAAATGGAACAAGGATTCCTTTGGAAAAGACAGAAAAGATCGACTGATAGTCACCTCTTACGAATATGTTATTCGTATTATACGAAATATTTTGAAATCATCACTGGCGCCATTATGAACGCTGACGATTATATTGGTCGAGTTTAAAATAAATTTGAAAATATCTCTAGAAAGTACAAGATTTAATACAAGCATATATATATCGCAGGAATTACAGAAATAATTAAACAGTCAATTACCATCACATTAATAAATCTCAGCACGCAGTGAGGCCATATTTAACATTTATTACATTCTCGAGATAGCTGTTCATACTGTATAGGTAATTTTGTTACTATGTACATGAGTTTGCTATGAATATCTTGCAGTTTCTATATCCATTTTTAAATTGGATCCAAATCTTATCAATATAATCATGACAGTCGTGTCTCATTGTGGTGTTAATAAAATCTCAAAATTTTTCAGACAGCATGTACGACATGAACCGTGAAAGCCATACTATGGCAAGTGTCCACTTATTTTCGTGAACCTATGTATATATATCGTTCACTAGGCGTAAAAACGTTTTGTAATCGATAGCGTTGTGTAATCGAGTTACCGCCAGGTCGTCGTGGAAAGTTAACTGGATTTAATATAGGCAAGAAAGCATTTCGAAAGTATGTTTATTTAAAAGTGGTTACATAATGACGCGTACACTGCACTCGACCGGTTACGCGCCTAAGTTGCAAAGCGTGCAGCACCTCCTAGAGCGCCTCTACATCGATTAATCGCAATCGCGGAACCGCGCTGTTATAGTCGATAACCGATAGTTTATTTCGTGCATACAAACGTTCTACGAATTATGTATCTATCTGTTCGTGACACTTTAATTAACAATTGTAAGTAAATATCGGTGGAAATATTGGATATCGATCATTTGATAATGGTCCTCTAATAAAAGCAAATTCTTATAAACTGTATTATTGAGATGTACAGTGGGGGATGAAAGAAAGTTTGAAAGTGAGAGAGTATCACCAGCAAACACCATAACTTTAGAGACTGGAAATGCATTTGACCAGAGAAATGAATGGACATAAAGTTGAAAGTTACTAATTTATTATATATACGCAAGTAGCAATTTCAAACTTTCTTTCGTCCACCACTGTGCCCTTAATGTCGTTTCGTACCATTGTGTGATTATAATTGTCGATGCACGACGAAGTATTGTTTCCCTTGATCGAAAGCATTTGCAATATTCATCGTAGATCAATTTCTGAACGTAAGTTCGCAATAAAATTGATTCTTAATCACCTGCGTTAGTAGCAGGAAAATTCCAATAGCAAATATCAGTAATTTTTAATTTAGTATATTAGTATGGAAATTTTTAATTTGCCAGATAATTCATCAATTTTTATTAAGCGGCAGAATTTTTTCTAAATTACATGCGATGTTGCAGGAAGCCTGGAGACTCGAAGGAGGACGAAAAACAAATTCCCGTGAGCGAGAATCGTTGCTCCTGCTGTCTAAAGCCATTTTTCCTGGGACGTGGAGTCCGCTGTGAGGATTGCGGTGGAAAATCCTGCAGGAAAGGCTGCTCCCGTTGGGACCCGTCAGATAACGCTTGGCATTGTCTCTTTTGCCGTCAACAAAGGTTCCCACGGCGATATACTAATTCGTTACACAATTCTATACGAAACTCTATTTAATTTTACGAAACGTCTAGTAACTTCATTAAACCATTGCATAATTTCTCCTTTCAATTTAACTCTTACCTTGCATAATTTTCTAAAATAACATTTATGCGATCGTTATCATTCGACTTTCGAAAAGTTTTTAATGAAATTCGAATTTATTATTAGGTACTGGTTGAAAAAAAACGGAGTCGAGGCATTCGGTGGGCCGATCGACGAGAAAGATTTACATCGATACTTCAATACGGCAAAATCACAAGTTTACGTGGCAGGTTTGTTCATTAATCTTTATTTCACGATTTCCACGAATCTTTAATTTGCATATAAGCCACTCAGCAAGTATATTGATCAATCAACATAACATAAAGCAGAGAATATTAATGACGATACAAAAATTATTTTCTAAAATTTACCTTGGAATTATTAATCCTCCGTGCGATAAACAAACTTATGAGTAAATCACTTTCTTTTTAAATTCAACGTTTTGATTAATTGCGATCAGTCGATATGAAAAAACGAAACAGTATCTTTTCTTATTTGAAACCATAAATTTAATTCTTGGATGATAATATAAATGTGCACAGGTGATAAATGATCGATCTTTCGATATGGATTATATGGATTATCGACATTGTCACTTTCCCCATCGATAAAACCGTGTTGCAATCGCTATGATTATCGCCGGAAACGGGTCTGATACCAATTATATAAGGGCGTAAACGAACCGAAGACAAGAAGACTTTTATCGACTCAATAACCGGTTTCTTTAGAAACAGCGACGAAACTATTTCAATTAATACGTGTCCGAGGAAAAAGCAGGAAAACGAACTAGTTCCTAGCGATATCATCTTTTCAACGTGTAGTTGCTATAAAATGATCTACTGGGAGTTGTCATTTGAAAAAGCATTTTACTCGTTATCCTTAGGAAGACTATCCAGTTATGTAGAAATATTTCTACTATTTTATTTAGAATGTTACTCATAATTTCCTGGTTTCTACTCTATAAGCATACAATTTCATTCAAAGTTCCTTGCTAATATTACAGACTTATAATACTATGCACGAGTGCGTATAATTAAAGTATTATGAAGAAAATAAGCAAATACAATATAACCATGATTTTATTTCAATATTATCATTAATTTTGTCATAAACATTTGAAAGCAATTATATAGCATAATAATTATATACAATACTAGCATTATAATTGGAATAACAAGATATCAAAGAACCGTTACTTTGACAAGTTTTATAATTCCAGTACTGAGCACATGCTCAAGGGAAGTCAAACGAATATTTCATATCCAGCATAATATATAAAGCAAAAGGAAAGGTACATAGCATAGAGAAAATCCCGATACTCCTTGTAGCCGCTGCAAAATGTTCCATCTCTGTCTCGTCTCTGTAACCTACAGACTTTCAAAAGCATTCGCGAATTCTGCAAACGACAATAGCTACCTGTTGCGCCACCCTCTGCTCCAAACTGCAGACCAAAATTATTCACCAAACATACCGTGAAAAGTTTGAATAAAAGTATCGGGTGACTAGACACGGCGAGTGCAGCTAGTAAAACTTGCGAATGCAAGAAAATCGACGCGTCCCTCGAGTTCCCAAGAAAATCGATCCGACGGACCCCTTATAAATAATGCAGCTTCCAAGGCGACACAAGGTGAAGCATTCCTACATGTTCCTCGCTAATGCAGTGCCTTGAAAAGAAGCAACGGAGAAACGATTGTCCACGAAAGAATCGCGAACAGGTCGAGCTCGAAGGAGAATCGCGGACAATTGCAAGACCTTCGAGGAAAATTGATTTGCAGGTTGGAAGCCGTGGGCGCGGTGAACGATCGACGAATCGATACGCGTTGTGCATACGGTGCTAGAGAGGGAATTAATTGCGAGTTTGTCGTGGAGGTAGCGAGCGGCGTGAAATTCGAGCGAATTTCCACGACTCGACGATAATCTCGAACCATCTGTTCTAAGCGACGATGTAAAGCTTAATTAAACGTCGAAACGACCTCGTGTAAATTTTAATCGCATTGCCCTTGCTCCACGTAACATTTGTTTCCCTCGCTTTGACGTCGTCTTCCTTGCGATCCTCTCGTCTCTTCAACTGTTCGGCTATATAGCTGAGCTTAACGATAGGTCAATTAGAACTTGAATTTTAGAAAGTCAGATGTTTCCAATTCTACCGACTATTTTCATTCTCTCCCGCTGTAATTATCACTCTCTCTCTATTCTCTATTTCCTTATATATATTTTTACCGTTTACATATTTTATATGATAACGCAAGATTAGTGAAAATTACGCGAAACACGTAGGTACACGTTTGCAAGCATACGACGTGGCGAATACAAAATAACATATACGAAATCATCCATCAATTCGCCGTCTTAGTCAATAAAACGTCATCTCACGCCAATAGATTACCGCAAGAACATCGAGAAATTCGTGAGACGTTATTACTAATCGAAGAAGATTATCTAACCTGTCAACACGAAAGATCAACGTCAATCGATGTAATGAACGTTGCAATTTGTCCAGGCTTTTATACGGAAACAGCTGTGAGGGGATCTTAGATCTTTAGCTAATTGGAGGAGATTCACGACACGAGCGATCCAGTGAAAGAGTGGGAAAAACAGTCGCAAGGAAAATAAAGAAAAACGAAATTAACCCGAAATAACTATCTGAGAAAATCTTGCAGCGAACATGTTAATTGACGTTGGATTCAGCGTTGAATCGCGAGCTGAGACACCATTGTGCCATCTTGAAACGGGCGTCCTTGTTCCAAGCCAGAAAAGTCGTGTAACGGAAGAGGCAACAATAAGAACGGGTCGCAAAAATGATCTCACGCTGGATTCCCCGCGATGCTCATTGTTCGTTGCACACGGCCTACGATCTTTTCCGCGTGAATCGTATCGGACCGTTTGATCAGGAACGAGAACTTCTATCTACTAGATAGCGGACGGATAAAATAGTGGCCCCGTGGAAACTGTAGCTTTTCTTCGATGGAAAAAAATGCTCGTGTCTCACGTCACGTGGAATGTACGCGATTCATGATTTCTCGGCCCGTTATGTATAACTTGACAGTGCAAGTTACGATGCGGGTCACTTGTGTAGTGAGACAAGGTTCTTTAAGTTAGCTAAGCTCCGATATCTCGAAGTTTGATCTTCAACTTTACACAGAATAATCAAACTTGTATGCTGTATGTTGTAAGACACTATTAGTCGAACATAATAATGAATGAATAGGAAAATATCGTATAAATCAGGTGCAGTAAGAAAAAAAACATCAGAAACGAGAAAATGATTGGTATAACAGTATGGTAGAATCATTGAGATCGGTGAGGAGATGGTATATCATGAGAGCTAATAAACTAAACGATAAAATAACCTGTGGAAATAAATAACATTCACACGGCACTAAATTATATAGGATAATTACAACAGAAGATATTAAGGTCAGTTGTCATTATGAAAAAACTATAGCTATCAAATTGTCGATAATATACTATTCTAAATATAATGTATACGTAATATATTTGAACGTTTATGAGGTCATCGATAATTAGTTAAATAGTCTATTATTAGAAAACAATTTAAAAATTTGTCATTATCAAACTACTTAGCTTGACACGAATATACTTCTAACCCAAATGATCTTATCTTATTCGATCATAACGTTAGGCAAGCACGAAAGTAGATTGTCATCGAATTATGCTATGCTATGAATTTGCCCCTCCACCCAGAATTTTATACTTTGTATTTTATTCGTATCGACGAGGCTGCGTATGTACGTATAGAGAGTTGAGTAACGTTGGGAAAGTTTCTCAAGGAAGTTTTGAAGAACAAGAAACTTTTAACAAGATCCGTGGTTTCGTTTTATTAACCTGATATTACGTGTGTATGCTGTGTTTAACTATCAAGTCACAATTTCTGAATTTTACTCTTTATAAGAAAAATTTCTTTATTTGCGAAAAGAATTATAATTAATTGTAGCTCTTTGCTTTTCGATCCAAAATCTTCGAAAATTTCTTAACTTTAAGACAGATATAAAAGAATCTACGATATTTGATTTCTTGTTTCCATTTTGGAAGAAAGATTAGTCTGCGACGTAAGAAGCCGAGAAAATCGAAAAAACTTATCCACGTTAGAGAAGGCTTACACAATGTTAATTGAATAGTCTTTTGAAAGATCAGCTTGAAGGATGCAGTTTAAGAGTTACAGGAATTATGAATTCCTGAAGGAGGCAAGATCGCAGGAGGTTTGTCCAAATGGAGATGCGTTCTTTGTACATGGATACACGCATCAGGTTTCTTGATTTCTACCAACTTACACAGCCTATTCCAAGGATCTGTTCTTTCGCCAAACATGGTCAGAGCACGGTCGTGCCCAACAGTTTTGTCCCTGTTCGTCGTTTTTCGCGAGCCGAAAGATCCACGCTCGTTATTTCTTCTAGGAAACCGGCATGGATCGCGGCGCATTCCGCCGCGCGAAATTTCAGAAAACCAGATCCTCCAGCTGGTTAGAACTCGCGATCTCTTCGCTTGATTACCGCTCGTGTTAAATTCGTGAATTGCAATAAGCTAGCTGAAGTTGAATTTTTATATAAAACATAGGACGAAACATTGACGATAATGATAGAACGCAGTTAGAACGTCTTTATAAAAGTTTTACACTGGGAATTGTAAATGAAAATTTAGGGGGAGCTTTTGAATAGCTTATGGGCCTTTAGAACGATGAAACGATGTTAACAGAATGACGAGAAGGTTCCAATTTGAGAATCTTGAAGATCTTTGAAATTGAAAAAATTGCAAATCTGAAGATTTTGTACTCTCTTGAGATCGATGAATGTGAGACAAGATTTACGAGAATCTAGATCACACCGCGTTACTTTTATTCATCAGAGTTTCAATTTATAAATATCTTAAGAATGAAAATCTTTCAGTATCGTTCTTCTCCAGAGACCATAAATCATTTTCTTCGTTGCATAAAAGGAAAGAAAATTTTAGAGATACATCTGCAAGAATTTGTAAGAATCTAAAGCACCTTAATCTTTTAAGATCATTTACATACTGTTCTACCGCGGCAGATCACGATTCATCTCCTTCGTTGCATAAAAGCAAGAAAACCTTTAGGGAAATACGTCCATGAGTTTATAAGAATCTAAAGCACATGATCAACCTATATCCACGATAATCTCGGCTTGCAATTGCAGAGAAAAGCTTCTAACGAAACGTGTTTTAATATTCTTCTTCCTCAAGAAATACTTCCAACTCGTAATTGCACTGGAAAGCTTCTTCTAACAACGCGTCTTTTAAACAGGTTCGTCCGTACAAGACCATAATTCATATTCTTGGTCATATAAGAGAAAAGAAACTTGTACGCATATTTCTAAAAATTTATCAAAACCAAAAAAAAAAAAAACTAACCTTTATACACAACACCTAATATCAAATACCAAAAAAAAATTCCCACTACGATGCGTCTTTTAACCGAATCCTTCGTTAAGAGACTACGAAACATTTTCTTCGTCATGAAGAAAAGAAAGACGAGCTTTAGATAAGTATTTCCAAGGAAACCACTTTACTCCTGTCCTGCAAGGCATCATGCGCGGAAAAAGCTTAAAGCAAGCAGGTTGTTAAGACACGGTGGCAGGGTCGATTAGGAGCCGCGGGGCCGAATTCCGATCGGTTTTCGGGCCGGTTGTAAGCGGAACTCCCGCGCGCTCATCGGTCTTATTGTCTCCGGGCCCTCCGTAGCGAACCTCAGTTCTGCTCCAGTACTCTTGGGAGTAACATCGCGCACTCCTGTAATCCTTTCTGCCTGTTTCTTTCGCCGTCTCGTCCGCTCCGTTACTCGCATCCCTGGAAAGAATCCGTTCGCGCAAAACGAGTCACCGAGCGGTCAATGTCGATCGCCACTCGGACCGATCGAGCAACATTTTTTCCCCTCTCCTCCGGCGTGAATTTTCTTTCGTGTTGTTTATTCCATGAAGGAGGATTCCTCTCGGCTCGGCTCGCAACGATACGTCGTTTACTTCGTGCACGCGCGTGTTGTGCAACCGCAAGGTGACTGCCAGGGTCCACGCGTGGGGAATAATCGTGTATCGATAATAATTGCAACGTGCACGCGAACAAGCTGCAGTCGCGAAGGACGGAAGTCGAACGAGCCGGCAACGTGAAAGCAGGTCCCGTTGGTGAAAATATCGTGGAACCTAGCGTTTTCTTGCCATTTTTCAGTGAACGTCGCCGAAGACTTTTAGAGAGGTTGTTCGAGATCTGGTCGATGGTGAGGAAGGCTTCCAGTAACCGGTTCTATACGTTTAGAAATGGAAAATAGCAGACAAGGACGGCAGAAGCGCGCGAAAGTCGCGATACCTAATCAAGACTGAAGGATTAGTCTGGCTTCGAACGGGATGATTGGAGATGAAAAAGTGGATGAGACGTTTCGAAAGGCTCGACGAGTGGAACGGGTTAGTCGGTTGATGATTCTGCAGGCATTGTAAAAATTTCGAAGAAACTTCCTCCGGAGATTTTTTCTCGTTTGTTCACTGCAAGCTTGTTGAAGACGTAATGTGAAAAGAACAGATTGATGGAAAATTAAGAAAGGATATTTAACGAATAGAGCCTCGTTCTTTTCGAACTTTCGAGAACAGAGTGCAACTAGAACGAACAAATTGAAACTCGACAAAAGTGTGTGATAAAAAATGTTTAATAAACGGAGCCTCGTTTTCAAGCACGAAATTAATGCTCGTCAGAGATAAGTGATAGAAAATTGAAAAGAAGTTTCATAAGTGTACTCTTGTCCTAGATTAAAAAGCAACAAAAACGGGCGCACTGATCTCAAGATCGGTAACAGTTTCTACTCTACGCTACGGATCCATCTTCGGAGAAGAATTATAGAAGAAATTATAAAAGATTCCATAAATCCTTTCGCAACATCCAACATCAAAACGCAATCAAAACGGCCATCAGAATCAAGCTTCATCAGAATCGTCTCAAGATCCGTAACGATCTTTAAATATCCATCTTTAGAAAAGGATGTAAAAGGAGAATTTGTAGTAAAAGATTGAATAAATAAAACACATAATGGTCGATGATAGGAAACGAAGGACGGAGTACTCGGAAGACTAAAGAGATCGTATTTTGATTCAACTGAAGGGCAAAGGATCGACGCCGTGGGACGAACGTCGAACCAAGTATCCTCGAGCGAAGATCGATGTCTGTTCGCGCTCGAGCGGCCTCGAAGCCGTGTGATAACTGATAAATATACCGGTCTTGCGGTACTCGCCTAAGAGAATGCGGTTACAAACACAAGGGGAAAAAAGGACTACAGTGGTAGATCTTTAATGGTCGTCGATACTTTCGTTTAGAAAGCGCCGCGTCAGTTGCACAAAGATTCGCGATCGCGCCGCATCGTTCCCTTGAACCGATACTTGATACGTCATTTCGACCGGCGCCTATTGTAAACAAATCGATTCGGTCGACAGTTTTTGAAAATGTTCGTGGCAACGCGCAATTCGTGCTCATGTTGGGACAACCGTCCGTTCTGACGAAAGGGGGAGAAAGTTACGGCCGCGTGAATGAGTAAGTTGTTTCCATTTTTCCTTTTTCTCGCTTGTTATCTTGTATCTTAGATGGATGGATTTAATTGGATGGAAAAGTTAGGGAACCTGTTGAAGTAGACGAATGATGACTTGATTTTAATATCGTGGTCACTTTTGCAGATATTTTTGTTACTCTTGTTAAATTGAAGATAATAACTGGACGATAATATAGATAATAATATAGGAAAATAATTAGACGAGTAGTTTGTTTGGCGGAGATTATTTGCAGTTTTGAGACGAACAAATTCAAGAGTCGTGTGTTAAATAATGGCCACTTGTCTGTTAATCTCATACGATAGCATTTTTGAAGATATTGCGTTAGATTGTTAATTGAACTAGTATTTTATTTGTCAGGAATCGTTCGTAGTTTATGAAGAAAAAATTGGACAATCATATATGAAACATATGTGATGTGTGCTATAAAATGTTCATATATCAAGCTGATAAGGTAAAAGTAATGTTAACGATGCCGGACTTATGCTCGTTGACCTAGTTTAAAATGATATCGCAGGGACAGCTGCTCATCGTTCACATGGAATCTTTTTCCTTGCGAACCTTACGAAAATTCAAAGGAATTTAAATGTAGTGTGCTTAATTGAACACAATAACGTCGGTTTGATGAATCTCGCTTCCGTTTCCAGTCGAACAATTCAGTCGAAAGATAGTGCAAGTACCGCAAACGATGAGAAACGAAGAAATTAATTACGAGGCTAAACGACGTCCTTGATTTTAATTCTCAAAGGAGATATAAATTCATCGGTCGTTTCGTCGATCGTTTAATTAAATTAAAGCTGACTATGAAGTATAAAGCATTGTACGATGTTTTGCAAATAAATTAAAGAAATATTTGAATTTTTTAGGAGTGGAAAATGCAGCTACCAGTTCGGGACAGGGTTTGGCCACGAAGCAAGAAGATGCGAACACGATGGAAACGGTTCGAGATTTCGTTGAGAAGATAGTGGTGAGATTGATGGGTAACTTGAACGACACCCCGATCCATCGATTATACGATCATCCAGCATGTAAGTCTAAATACACAAATACGCAAGTAATTGCTCTCTCTCACACTTTCTTGCGCCTTTTGCTCTGCTTTACGTTGAAAAATGAACTATAATACACGTAACAATTAATTTTTATAAATTGAAACAGATTGAGAAAAGTAACGGGAAAATTATAAATTAATATTTCTCCGTATGTTTGCTTTTCTAATTTTTTAACAAATATAAGTTTAGATGAGCGCAAGTGTATCCGATGTGTAACCAAGCTATGCTGCCATCTGCAGAAAACGCTCGAATGCATTGAAATAAGAAAGAAGACGTATCTGGAGAGCTTCGAATTCCATTCTTAATCGCTACGGCTATATTTCTACCCGCTGCGTATTTGTTACCTACTTAACAATTAACTACCAACCATCTTGATCGCTTTTTTTTACCCCTGATACATCTCTAAAACGCGGCAGTGCCCGGTTGGCAATTAACTCTCGGGTATCTCGATTGCTTCTTTGACGCTTGGTTGCGCCGCGACTCTGCAACCGAACGTTTCCTCTGCGAAACAAAAGTTACAAGAAAACGTCCGCACCTGTACAGGCTGTTTCATATCCATTTACAAATACAAGACACCGAAAATGAGGAATACAAGTAAAGAGTAATTTTGAGACATGACAAAAATATTCCTCCGCGATTAACTTTCCATTGTAAAGTTCTAATACTTGTAACGTATCTTATTCGATTTAATGTAACATGTTTTAAAACGGTGATATGGTTTAAAACACTCTGTACAGAATGCACATTTAACAGTTGCAATTAAGAAAATATAGCAGTTGTTAATGAAAAGGATGAAAGAAACAAACATGACATCAATTTCTAATTGCACGTTTCCTCGCTCGAGTTAATAACTCGACTAACGCTGGTTGCTAGATGACAAGCTTATGGAAAGACATATAACACCCTTGGTAGACGCGCTCTCACGTTTGGCCATGGCCCTGCGATTGTCCTTAGAAAGTAAGTAGCCCTTCACGTCGTTCGTATTCTTCAAACGAGACAGCACACACAGTTTTCATTTCACAACCAATATATACCTCTTATCAAGCTATATTTTATCAGGCTATAATCTTCGATGCCTGGACATCGTTTAAAGATATCAAACGACCCTTAAAATTCACGTATACGCGCTTCAAAGTATAGGCACAGGCGTTATGATTTAGGATGATCGCACCGCAACGCAGCGATGTGGAACGGGTTGCCTGGCCCCAGGCGCCTCGAGCGTTTTCGCTCAAATAACACACATACAGGTTCGCTTCTTACAAACGACTCAAAACATAATACACACAATGTACAGTCTGGGACAAAAGTAAGTGGACAGCTGGTGGAAATAGGTATCAATGATGTTTCGTTAGATATGGTTTGTTTACACAGAAATGTAAACATTAATTTCAACGATTCATTAAATAGTCTTGATAGATAAAACTTAAATGTACTAGATCGATTAAGCCTCATTGACCCTTACCTACGCTCTTGTCTTTATCCCCGACTGTATCCTAAAATACACGTTTCGCGTGACTTTTTACGATCATATCTGCCGCGATCCGTTCTAAAGTCTCGTGTCCTATAACTATTATTTCACCGCGTAATCTCGATGACCCAACATTTTATCTTACTCAATAAAATCCGTTCTCCAGTCGAGCGATGTTAGAACACCGTGCCAATTAATACTCGATTAGAATACTAATGGCTGTTCTAGTAAGGAAATTTTATATTTATTTATTTATTATTGCTTAGTCCGTACCTTTCGGATTTGGACGAACTTTCGGTTTTACGTCTCTTATATCTATTTCGCTTCTTATATGTCTACCTCTCCACTATATCCACTCTATTTTATCGCACTCCCTTAATTATTCTATCTCTAAAAACTAAAACTAGAAACTACAAATTAACAACTAATGACTAAAAACTATTGCAACTTTGGGCTTTAGCCTCCTTGCTGTGCTTCCTTCCTGTCGTTTGCCTTTCTCTTCTCTATTATTGCTTTCAGTTCTGCTAAACCTTCTCCAGTCTCATTTAGCGTTTTTCCTATGTTCTTTGGTCCTCCCGTTATTTCACATTCTTCTATTACATGTATCTGGTCTTCTTCTTTCCTTCTATATAGTCTGCATCTTTTTTCTCCCTTTTCTTTCCAGTATTCCCTTGCTTTGGTCTCGTTTCCACACCTGAATCTTGCCAATATCCTCCTTTCTAAATACTCTGATAATTTTTCTTTGTTGATATTTCTGTAGTGTGTATTATATTTGGATTCGAAGAAAATTTTATAATGTATGTAGTTCTCTCTTTTTGCTTCAATCGAGATGACGTTCGTTCGTCGATGACGAGCGAACCAACGTCGAACGACCTAGCTTTAGAGAGTTACATAAGCAGCGTAGAAATCATCATTGTCGTTGCCGGTCTCTGTTTGACGATTCAGTGCGCGTTTTTTACCTTCCCACGAGCCGGAGGTATCCTTAGAAAGAAGTCGATGCAACCGTAAAACGGAGACGACTCGTTCGGTGCTCACGATTTTGCAGTACTTGTGGAAGAATTTTTGTAATTATTCTGGTTGGAATTACGTTAATTACGGCATGGTTGTGGTAGAATCGTACAAGACTGAGAATTGTCATAGGCTGGAATTTGAGAGTAGAAAATGTAGCATTTGGAAAGGAAATGTGGTACAAGTGACACAATCTCTATCTTGGGGAAACTGTGAAATCAAACTTTTTCATACGGAAATCGGTTTGCTCGTGGATATTAATCTTCTGTACGTAAATTGGACTATCTGACGATTCGAATGAAATTTTATTCTTAGGTGTCTTTATTGCGAGTCTATATTTTTATTAGGAAGTTTGAAGCGTTTAACGTTTAAATTAATTCTCCGTCAGATATTTAGATGTCTGACTTTTAACAATCCATTCTGAATTTACGCGAACTATTCACACAAAACTCTGCCATTTACCAATCGTATCACGCTCCTATAGATCTCAAATACACAATACGCATTCCTGTCACGTGTAGTCGAGTCTCTACGTGTATTCCCTGAGTCACTCGTTATCGATATGTACTCTAATATGAACGTTCGATTCTCACTGAGAACTTTCCGCAATCAATAGATCGACATCATCTACACGATTTCTCACTCCTGTATGTCCATTATCGATTAACAGCTTGGATTCATTGTTGTGAACGATTCGTAGAAACGACGAATTTAAAGAAAAAAAGTTAGCCCAACACCTTTTTCGTACTTTTTACATTGAGAAACTAACTGTTCCAAAATTAATAAAAAAATTAACAGGAAATCCAGTATAGATGAAATTGGGGATATGATTTCAAATTTCAGAAGCTTGGAAACACACAAAAAGATTTTCTAGATAAATACAAATCTTATCGTTCTCTGTATTTATCTTGCTGTTGTGAAAAATGCGCCGAGCTCTTTTAATTGAAACTGAAAGGAGAGCAAAAAGATAAAAGCGGGAAACGAGGACGACGTGTTCCCACACTGTCTATCGATTTTCGTAGCGTCGAAATCGCAGTTTCATCGGGATAAATTCGAACCTGATCCTCTGCCAGAAAGGTTCTGGTCGAGTGGGATGACTTGTAACTCGAGAAATCAGGCGAGAAGAATAAAGCTCCTAAGAAAAGGCGCGACTCGCTTGTAAGAAAAAAGGCATGGTTAAAAATTCATGATCTTTAAACTTTACTGTAAATTGGTACCATATTAGGATAGCTTGACGTTGAAAAAGTAACGACGCGTATTCTACAACGAAATTTTGTGTTTCTTCACTCGCATTCACAATGATCCATGTGTAACGTGTATAAGAAAGAAACCGCTTGAATACATTGTCAGATGTACAAAAGCAACAAAAGAGCGCGTATGGAGGATAGATAATTTGCATGGAAAAGCGATCGTCGCGCCAAAGGCGCATGTAAAAGTCATATAGGCGACATTTGTACTCGTTTGCATAAGCTTTACGTCGACATTCGATGACAGGCTACCGAATAATTCAGGAAAAACGTTTTTTAACTGGGACAGTATGTTTCTCAAATGATATTTGGTTATTTATTTAAATGTATTCGTAGGTTTCTTAAATCAAAAGTAGATGAATAAAAGATAAACAAAAACGAACGTAGATTTATATTCAGCTGATATTTTCTCTCCGTCACTTTATTTCTTCAACTATCATTCGTCAATGTGTCTCACACTATGTTTCAAAGTCTACTTATATGGTAATTTAAGGTCACCGTTCCTTTAAGCACTTTGGTGATAAAAATTTATCGACAAAAATTATGAATTTCAAATTTATGTAATTAGTTCATCGTTGATTGTGTATTCCCATCTTAGAAATTTCTTATCTTTCATCAATTGTTACATATTTGACGATAATTACTGGATCCTCTTGACTTTTGTGCAAGTTATTTTCTAACGAATGAATCATTCGCGGTTCTTCAATCGAAGGACAATCTGAAGTACGGAACAATGGTGAATATAATGATTTCAGGACAATAATCTTAAACGACGTAGCTCGTTTACTGATTGCGTAAGAAAAATGAGTCAGTATCCGAAAGAAAAGTTTGTCTTATCGTTATTCCGGAAAAAATCACTCTTTTTATTCTCCTGCTTGGAAGAGTCGATGATTAAACACAAGTTGAACGTCATCAGGTGTAATCACATTCGTTTTACTTATAATTTATTTTCAAGGAAAATTCGTTCGGGACGGCATTGGTTTTTCGACGAAATCAGCGCGCGATTGTTTTAAATCCTATCGAGCATCGAAGATAACGCACGGTGATTTACTTGAATGAAATGTCCGAAAACAATCGATTTATATCAATCGTGCAATCTATACAATCTTTGATGTATACTCCGTACAATAAAATTTGAAAGCGACACGATAAAGTATTAATAAATTTAAAACTAATGTTTACAAATTGATAAATACAATTTTCTACCGCAATATTAAACTGTAAACTTTCACGCGGTAAATATTACCGTTTCTAAGTTGTATGTATGCAGATAAATGCAACTGTAAATCTCAGCCATCAATATTTATTACGCGCCATTTCGTCGACGTTTACATACAATGATGCGGTTTATTCCTACATATATTTATCACAGTTTACACGACTGAATAAAGCATAGATCGCATTGTTCCATAAGTTTCTCTCGAATCTTTATTCGCCATTCTTACATGCAATAAATTCGACAAGAGGAGTTTTATCAGTTTCGCAGATACAGATCAATCTCCTCGCGTGTAGCCGAGAATTTTGCGCCTCTAATAACAACATTTCATTCTATTATCGTTTATAAGTAGAATTTCAATTACCACTGATCGATACTGACCCAATACGCGTCTGCGAATGAGAAGATTAATGCTCGATATCGTCGAGTGTCTTTGTACCGATACAACTGTAGAAAAAAGGCATAATTACCTACTGCATAAAACACTGCATAAAAAACGGAAACATCTATAATACAAAGTCTGTCCACATGGAATACAAGTTTCTGAGATGCTCATACACGTGCATTAAATACTTCAATACGATAGAACTCTATTTACGATAATATGCAAAACCGAACACACAGCCGTTAAGATAGAATAATGTTTTAAAAATTGCAACAACAATTTTAGTCTAGTCGACTAATCTATCTAACTTTTCAAAGAAAGAATCAATTCGTTTGGTCGAATTTTAAAATAGTTGTTACAAGAGTTTTAAAGAGCGTGTGTTCAGTTTTGCTTATTACTGTATGTGAACTTGTCTAGGGACAAACAATTTATATAGTTGGAGTTCATGCGATAGAAGTTCGACAAATTTCCCTACTATCTATGATCTTTCCTTTATGCGATAAGAACTCAGGTTCAGATATGTAGACTGAATCGGTAAAACCTCGGATAATCACCTGAAATTACGTTTCAACAAATGGAAATGCTCATAAATGGATTTCTACTTACCTTAAAAACAAACACCGATAATGTAAAGTCTATCTATGATAAAATACTAGATTAAATACTCGAATATCTCAAAAAAAACAAGCATGAATAATAATAATAATAAATGAAAAATCCGCGTACGCGACGATGCATCTTAGTTGGTTGTCGCACGATCGTTCAGAAGGCGTCTGTCGATTTTAGAAAATGTAGGTTCCCTCGCAAAAGTATCCCCCACTAAAAGGAAGCCGTACAGAGCGGCGTATGTGGGGTACGTCGGTCGCGTATCAAGCCGCTTTGGCAAAGGCTCAGTCGCGAGCAGCGCAGGCCTGCGATTACACACACACAGAGCGGCGACTCGCGATTCGCCGGTTCGACGATCGGCCGATTCGTGTTTCCGCGTCGTATTCTAATCAACCAGCATCCGTTTCAATTAAAAATATGTTACGATATCACGTAAACGATATGAACGCGTGACAGCTGGGCGAGCAAGCAAACGTACCCCTTTGAAAATTCCGCCACTAACGGCCAGCAAGTGAAAGTGAGATCCAAGTGAATTTCGAACAACGACGTGTGATCTTTGCATTTAATATAACATACTCGTAAGCATATGAATATTTATAAATTTTAGATTACTATTATTAGAGATAGTAGATCCAACGAAAGGTATACAGAAGATAAGTCGACGATCGTCAAGGTGTTACGGAAATTATTTTCCAGTGCGAAGGGCAGTTAAAATGAGCGTAAAGAAGTGTTTGTTCTAATTACGATGCGTATATAATTGCAATTACCTGGGCCAACTAGGCGCTCGTTAATTGCGCCCTTGAGAGATAAGATAGCAAGACGGAAGATGCAAAGAGAGAAAAAGCGATTCACGATTCGACGAATCAATTCCGTTAATCTCGCCGCGTTCTCCAGGTGGCCTTTAATTACCTCATTCGCGAGTGAATGGAGCCTCCTTCGTGATGTAAACACCAGGCTTTTTATCTCTGTTCAACCAGGATTTGGATGTGTCTCGATGGACGCAGTAGTCCATGTCGGAGCAAAAATATTTAGGAATAAACTTCCTGGTCTCTTATCTCATTCCCTTTTAATTTGATCTACTTCCGATAAGCTAACACCGTCTCCATGGTATTTTAAGGTATTTGAAATTCAATGAACTGATTAATAGCCGATAATGCAATTTACTCTGTTCGTCACACTTTGGTAGTTGGCATTTCAGTGGGAAAACATAGATTTTTAAGGTTTTCGAGGATTCTGAAGAAGCCTTAGAAATTGTACGAGTTTCGAATCGAGCGCTAGACTACTAACTGCTTCGCAATAATATCTTTACCTGCTATAGACGGCGTTCGCTACGCGTTGGAAAAACGATAATTGGCTTCGATAAGACACACAACGAAGCCATGCGTCAACTGTTCGATCCTCACTCCGCAATGCCTTCGAAGTATTTCTCAGACAATATTACGAGCAGTTTTGCACAGCTTGCATCCTGGATGTTTGATTTCGATAATCATCTTCTTCTCATTTTCCAAAAAACTTACCATACCTTCTTGTGTTTTTGCCAGTTTATCCGCTTAAAATTAAGAAACACATGGAGCTGCAACTAAATTAAGGTAATAGAAAGAAGTATCTAAACGACATTACGCAATCGCCACCGCGGTAATTACAATGATTGCGAGTATTAAATGCTCCCTGACAGTATTTCACGCGACCAGCTACAAAAAGGTAACAGCGATTAGTGCGATTCGACTAACCGTAACACGACACGCACATAAATTTCGCCTTTTTCTCTCTGTTCTTGATAAAACAGGTGAATAAATGTTTTCCAATTAAATGCACTGCAGCTTAAACACTTTATCTTAGAAAATGATTATGTACATATCCTATGTATTATATAAAATATTTTGAAATTTCATTAGTATTTTAATGAGACACGACTGTCATCATCAAAATGATGTAACTTCAAACGAATTTTAAAATGTATATCGAAATTACAAGATATTTATTGCAGACATAATATATTAACATTTTTTTCATAAAAATATTTTTAATATAAATTTATTTAATATATTAAAAAAACAATATACAGCATCGTATACAGTGAATAATGAACATATATGATCTTGATCAGAATCTTGACCAGATCTTGACTATAATCAGAACAATCGTATCTCGTAACAAGGCTAATAAAATTCCAAAACGTTCCGCATAATACAGATAATAAACCGATAAAGAGTATTCACATTCGTTCGAATATCTTCGGAAAGCCACGTACGTGGTGTCGTTAGTTTCCTGTGTTACGTACGTTGATCTGTCTTTTGATTTTTTTTTTCAACGAAAATGTTGTAGTGTAACGAAAACAAGAGTCGATGTAATTATCGATGACGACAATTGTAACGATAGCAGAGATAACCTGCTGACGATAGACACGTAAACAGATTACCATCTCCACCGAGAAACTTCAAAGTTCAGAGGATCGTCGTCGGACAACTATTCAAATGAGGGTTTAAAGGTTCTCGTTATATCTGTCGTTCGATCATATTCGCGCCGTGCATGTGTTCAGACGCACGCATGCAACGTCGTCTCAATTCGCGTATTAAATGTGTATACAGCTGTACAGTTGTCTGTAATCACGAATTGTCGATGGTATCAAATCATTTTCCTCCTTTACTTATTGCGAGAGAAGAATTTATTTATCGTCATCGAAGAGAAAGAAGGAAACGACCTGCTATTTTTAACGACTTAAGCAGCGTGTAATCGATTCGACGGATCGAAAGTGCGATTATCACGAGGAAAGAGTAAAATAAAGCGTATCGCGCTGGAATTATGGAGAGTTCTTCGTGAGCCGAATTCAGCGCGTAATTTTTTCCTCAATAATGAGAAATCACCAACGGTTGTAAACAGCGGTGCACGGAGCTCGTATGGTCTTCCGGTATTAGTCGATCATGAGAAAACGAGAAAGTTATAGTTGCCAGGAAATATATTCGACTAACGCGACGGAAGCGTTCTCTCTCGGATGATCGTCGAGATCTTGTCTTCTGTGTACCTGGGTGTCTCGCATAATTACGTAGAAATTGCGTGCTATAGAAAGAAGGCAACGTCGAATACGTCGGTACTTACAGTGCGTGGAATAAGTAGAAGTTTGCAAGAGTTCGTTGAATTTTGGAATTTTTTTCTAGATCGTGATTTGTCAAATGGACAAATTGATCGTTTAAATCGGACGTCAGAGAGATTGAATGAAACGTGGAAATCAGAATATCGAGTGTTACCGAAGTACTACCTATAATGATAAAACAGCGTTACGTCGAAAGTGCGAGGAAATCGTTTGCTAGCTTATCAGTCAGAGATACGATGTGAAACGCGTGATAAATGTTGCTGGAACTCACCGCGGAGATGCTGACACTGATCGGCGGCCTGATCGTCGCCTATTTCATCTACGTGCTGTTCACCGTAAGAAATGGTAAATATTACCAATTTTGTCTTAACTTGAAATTGAATAGTTAGTAAAAGGATGGTATTAGTAGAAGAAAGCAGTGGGAGTATGTTAATAGGTTGCGATTCAATTCACGTGAAATCTACTTCTTCACTTTCAATACGCAACTCTCTAACCGATAGAAAAGTGTTATTAAATGCCTCGGGATTTTTTTCGCTCCATTCTTAAGTTCTCTCAAACCAAACATTTATTTGATATACCAATGATATTTATCGATAACAAGTTGAACTCACGTAAGACGTGATTTCAATTTCTATACATATATGATAGTTTCGAAAGAAAAGTTATTAAAAATCATAAAAAGTTGCCAATCATGTTCCTGAATTTATATTTATGCAAATTCCTATCTTTATGGCCACTAAAAGGATAGAACTTGAAAACAAACATTTGTTTCGCCTACCGAGTATCATGTAGATGGATGTTTCATATATTTTTTCATGTTATGTATTCTACGCATTTTACCACTTTTCGATTTCCCATAAATGCATATACATTCACAGTCTATTTGTCGGTAATTACGAATCGAGTTACGGACAAGTCGAGAAACTTTCGATAGAATGCAACTGATATAATCTTTTCCAATCTGTAGAACGTAGGATATGCAAAGTAGAGCGGTTATAAAATTTCGATCCAGTTTGCATTCGTGAAAGCAGCATCATCGGCACAGATTCGCCGCGGTTATTGCAAATTGTCACCGACCAACTATTCGCGTGTCCCTGGCACGGTTCCTCGATTGCACGTAATAATCTGTCACGAAGAGGATCTGCCTCCTCTCCTCTTTGACAATTTCGCAGGACATTTTGTAATAATATTTTACGATGTTTCGTAAAGGAAACATGAAGAGAAGCCGAGAAAAATCATCCTCCGACACATTTCGAAACAGGCGTTCGTTCTTCTTGATGGCTTGGCGCAGCCTATTGTTGTAATTTCTCTTTTTAAATAGATTTTATATCTATGTTGCGTGTGCCCGTATTGTCATCTTGGTAAGCGTAAATAACATAAAAGAATTTATTTAGTGTCCTTCTTGATGATTCGTTCTCCATTCAGTGTCGTAATTCTTTCTTTTAAATAAATACGCGTCTTGTTACAGAAATTCTATATTTATATTACGTGTATGTACACTGTCATGTCCGTACATGTAAATAATAGAGTTTGTGGAAAATTTATAGAAAGAATTTATTTAACATTCCCGACTTCTCGTTCTACTCTCATCGTTGTAGTTCTTTCTTCGTAAATTCCTTCGAGATAAATATCTTCTCTGTAAATAAATGTTCTACCTGCATTCTGCGTACTCACATAGTTGTCACATAGATAATATAGTTTACGAAAAAAAATTCCATACAATTTCTCGCTGGTGACAATCGGTGCGTTATTGTCACCGATTCGATTATTCGATTGCGATCGATTCAAAGGAACAACTGACAGAGCTGCCGCCACGATAACACGTCTTTCGACTTCAATAAGGTCGCAAGATTATCACGAATAGTATCACCAGAGGAATGGTATGATTCTTCCATTTCGAATAATTTTCTCTTGCTCGTCGAACCTCTTTACCCTCCCTTTCGATATTTTTATCTCCAACGATTCAGGTTTACTCAACGACCTACAGATCACGAGGTCGAGCGTGATTTAGATTTAAAAAATCCTTCGCAACTTGCTTGGTTCGCGTCTGTCGGAAAATACTTCATAATGGAATAGTAAAGAATATTTTTCTCGCATCTTCAAGATTAAATTCGAAAGTAATTATGGAAAAATAACGAAGAAACCAGTCTTCCAAATCCCCGATTCCTCGCTGTTATGAAAAAGATGTGCGTGTTTATGCATTGACGTAAATCATAAAGATATAAACAATTTTTATGCACATATTATAATATTCAAGAGTAGGTATATAATGTTCGATATTCAAGAAGATATTCAAAGCGACATATTCATTACGTAATTTATAATATTTAAGCAAGCGAAACGAATCTTTATTCAGGTTCTATCTCTTCGTTTTGTTGTTCACATAGAATCGTCAACTTGCAGGAATATGCGTAATTTACTGATAAAACCTGAATATCAAAATTGAAAGGATTGCTGCAACAAGTAGATAGCCCAGCTTTTCAGTAATTTAAAGAAACCAATACGAGATTAATCAAGCCAAATTATTTTTTTATTCGTAGTATTATTATATACAATTACATACGTAGTATTATATACAATTAATATTCGTAGTAACTGCCGTACTTTTGAATATGAAACATGTATTTTCTTTCGCTATTGATTATGAAATCTCAATTTTTCTTCCAACAAGTACAATTTAAATATTAGATTGCTAGAAACCTTTCTATTGCTATTCTCGTACAACCAATAGGCAACTCTATTATATCGTAATCTTATCAGTTAAGCTTAAAGTAGAAAACTTGATAATCTCTCTTAAACGAAATAATCATAATCAGCGCGTGTTTCGTTCTATTTTCGTGAAGAATTCTTAAACCATGCTTATGGTATTAAATTCTTAATCTAAATCCGTCAATAGCAAAGTCCAGAGACAAAGTCACGAAGCTCAAAGCACGAATATTGTCGTTTCGGGAAATATTAAATTAACAACCATGCAGGAGGCACGATTTCCCTGGATCGATCGCGTTGCACGTTAATTTGACACAGGGAGAAACCTTTCTGCGCCGCGATTACGCCCGTCCAGGTCGATAATCGCTATAATTTCGTTGCGTCAGACGCGTTTCGCGGTGTACACATTTTCGAATCGCGACTCGATTTCGCCGATTGTCGCGCGATTTCGTTTGCTCGACGTTTCACAAATCAGAAATGAAGCGTTACGAACTGGGTGGAAACGATTTCGTTCCCTTTCGAAATTCCCTCCCGCTGACTCGCCCATTAGAAAGTTCGGAAAAACAAAGCGAACCGCCACGAATAATGGGCAGCGCGTTTCGCAAAAACGCGAACGGTCGTAATCGATCATCGATACGATCATCCTTCGAAGGCAGCGCTCTTTTATATTCAGTTCTATCGCTGGCTGGACTACGTTTGCGTCAATTTATGAATATTACCGAGTGAATTGATTGAAAGTGTGAAGAAAAAGCGCTACGAAGGTCGTGGAGGAAAATATCATCGATGGAGAAGTAATAGACAGGGGGATGGGTCTTTTTATGGTCTTTATCATCGATGACGTTTGCACTTTAACCTCTCAGAAGCCAAACCGATCGACTCCGCTTTTTATTAATTTCTTAATTGCGTTACGTAAACGCACGGCTAATACCTAATATGTGAAGAAACAAAACACTCGCATCCATACGCTTATTCGTTACAGCAAGATGTCACGATAACTGTATAATTGTAATAGTTGCAACATCGTCTTCTCTGTCTACTTTTAATTTGTAGAATCGATCCAGCGTGGCTTTCGAATAACTCGTTCGACGAAACAAGAAAAATAAAATAAAGAGAGGAAAAAGGAAAAACAGAGAAAGAACGTGTATTTATCGATGGAATTTCACTGCAGGATGATACTCGAGTAATGGGAAGAATGTAGCATTCGATTAATTAAGAGGCGATCACGCGCTATGGTGAGGCTAATGAATAGCCGCGGAAATTGTTGAACGAACCGGTGATAGTTAAGTAGGCAGAAAATAAATGTAGGCGACCTTCACCTTGTAGCGAAAGACCAGGGTTAGAAAGCCCATCGACCGTCGGAATCTGTGCGTTTGATACAGGGAAATACAGTTGGCGGAAAGTCTTTCTGCTCGTACAAGCCGATGCAAATCAGCCTGAGCGCTAAATTTAGACTTCAATCGCCGTTAATAAACCGCGAATGGAACTCAAATAGAATCGTGCATTAATCATGAAACAACGAACAACCTGTCGTATTACTAATCCTCCATTAAACGCTTCTTTCAAGATTATCGCGTGGATGAATCACTAAAACGAACTTGAAGCTGTCCTCTAAACAATTAGAAAGTGTGAAGACGTAAAATAAAGCTAAACGAAGTATAAAGAGGTGAATAGTTAAAGGAAGATTGTTCAACGCCCATAATCCTCATAGTTTCAAAGAACTTTGATCGAACTTCTATCTTCAGCTTGTACAGAGGCTCACGAAGGTATTCGAATACCTGTAAGAACCTTTTGTTAACGTATTGAAGGTGTTACGTGAAACATTTTGAAATTTCGTTAGCAGTTTTATGAGGCTCGACTACCATGCTGATATTGATCAAGTTTCAAAGAAATCCGAAGATGTATTAGAAATTACACGGTATTTGGTACAAGTATAATTCACAGAAATGGCTATTTATTATACTAATTCTTTACCAAATGTATGTTTGCAATAAGTATCTTCCAATTTCTATATACATCTTCAAACCAAGGATCTAAATTTATTAGCAATATAATGATCATAGTTGTGTCAGTGCTAATGAGATTTTAAACTGCGTGTTTCATAGAACACACGCAATTATGTGCGTAAAAGTTTTCTGTGCTGAGTGTTGAAATACTTTCGTGTATCTGTTAATAGAGCGAACAAGACATTAACTCGACCAATAGCAACTATCTAACCGGTTGAACAGATGCAGTATGGATCCTCTGTGCCTCTGAGTGAACGCGTCCCCGCTGTCACAGCTCGAAGTTTCCCGCGAAAAGAGTTCAGCAGGTCGTCCCCGTCGAATTTCTCTCGGTCGCGCGCACGCGGACAGGCAAAAGAAGAATGAGGAATAGCTGACAAGGCCGGGAACCGGTGAAATTACCTTGGCTTGTCGTTCGTACGCGGCCAAACGAGACGTTCATCGCTCGATCCATTACCAATACCGTAGCTACCGCGTCGATGAAAGTACGCCATCGTACCGCTTTTCTTGTCCTGCCTTGCTCGTTAACCCTTTCGCGTCATCTATTTCCTTTTCGATAAGGTTTCTCCTCAAATCGATTTTCAGAGATTTCTAATGTTCATAAATTATGATAATTTATAATCAGAGTTTTCTCTAATATTCGCACGTCTTGCTACATTTTTCCACATTCGCGTACGAACGTAGTGGATATTAAGGTGTTATTAGAAGAATGGATTGATGAGCGTGGAGGGATGAATAGGCGATTTTCAAGAATTTGTTTCTGTCAGGAATTCTTTTGACGATGACAGATATTGAAATGGTAATTTTAAGTTGAATGACTTCTTCGATAGTTTTGAAGAGTTCATATTGACGCGAGTATTTTTATCGTCCAACACTTTGTCACGCCGTAAGTAAACATGGGAAGATTCGGAAATTTCACGAACGGGAATATTTCAATTTAAAGTAGGACGGCTTTACCACGGCAATCTTCACGCGTTTAAAAAAATGCCGAGAAGCTAGCGAGAAGCAAAATTTCACACAGAGACAAATACCTTTACTTGAACTAGAATAAACACAGTGCAATGCTATCACAAATTTCTTCAAATATTCGCAAAAATCTTTAGTACCTATCGAAACGAAGGATCCACCAGGATCTTACAATTTTACACTGGAACAAAGACCACGCAACATCTACCACAAAATGTCCCCAAACACGTCATAAATACATTACGCGTGCATATATTTCATAAATAAACTTATCGTAATCTTACAAATTCACATTGAAACTCTATACAACATCTACCATAAGATTTTCCAAATGTGCCCAAAACTTCCGCAAGAAACCTATCAAGACCCAAAGAATCTAAATACCCGAAAGAAAACGAAACGTCTGCCATAAAACCCTTTAAACGTTCCCAAACACTTTCACAGGAAACTTATTCACAACCAACAAACTTAACAGCTAACAAATAAACCCTACTGTAACGTACAACGCAAAAATCGATATTACAAAAATTCGCAGACAAACCAAACACGGATTCGCCAACGATGGCGCACACGGCGCTGCGCGAGATCGTGGAGCGTGCCGTGGAAGAAGCGAGGAAGTTGCCGGGCCTCGGTGGTTCCGGTGTGTCCGGAAGTGTTCCAGAGGCACGGAACGTCGTGGAGGACAGTTACGAGGATATACTCGCCACCGCGATACTCAACAAGGTTACAAATATTCATTTCTCGGAGTCTGATCTCTCTCGAGGGGGCATTCCCTCGAGGTGTTTGGGCTCCGTTCATGGAATTCCTGGTATTCGCTCGTGGATCGAGCGAGAGAGGATAAATCGATGAGCGAACGTTGGATTTTCTAGGTCATCGAGAAATTCCAAAAGGAACAGGTGGACGGCAATAGCAACGTTCTCCCAGGAAAACCAGTGTCCGCTAAGTGTGCGTTAAGTACGTTCCTTTGATCTTGTATGAAAAGAATAAATAAGAATAGAAGAAATAATTAAACACAAACGATGGATTTCGGGTTGCTTTTTGTGCAATTAGTATACGGGAAGATGTGGTTTTCATAAAATTAATGCTAACATTTAATGATATAGAAACATAATAATGGAGTATGTCACTATTGAGATTGAGATGTGGCATGATTAATTATAATCATCCATGTATATGGTATATTAGATGTACAACACGAGTCGGCAGTTCTAATGTTAAATGATTAAGCAAAGAAAATGTAGGAAAGAGGATGAAAGCAATTCAAAAGAGAATGCTTCTTCGTATTTCAGGCGAAAATGAGGCAGGTCTCGACGAAGGTGTAGAAGAAGGCTGTAGCAGCCTGGAACCACTGTCTCAGGATGATTGTAGCAGTGACTGCAGTGCGTCTTGCTCGAGACGCGTTAGAAACCAACCGGAGCCATTATCTCTCACGGTAAGCGATCCTTTTATGGCGAACGTCGCTTATGACCTTGACGGAACGTCGAAGAATTTGCGAAAGAAACGAGAACTCTTCCGAGGAAATATGTAGATACGATCCCTACTGAGTCTTTCGACTTGTATTGAGTATCTTGATTTCGAAACAATAGGAAAAGTTCATTGGAGCAGCATGGCCAATATGGAAACTTTCCAGTAATTTCAATAAGCCAGCATAGCCCAACTCAAAATCAAACTTTTTAAATCATCTTTTTAAACAAGCCAAATGTTATAAATTCATAGTCGACCAATATTTGTAGTAACTTTTGCATTGTTTAATGTGAAGCCTATGCCTATTCCTCTTGTCCAACGAACGTAGTTTAAATAAATAAATAAATAATTTAAATATCGAAACTTTGAACCACAGATTAACGAACTCGATTTGAAAACAATCACAGCAGCATAAATAACCATGAGAGCCAAGTAACGAGGACATGTCTGAATTTTAGATCTAGCACATGATATGAAAAATTACGATTGGAAAAATGAACCGTTTCGTGTAATTTCGCGACTAGGTTTGTAGGTTCTTGGGTGATTCTCGGTCGATAAGCGTGTTACTCGCGAATGATAAGCAACGGAAGTGGAACCGTTGTCCCACTTTGAAATACGCACGCCGGTCCCAACCAATAAGAGAAAAAAAAATGAAATAAACAAAACACGAAAAGCTATAAACAGACTTTATCGAGGTCGTTTCCTACGATTTATTAATGACACGTGTGTTTGATCGTTTCAGATAGAGGAAAGAATTGAGGAAGTGACGACAACTTATGCGTCCGACGAGGATCATAGGGAACACGACGTCTTGCCCATTAAGAACGCCCATCGAGTTCCGTTTCCTGAACTTGGAATGGACATTATCGATCGTAAGTGCTGCTTATCCACGTGTCGTTCATCCAATTCCATTGCTTATGTTTTATTGAAATTTTTATTCTTATGGTCGTTCACCTTTAGGAATTTGATACACACAGATAGCAATGACATTTGCGTGTGTAATATTTCTGCTGATGGTGTAAAAGCGGTATAACACAATTGAGTTTGTCGTTGGATATTCCGATCAGTTGTATTAGGACGTTGCCAGTGGTTATTCAAATCGTGTTATATGTTAAAATCGAACTACAATTTATTGTAATTTATTGTAATTTAAAATTTGTGGCGGCAGTGAAAATACGTGTGAAAGACGAGTAACTGAGGAACAAGCGAATTGTTCGCGTTAGACCGATAGCGAGTGAGCAGCAATTCGGAGAAAGCACGAGTGGACTAGAATGTGTGGTGCAACGTAAGAAGACAACAATCGTTAAAAAACGTGGTAATAAGTAGAAGACGAGAGGTCTTGTGCGAAAAGAAATGTTGTAGCGAGAATTATTCTTTATATTATTTTATTCTACGCTTGATGGAACCTGAAATCCAACATTAGTCCCATTGTTATTATTTTCTAATTACCTAATTTTTATTACCATAGCTTGTCAAGAATCGGAGGACAGTCAAGACGATCCAGATACGACGACCACGCACATAGGTTTAGTTTCTCCGATCGAATCGTGGGAAGAGAATTGGCTGTTCCAAAAGAAGAGAGTTCAAAGCCAGGCTGATCCTGTGGCCATGTTGGTGCCTAATCCTAGCGCCGATTTCAAGGCTTTAATCGGTGACAAGGACGCGGAAGACACATCCGATTTGTCCGAGTGTTCATCGGCACAGTCAGACGAAGAGATAGAGAAAGAATTAATGGAAGCCATAAGCAGTGTCGTGCCACGATCTCCGAAGAAAAAGGAGTTCGAGAATGGTCTGGACTACTTGAATTCGTCAGACGACTTTTCGTTGAAGGTGGATGATACGAATTCATTTTCCAATGGCGGACACGTATACGTATCTGATGAGGAAAAGACTGACTGTAGACGCGTGAAAGACCAAAGGAAAGCAGAGAAACGGAGGGAAAAAGAAGAAGATTATAAACAAAGTGTAAAGGGAAACGAAGAAGTGAAAGCCAAAGAGATTAAGGAGAAGGAAGTGAAAAGAAAATTGGAGAGAGTCGAAACTGAGGATGAGAAACCTGTTTCAGAATCAATAAATGTAATTAGCAACGGCTTGAAGAAGGTAGGAATGGAGCGACAGAAAACGAACGAGGTATCCGAAGAGGATAAAATAAGAAATTTAATCAACGGGGACGATTTCATTAAAGTAGATCGATCGGCGAAGAAAAGTGAATCGGATAATCTATCAAATTCTGTTAATTCGAAGCCTTTGACGGTTATTCTGCCCGATGAAAGCGAGCTAAACGTGCCAAAGACACCGACACCCACGCCGACGAGGATTTCCATGGAAATTAGTCTGGGAAATCCTCACAGCGAGAAAACGTACATCTCGCAGGAGAAGATCGTTCTGAATTCCTTGGAATGCGCGAAGAAAAAACTGATGGCCGTCAATGACGACAGTGTGGAAGCATTCGAAGACGAGGAAACGATGTTTGCTCAGCAAAAAGTCGACTTTCATGGTAAATATTTTAGCAACGTAGTCACCTGTTGTAAGAGTTTATGAGCTTATGATTGCCACTCATTTCACTTTTGTTCGTGAACATTAGCCGAAGATATTCAACAGGAAAGCGAATACACCGAACATTACGATATCGCGACTCAGAGACATTTGGATAGCTTGACGAAGTCCGAATCATTCGAGTCTTCGCCATTAACGAATTCCTCGATAGAGGATGACGAAAGGTAATATCAATACCAGTATTATCATTTGTAACCACTACGACTCTTCATCTAGTATTGAATGACGATAAAACATTTAACTCAGCTCGTTTATCTTTATTAATTTCACTTATGAACTTTCACTTATGATAGCCTTTAAAATATATTTATCGAGCTTAAAATGAACATTATAACTTTTGACAAAATTATCTGTTCTTGTAAATGAACGAAAAAGAAATTTTTAACGGAATATAAAAGAGTAAAATTCGAGATTTCTCGATTGTCTCGCGTCGAAAGTATCGAAACTAGGTTCGTTTCGTAACGTCACCGTTCAACGGTCTGCGGAGCGCCGTAAAGAACTTTCTTCTTACCGATGATACTATAACAATCTTTCAATATTCCACTGTGCAGTAAGTGCCGACAGGCTGTGGCGTTTGCCAAAGCCGAATCGGCTTCGCATCTGTCCCTGCAGAACAAGGATGCGGAGGAAGAGGGTCGGCTAGGTACTCCTCCAAGACCAGGTGATCAATTTTTAACAGTTTTATTTTTTTTACAATCTCAATCCTCGTCGTAATTTTTTAGAGATTCAGAGTCAATGTATCTGTCGATATAATTAAAGACGTTGTTTCAAATGTTACTTGTTTGCAATAAAAAAAAATAGGTACAATTGCTGAACGCGAGCACAAAAAGTGGGAAAATGCACCACCTATCGAGAACAACCCCTATAGCCAGGAAAACATTCAAAAGAGGCTTTTGGAGAGGCAGTACTCTAGAAGATCGTCAGACATTCCTGGGTACGATTTATAATAATCTTATCTTCATATGCGAATTTAATAAGACTAATATTCTACGGGTAATATTTTCCTTCAGAATTCACACCGAATTGCCAAAGAGCAACGGTGCGGATATGGATGTCGTGCTGGCGCCCCATGAACCGGATATCAAAAGGTGATATTCGAAATTATGTGAAAAAGACCTACAGATATCTAAATTTTCATCTTTCATCCAAAATTAGAAACTAACTTAACCTTTCAATAATAGCTGTCTGTAATAAATAGACGCCGTATATAATAGCATAACATATGACTGCAATAGGAATTCAAAGCTTTGTTCTGTACGTGAAATTTCCAGAAACTACAAATATTTTGTTTCGCAAATAAAATACGAATAAAGAAATCTATGATAAATAGAGATCATATATCGGGCAATCCATCGCACAAAGAAGCTTTATCCGATGTACAAAATTTCTAAAACACGCAAATACATACTCGTAGTTCAAAGAAAAAAGAATCCTTTAGGAGGGATCTTCCTGCATGAAATCAATAATCTTGACAGAATTATCGGGATTTAACAATTTTTAACCCATCAAGAAATGGTTAATGAACTAGCTAATTATATAAATGCCTGGAATGCGTAGGTTCGGCAGGGACTATTACATCAACGATTCAAGAGCGTCGGGTAACGAGAAAGGGAGAAGATCGACGGCGTCGACCTCGAGCAGACCGAGCAGCTCGTTGTCTCAACGATCAAGTTCCAACGGAATGGCGGACCAGGATCAACAGGTGAGTTTCCAGCTCGAAAAGTTCGAGGAGGCTTCCCTGCGTGGCAGCCTTTCTAGATGGACCTATCGCGATCCGTACTCCAGTCCGCAATTTGCCATCAACCCTCTTCTACGTTTGGAACTCGATGTATCAACAGAACCAACTGATCGTGATCACGAAAAAATCAACGGCTCTAACGAAAACTCTACGGGAAACGATGTTCCAAACGGTATAGGATATTCGAAAAATATGACAAAGAATAAAGAACATATTGACAAGTACGAAGCGGTCATAGAGAAGGAAACTAAATATTTTGATATCGATGGGCAAGATGCTAAATCTCTTGGCACTGACAATGATATTTTAAAACTTATGTCGAGTGACTTTTCGCAAAAAGTCGCTTACAATCCGCTCTACGAACCCGAGAAAAGTATCCTGAAGTCAGATGACTCAGGAATGTTCTCGGTCGATATGAACCCCATGGAGGATAATAAGAAGCAAAGTGAGGAGTTTTGGAGACTATGGATCAATGACAATCAGGATCATCCGAGAAACGATCAGATTCTGTCGTTCAATGGAAGGAGGTACTGGAACCTTAATGGCTACAAGTATCACACATTCGGAGGAATAAAGAACTCTCTTGATAAAAGCGTGGAAGATTCTGACGCGGAGGATAACTTGAAAATGGAGACACGTGACGACGAGCCCTTCGATATCACGGATTTCAGTAAATTCAAGTTTCAGACGTTTGGCGGTATAAAGAAGGGCAAGAAGATCGACGGTAAAGGAATTCCCATGTATAGAAAAATGATATTAAGATCGTGTATAAGGAATTGTAAAAATACCAAAGGAATGAGGTCGTCTCAAAGCGATTCTACCTTACAGCGCATGAATGGAATAAATAATGCGTCGAACGAAAAAATCGATCAGGAGTCTGATAGACAGAGCGATTACGAAAGTGACAGTCCCGAGGAGAGAGATACGATGAAGTACCTTAATATAAATACGAAGAGAAAGCGCAATAACAAGTTCTACAAGAAACGAATTAAGACGGTGTTTTCGTCGTATAGATCGTCCTCGGACGAATCCTGGCAAGACGAAGATGTTCAATCGCCTGACAAACTGATAATGCGAAAATGTCTAAGGGACACGCCCAAGAAAATCAAATTACGACCGAATCCGGATAACGATTCTAATTACTTTTTCAATACGTCCAGAAGGAAGGTGTTCAACGATAGTTTGAGAAGAGTTCGATCGCAGAAACGATTGTCGGACGATAGCGAAAGTTTGAAGTTGGAGCCACCTATCGTGCCGGAGATGGTCGAAAAAACTTTCGAAACTTTAAAAGATCTTCGAAGCAAAGGGAAGAAAAAGAAGAGCAAAAGTTCCGAATCGAACAACCAAAAAAAGACTGGTGTGAGGTGTTTGACCGATCTGACGATATGGTGAAAATAGTTACTTAAATTGGCTCCCGTTGAGGAATTTAAACTGTTTCACGCGTATAGAAGTTAATATTTCTTTTTTTTAAAGAAATGCCTTTTTTTATTTTATCGTATATAGTGCCATATAGTCAACTAAAAGTTCCTCGAAAAGTGTCCAAAACGTATCAAAGATGCGAATTCTATTTTTCACCGATAGATTATAAAGAAGAAGTTTATTGTACAAAGGAGTGTATATTGTAACTGTTATAAATATATTGTTTCTAATGAGCGTAACGAATAATGAGAAATGTGACTTTACTTGAAGTGTGCATGACACTATAACGGTGTAGGTATTTGTCCCTACGATTAATCCTCGCGTAGCAAATTCGAAGATTCTATGACTACTTAAATGCCATCTTTATTAGTTTCAATTGTGGTATAACAGAAAAATTAGTATGCTCTGTAAGCAAACTGTAAATAAAATTTTCCTGACTCTTCCTTGTAGATCGCACGCGGTAATGTATCAGCCTTGTATAATACAAAACAATCGTTCTTTCTTGTATATAGTACACGTAGATCGTAAAAGAGGCGGCTTAAAAATAATAAAAATAATAAAACATGTGACCGAGAACATTCTGTTAATACGAAGTCGTTCTATGCACATTGCACATGCATGATCGCTGCGAAAAATGCCTTTTCCGATCGGTAAGTACCGTTTACATGCATTTCCAATTCAATGCATGTCGACTAACAAACGATAAAGGTCTGCATGCTCTATGATCGACAGAAGCTTTTATCAGAAATCATTGAACCGAAAAAAAAAAGAAAAATAAATGCTACGTAAAAATCTTTGGTGCCATTCTCCGTTATAAGGTGTTTGATCACAACTAACAACTTCTAATTTTCTCGATAAGATTTATTGGGTGTAATATGCATGGCTATATACGTACATACGCGAAGCTTACATTAAACTAATCTTAGGTGTAAAAACGTTACTAACAGCTGCAAAAGCCACATCGAAACATTTTGTGAACTAAAACGCGCGCCCGATATTGGATGGTTTAATTCAACTGAGCTATTTTCTGTTTCAGGAGGAAATACAATACAGAGAAACGGAGACGATCCTGAATCGAAGCAACGACGTGAAATCCAAGGTGGCGAAATGGCAGAATAACAACGTGGAGGGCAAATATCAACAACCTGTTCGACAAAATGACTCTTCAGACGAGGCGGAGAGAGACAAAGACAGGTTCTCGAAAATCGAGTCGCAGATGTCGTGGGAAGACCAACGAATGGAAGAAATTCTGGAAAACGAGAGGAAAAATAGCAAGAATGAAATCAACGCGAAACTGAATAATCAGGAAAATTATGAGAACGCCGTTATAGAAACGAAAAAGTCCAATTCCGATGAAAATCCACGCAAGATCAAGAGGATCGACTTGAAGGCTTATGGATTCGAAAATGAATTCTCTAATAAAACGGCTAAAACTTCCACGCCTAGAGTGGTCAATAAATTGGATCTTAAGTCTTTTGGTTACGATAATGGAATTCGACGAACACAATCGACGATTCAATTGAATAGCATAGGTAATGACGAATTCAAGCCAAGGTTAACCAGAACGTCGAACAAATCGAACTTAACACGGAGAAACGATTATGAGAATGACCGTGGCGATGTGATCGAAAGCAACCGTGCTTCTGGCGATAACAACTTGACACAGAGCACAGAAACCTTGAACAAGTATGAGAACGAGAGTTACAACGATTTTGGATTAAAGTCAGCGAAATCGGTGCCGAACATCGCCAAATTCTATTCGAATCCGAATAGCCAAGAAGATGAGGAGGTAGAAAGCTATAATCAGAATTCGTACAACGAATTTGGAATGGTTAAAAAAGGATCGGTGAGAAACATCGCGAATAATTATAGTTTGGAGAAGTGTAACATTAAGAGTAACGATTCTTCGGTCGACGATTCGGAAAATGAAACGGATAATTCCTTTGAGAGGGAACAGAGTCACCAATCGATGAGTGACCTCAAGAAGAAAAGTCTGAGCGAAGAGGAATTTGATAATAAGGTGCTGCCGATGCCATCGGTCAGGAGGCTCGCTGAAGCGTTTAGCAAACAGACCGAACCCGTTCCTGGACCCATCTCGAAGGTAAGAATGGATTCTTGAATGATCGATATGCAGAGTGTTACAAAAAGAAGTCTAATAAAAGAAAGATACCAATTGGTCAACCTTGACTGTAATTTTGCAAGATGCTGGTAGCATGTAGATTTCTGATATAAGTAAGACATTATATACGTTGAATAGCTTTAAAGATATGAAGCTTCAGATCTTTCTTTTTATAGCATTCTAATTATCTAATTTTAGTATAGGGCGCTTCATTTTCAGCGATGCATTGTTTATGATATATGTAGACTAAAGATATTACGGATTTATACAAAATTAGGAGACGAGAATACGCAAAAATATATAAAGTATACAGAGTATAATAGTAGGTATACGTCATGATATTTAGAGGAACAAATTTTTCAAGGTTCCATTTCTTTAATTATGTTCACAAAAATATAAATTTACGATGCATCCTCATTTATACAAATATATCTAAAGGAGACTTTAGTTACGATATATGATCACAAATTATTGCAAACACTTTTCACAACCAGTTACAAGAGATCGTATAGAAGTCAATGAAGTAATCAGAAATGATTTTGACTGTTTCTTATCTATTCTATTTAGATAACTAAATCGAGCAACGCGAATAAGGAGAGATCGTCAACACCAGAGATCCAAATAGTTGAAACGCCAAGACAGATGCACAGTCTGACTGCCAGATCGCTTTCGAAACAATTTCGAGAAGGCCTGAGGCAAATTCCGAACAAAGTAACTTCACCTCCGGCTAGTCACGTCGTTATGGAGCAACCTAATATAACGGAAAGCCAAACGGAAGTAGTGCAAGGGAAGAGCGACGTGTCCAACGACACGAACGTAATTCTACCTGGAAAATTAAAGTCGAATATAATATTTTGGGAACAGATGCAGAGAAAGAGTTAAAGCAAGTTTATGTAAAATTGGGCCCGAAGTCTTAAAAAGGAAACCGAAAGAGAAGTTGAATGTTCACTTAGGGATCAAATTAAATTAACATATTACATGCAAAGCGTCTAGATAAAGGATGTAAAAAATCCAGATAACTTGGTCTTCTTTTTTATAGAGTGCGATAGAAATTATTTCCGAGAAACAGAATTTTATCGAGAAGCTAGAAGAAGTAGAACAAGTTAGCATCCTTGCTCAACGTAAGAATGTTTCAACGCCGTTCAACGAAAGAGTCGATTAATTGTATGAAACAATACAGGCTCAACGATCGATCGATTTACAAGAGCAATTGCATTCGCGACAGGAAATGTCGATGTGATTGTGTGTGCCAAATGATATGAACCCGTGATTAGCCAAAGAAAATATTTTTTGCGTGGTCCTTTCGAAACATGCGAGCAATTTGAACGTAACTTTCTAAATAGCAAACATTTTGGAAACTACGAAACGACCAGCTAAATTTTACGCGTTCGTAATATTCTACGATCAATTTGTAAATACACGTCGCCGGAACATAGTCGAACTGTCGAAATTGTTTTCTGTATATAAGAAGGAACTCTTAATCATAGTCACAAAGTTTTATATATAAATCTACCATATAGTGTTCCCATATACGACATTACTATTTATTATTTATTAACGTCTAAATATGTATCTGTGTATATACGAATTATGAAAATCGGTGGGCAACGAAAGTACTTCAATAAAAATATCAAAATTTGTATGGATTTAACTTTACGTTATCTGTACGTTAGAAACTGTGCTATATCGATATTATATAAATATACTGTTTATTATGTAAAAAAGATTACCAAAGCTTTTTACCTTTCATTTTTAAAAGGGACGGACTAGGGATCATCGAGACGATGGATCAGGAAAGAACCACGGAAATCATTTAGAAGAAATTATTTAAAAACCTCCTAAAACATGATGAGTATTTTATTTGAATACGTGCACGTACATAAGTGTCTGTATAACTATAAAATCAGTATATGTATTCTGTCAGCATCTTTCATAATTATAAAAATACTACTTTTTGTTGAAGAGCTGTAAAATGAGACAGCCATACACATCGTATATTTAGATATGTAATTTGTAAAATTATTATACGCGTGATAGGCAATTTTCAAAGTTTTTTCTTTAAATACTAATTACGAGGCACGTGATATGCTCAGTAATATATGCATCTAGTTTTATGGAACGGTATACTTTCTAATTCAGCGGCGTGTTCTCGCCGATAATCCCATAGAAAATGATCGATCAATATAGCGTTAATGTCTGATTTTTTTAACGCTAGATTAGGGTAGCGCCCGATTAGAGTTCTCACTTCATCCTTGACCCGTTCGATAACCTCTATAGAGCAACCTCGAATTTCGATCTCGTCTTCGCTACCGTTTTCTAATTCTATATCTGCAATATTAAATACTGTGCTATCTAATA
Organism: Bombus impatiens; assembly: GCF_000188095.3. NCBI lineage: Eukaryota > Metazoa > Arthropoda > Insecta > Hymenoptera > Apidae > Bombus > Bombus impatiens. The sequence goes on along the minus strand of NT_177064.1, from coordinate 335,914 downwards.
GGGAAACCCTGCCACTTAACTCTAATGACTCTATTTATACCGTGGTTGGTTGAACACTGATATCAAAGCGACATTATGTATACAAAAAATATGAAAAAGACAAGTCATTTATAATCAAATTAATATAGAAAAAAGTATCTAAAAACCTTCTAAAATATAACAATGTAGAATTTGATTTAAAAACTGTGCAATAGACTCACCAGACTGTAGTCTGCTCAGAAGAGTATTACTATAACGAATAGCACCAAAGTGTAGTAGAACTTGCGGAATACGATAATCAGCGAACATCGTGATGCAGTCTATGTCTTCAAATTCACCAATTCCCTGTCCCTTGAAACAGGCCCATATGTCGCCTATCAGTATTTGTGCCCGCTTGTAGAAGCTAACTGGAAGACAAACACTCTGTTATTACATTTGCTTTTGGAAATAATTCTCTTTCATAGAACTAACAATAATATCGTTACCTTTGTGAATTCTGTAGTCTGCCTCATCTCGATAAGACTCAAATTCTTCCACGATACATTTCAGCAATTTTTCGGCTGAACGCGAACACGATTTCACACAGTTAGTAAAAGTACCTAGAAAGAGAAAGAAATTGATACAATGTTTTTAAGAATTGGATGTTAAAATTCAATTCCAAATGTGATTTATCACATGTGTGTAAAATAGTTTGGTAGTCTAGTGTATAACTTTACACTCTTTCAAGATTTATTAGAAATTTACAAAAGAAATAAGCTCGTCTAATTACGAAAATCTAATTTCTGCTTCAACAAAGATCGGTAAAGTTTTGCACCAGATTCCTTTATTATATATAAACTTAATAAGCAAAACTATGATCTGAAGAAAAGAAAGGGATTTCAATCATGTACCTTGATACTTTTCTAACAAAACCTTTCCGGCATCTCTCAAGGATTTAACTCTTTCGTCTAACAGCGGGATACTAGTTTCAGTATCGCCACGAAAAATATGCTCAGCTTCAGATCTCGTTATTTGAGAATAATACTTGGGGTCGACTATAGGTTTCCCCTCCTGTTCGAAGTAAATTGTTTGAAAAAAAAGAAAAAAAAAGTATGGCGTAGCTATTGGTAGAATTTCAACAATCGTGTAACTTTCGAAACAACACAGACACCAACGTGTTGAAGTATTTTTGAAACGACCAGGACAAACGGTTTGCGAACAAAAGAAGCTAGACGTGTAGATGTGGAAAACGTCGGAACATGACATTTTACCTATATTACATGCAAAATTTCCATGTAACCACAAAATGTTATTGACGGTCAAATTTCTGAGGACACGTCAAGTCAGAAACGTTGCTTCTTAAGGCTAAGCTTCTTAAGATGAACCCCGCGTGTAAACAATATTCGACCGACATAATTGGTCTCAAAAGACCCACGTGAGTACACGTGACTCTTGAATATAATATCAATTGCGGGATTTGCAGCAACAAGGAGACAGCTCAAACATTTAAATTGTTTGGATTGAAAAAGAAAGAAAAATATAAATTTCATATGAATATTATGAGAGGAAAAATATGATAAGTACAATTTTGTTGATTTTCTGATGTTGATATTATTTAAAGGTTAAAATTATTAAAATTACTCTCATATAAAAAACGAAAGATATGGCTTGTGGTGTTCTTCCCCTGTGGTTTTCATATTCAAAGATGCAAAGATTTATTACTACGAGTATTATTAATTGACCATGAATTTCGCAGAAGTACTTGATCTTTAGTTACTTTTTGTTGGTTCACTCAAATTACTGAAAAGTGGAACTTCCTCCTTATTGCAGCTCGATCTCCCTTAATTTTTATTCATATTGAATTGTTTGCGTATATAAAATAGGGCTCTGGACAAGCTGTTCGATTCGATTCCTAAGCCCAAAGGCGCGGTACCAGAATTTGGACTACCAAAATGGAAAGTAATGCCGTTAGAGTCGAAAATCCCAATGGTTCCCGGACCGGAGGGTGTTTACAATTTCACGCGTCGTAAGCTTGGCGAGGAACTATGGATCTCCACGCCGGATGCGGAGTTTAATTTAAGCGATCCATACGGCTACGAGATACAATGGACTTACGACTCCCTCCACGATAAACATTTGCTTCCTCACTTCTCCAAACCGAATATCATTCGGCATTTGATCAAATCTGGCTTCGTTACTAAAAATTTAGACGCAAAATGTTCTCTGAAAGATTACAATATGTACAGAAGGTATCTAAGAAGACTGCACTGTGATAGCATAAAGAAGGAATTGAATAGAAGAACGAAACAATCCATCGAGGAGAGAGCGATCTTGTATGCTCAAGAACAGGCTGAGAAAGAAGTGAAGAGGTAACCACCGAGTAAATATCGCTAATCCTGAAGAACAATGACATAACTGCAAAATTAAAAAATTTCAGCTACATACGTTAATAATATTTTAGTTATATTATAGTAAGAATCCACGATACTTAATTATAGATATAATTAAATGAAATTGATCTGTTTCGTCTCCTGGAAAATTACTTTCTTGCATCACTGTGCGCCATTGTTCTTTCAGACCAGATACGTGTTGAATTATATATAAGAAACTATTGTCTGAGAATGGTATCGCATAAAAACGTTCTGTTAGATTGAGAGAAAGAGAAAGATTAATGGAGTTACGAAAGTCCGCGATCATGCAAAGAAAGATGGCTGAGAAAATGAAGCTGCAAAAGCAGAAAGAGAAACAAAGGAAAATTGATGAAAGGTTACAAGCATTGGCTCAGAAAAAGAAAGAAACTCAACAAATGCGGTATATTAAAAGCAAAGCTCATGCAGAAATAATTCAGCAGAAACAAATGGCAGCAACAGATATTCGAAGGCAAAAGATAATTCAAACTCTTTTGGAATGGAACAGGAAGGAACGTATACGAAAGAAAATGAGAGAAATGCGATTAGCGCACGAACAAGAAGAAAAACGCAAGATCGTAGAACTGAAGTATATATGAAATTCATAAAGTACTTTGTGTTAGAAAAATAAGACTTTTTTATTTATGCTATATAGATGGGAAGAAAGATTAGAATTTCAAAAGAAACAAATTGAAAAGGAACAGTTTCTATTGCAATGCATAGAAGATCAAAGGAGTAAATTTATAGATGCATACCAAGAAAAGGTAGACAGAGAAACAGAAAGAATGAAAAGTATGTGTTACTGAATTTCATAAAAATGTATGCTCACAGATCGATAAAATTTAATGTTTTATTTATAGGACTTTTTGAAGATGTAAAAATGTATATAAGATGTTATTTGGCTAGGCACTTGCCTGGAAGTAGAGAACGCATTTGCTGTGAAAAATATTTCGATGATGATGAAGTATTTTATATGAATTTAATATAAAATCATCTCAAATATGAATGTGACATTACAGTTTTAATTTCAATTTTAGGATGAAACATCATTTGTGGAAAGTGATAAAAAGGATGCAGCTAAGCTAATAAAACAAGATAAAGTAAGAAAATTTCTATTATCTGTTATTAAGACTGCAAACTATATAATCAATAAAAAACAATATTGATATCAAGGTTTGTCTGGTATAAAATATAGTATCGTTTCAGATACAGAAAACGCTTCAGAAAGAAAAGAAAAGGAATGAAGAAAAGGCTCTAAGCAAAGATAAATTAAAGCAAAAAATGAAACAGAAAAAGAGGAAAATCTCAGCAAGGATGGAGAAAAAGGAAGCACGTAAAATTGAAAGTGTTGGAAAAAGAAGAAAAAAACAAAAGAAAAGGAAAAAAGTAAAAAAGAAGAAAGATACTCAATCAGATACAAAATCTGAATTAGACCCATTCACTGAATCTATACCTTCATCAAAAACAGAAACTATAGAAGAATCAATAATTTCTGAACCAAAAGAAAAGTGCACATGTCAAGCAATTAAAGATCGTGAAAAACATATTACATGATAAAAGACAGATAATCTTCCTAAAACTAAATTTTTTATAGTTTAACTTTCCTTCTAAAGATAATGTTTATAATTTTATATACTTTTTAACTCACATCTACAGCTCTCTTAATAGCAGCACACAAGGCAAAATACCCAGTCTGGCCATTAACAGTCCACTTTGGACAATTTGTTTTACTCCAAAAGGAATAATTCAATGTGTCCAAGACAAATATCCAATCGACTGCCTTTAGATCATCGGGAGAAGGGTGAAACTGACATTGTGAAAAATTGTTCACACTTATTTTGCGATCGTTAAGGGCTTCAAAAACCTGTAAAAAAAGAATATTGATTAGTTTATATGTGATCAATCATATCCTAAAATTCTTTATCTCATTTCTTAGTTAGTTAAAAATGTGCAACAAAAAAGTTCAAGCACTATTTATGATATAATTTCATAATTAATTTTTTAAATATATTACAACAAATTTATGAAAAAGATTTGAACAATAGTGAAAAGTTATTTACCGCATAGGCAAGATTTTTGATTCCTTCTTCTTCAACGGAAACATCCTTAGAACAAAAATCTATTAATTTTGCGGATTCCTTTGGCATTAAAATCATTGTTGAGGAAGTATCACAGCGTAGTTAATAGTGAATTGAAAATAATTTATTTAAGCACAAAATTTATCCACAACCTGCGTACAAACTCCTGACACACAACTTACTCTACGGTCAAGTCAATAGTCACGTGACAGTACCTTGTGACCAATGATTCTTAGCACGTTAGCAACGACTGGCTTGTAAACAAACATGGCTGTGAATGTTAAAATTCGTGAAATTGTCTTTTAGATTGTCTATTAATTATGTGAACAGATAATCATCCTGAAATGTTCGTATTAGTGTCCCAAAACTTTGTTGTAGATGAAGTCAAGGTAAGCACTTTAATCATTGAAATTGCATAGTTGAGATTAAAAGTACTTTTTCAAAACAATGCACAGCAGCACATGTGCACTATGATTGTTTACATTGAGTAATAAAAGCTTTTCGGGGTTACTACTACAAATTACAATAAAATAATATTAAAAAGTAATTAGTTCAAATACAATATTTTGTATTATATATTTTGTCCTATCTTATCTTTTTAATAGAGAAATCTTAAGGTTATTTTTTATGACAGTATAGTGTGAATTTCTATATGCATTTATTTATCATAATTAGTTGTTTATGTTATATAAAATTTGAAAATAAAGTTTATATAACACATTTTTTACGTGTTTTTTTCTACCTTCAATAATTCCATAGTTGTATTACCTACATTTGTTAATATCAACAATAATTGATATTTGAATTTTGTTGATATTAACTATTATCTAAAGTAAAGTACATTTAGAAAAAAATAAAATTTATTTTTTTCTGAATTAAACATGATGTTTAAGTTGATAGTCAAAGTATAAAGTGTTATATCACTTTATTTAATCAATCATAACATTTAATAATACATAATTTAACTGATAAATGTATTCTGTGTTTAAGTTTTTACATAAGGACATGCGTTTCTTATTTTACGGTACATTCGATTGTAGGTAATACCTAATTTTATTATCATAGGCAACTATTTTCTGTAAAGTTTGATAAGATTCGAAACTTCAACACTTCATTTGTAATTTACATACGTAACACAAATTACAATGTTTAAATAATGTGTATCATCATATTTACATATAAAATTTTATTATTGCAATATTTAGTATACTAAGTTTTTTGTATTATATCTCTGCACATTTCTTTTAACTTCTTCACAACTGATCAAATGATTTTATGATCTTATATTTAAGTTATGTATGTATTTTGTTCAAAGTTTTTTTTCTAAAAATTATCGAATAGCATGATTAAATAAAATATTTTGGATTACGATGTAACTTACAAAATATGAATAATATTACAAACATGTTTCGAATCCTAAGGTCTGAAAAGTCAAATGGTAGTGTGCTTCATCGCATTCATTCATTCAAATAACATATGTACATAATACCCCCTCAACATAAAGTGAACAGATTAAGGCTCCAGCAGGCTATAGGCTACATTCTACAATGTACAATGCATTATGTACTTTGTTAGTTTCCGTTTTCGCATACATGTCTGGTTGTGTAATGTGTGGTAAGCGATAGCACCAAAAGATTTTTCAACATCATTATTTGATACAAATGACTCATACAACTATAATATGATTAACACAGAAATCAAGTTGCAATGATTAACATTTATTTCATACCGTACTATTAAACTTTGCAACATATTTGCCATAATAGACATACTTATCATAAAACAATACATCTTAACAAAAATGTATAAATTTATATTTTATGAAATATAAAATTGGACAAAAATAGTAGGCCTTGCCCACCAATATTTATAATGAATGAAGTTTTGCTTTGTGTATCGAATGCTATGAACACTTAATGGCATTCTGTACCAGATTGTGAATCGATGATAGACATATCGATTTAATTTGATATTGTATATTTTGACATCACCTGTGGCCCCAGCATGCTATTATATTTGTACATAGCATGAAACCATGACAGTATTCATTTAAAGATATATTAAACATGTTATTGTGCTTTTTAGGTGTTACAAGGCTTAAGTGTTTAAAAAAAATTATATTGTTGTGCAACTAATGAATTAAAATTTTAATCACCATTGATTCAAGTATTTTAACTCGATGGTTTCATTAGGCTGACCGAACATGCACATGTTAGACAGCAATTTCTTTCCCACTGTGCAATACTTCATGTACTTATACTTTGTAATGTTGACTATTAACATTATGATATCAATATAAGTTAAAATGGATGCATTTAATCTTTTAATATTAAACTTCAACTCCAGATTATAAACTATAAATTTTACAAAATTGATGAAGTAGAATTATCTATTCATTCAAATTATCAACAAGACAATAATCCATGTAATTAATTACAACAAATTCAGTAAATGCAGTTCATTAGAAATGTTTGCACTGAAATATAATTATTGTACAAGATTACTATCTGATTGATGCAATTTGAATGTATCTAATAAATGTATTAACGGATTTCGATATTTCACCCCAAGTTTCACGTTTGTTTGATTTTAGCCATCAGTTACAAATTTTACATGACTTGGTTTACCAAATATAATTCCAATTAAAGTGCTTACAAAAAGTAAGACCAAGGATCCCCGTTACCCCGATTGTAAATTATTAAATAGTAGTAAATTTATAAACAGACACCAATCCACATAATATATAGATTAATATATAAATCAATCTCTTAAATACTGTAAAATAATGGACGTTTTAATCGTAAAGATGAGTGTTTATAAACAATATATATGTTCTGTTACATTTAAACCCAGTATTATATCAAAGCATTTGATAATAAAATTCATTAGAAATAAAATGTAATCGCAAAAATATTTTTTATGCAATTAGAAATTGTTAATACAGAATTTAAAAAGCTCGGTAAAAAAAGATATTGTAGTTAAAATATCTGTACTTCTTTCTCTTTTGCTCTTAAAAAATCGATAGCTACAGTGATGTTTCTTTTTATTACTTTTGTTATTAACAAGATACATTTAGGGGTCCAGAGGAACCTTGAGTGGCATGCATGAGTTTCAGTCAAAACATGTTTAACCAAACTTATAGCATTGTTACATTTGCTCCCATGCACATCACACCTCCAGACTTCACCCATGCAGCAAAATGCGCATTTTAATTATTTCTCTTAATATTATATAAAAAATCTATTTCTATTGACTTTTAAGCTCTTTGCCAATACTGTACGATACAATTTTGTTCCAGTCAATTTTCGTTCGCATAACAGGTAATTGCCTTCGTAGGGCCTTAAAGGTTGTATCAGACATTGTTTGATAATTTTCCGATATAGCAGTTTGATAGTCATTTTCTGATTCCTCAACAAGCCGTATTAATTCCTTTGCTGTTTGTTTCTCATTTGAGATCGGTAAGCTTTCTTTTACTTCTTTGCTACTGACAAGCTGTACATTTCCATCTTCATAGTAATGAACTTGTACTTTAAGGCTACCTCTTAATTCTGCATTTCCAGAACTTGGACTAAAACTAACAGTCCATACAGAACGCCAACGGCCATTCCAAAAATTTTTAGGTTGAAACTGATGATCTTCTATGCAAGCCGTTAGGGTAATATTACCTGTGTAAGTGAATAAACCACATTTTGTTGACAATTGCGATTTTCAAACAATTAAAATTTTCTGAAATTTAAAAAAAACAACTATACCTCCTTGACTCTTTCCAAAAACTGAACATGCACCGTGTCTGTAATGACTTTGAGTGTAAGTTGTTATTTCATCTTGTAGAGCCGATCTCCATGGTTCAGATACAGGATCTGGTTCATACGGTTCGTAATCCTGTGCTTCCTTTCTAAGATGGTCATATTTAAAACTTTGCTTACTGCGAGCATCATAAAACCTTTGTCCACCTAAATCATTGTGTTCTGTTATAAGAGCAGGATATTCGCTTCCATCAATCTGAAGTCAAAAACAGTAACAAATTGACCAATGTAACACAAGATTCACAAATGTCAAAAATTTTATCATATAAATACACTTATAAATAAATTAGTATCTAACCTTAATTTAACCAAATCTATTTCATAGAATTACAAAATAAATATTATTTTCAAATTTCGAAATGAAACGAAGCTTGAACCAGAAATAGAAATTATTATAGATCAGTCTCAAATATTTCCTATTAAAATGAGCACAAAATGTAACTATAATTAACCCTACTGCAGCGTACGATTTCGATCGAAACTCCACTAAGATTTGCACATAGCAACTGCAGTATAGCGATTTAAGGATACATTAGGTAAACAATCACATTAGCCAGGTGAATATTATCGCGCTCCAATTTCACTGTAAAGTCAACGTCACCTGTCGAAATTCCAAACGCGTGTTGCACGATTAGGACCGTTACTAGCCATTGAAATTCGATCCGACACTTTCCTGAGATAGTGTGATCTTCGATTACCACAGATACTAAACGATACCCCGGATACTATCATAAAAAATTGTAAAAGTTCATCACAGAGAGGTCGATGATGTACCTTAACAGGCGTGAGCTGATCCTTGTTGTACTGAGCAAATGCTCCGGACGCACCCTCCTTCAACAGGTTGTCGTTGTTCAACAAGACTCTCACATCATTAAAAACCTCGTTGAATTCGCCCGGCGGTGAATGCAGTATAAAGTCCGAAACTATTCGTACTTTTTCTTGATCAGGGATCACATCTCCATCCGCCGCCATCTTAACTTTTCTCTCGCACGCACACTCCACGATGTCAAACCAAGGTTAGTGCAGTGCAGGTTGTACCGGCGTATCGAAGCACTGCCCCATATACCCGGTGACGCATCACAAAGGGGATACGTATCTCTTTCCTCTTAATCAACTCTATGACATACATATTTTCCTACATTTCCACATATTCCGACGAAACACGTATTTTAAATACGCATATGTGTGATGCATATGCCAGCTAAATAATTCAATTATTGTATTTGCTTTTATAAGTGCTATATATATATATATATATATATACGAAATGCTTTTGATTTTTCTTGTTGAAATTTAATATTTGCATAAATCGATTTTAAATATTTCCTTATGCAGTAATATTATGAAATTATATACCTATGTATATTTATATTATTATTATTATACAAGGAAGAGACATAGATTGTTTTTGTGGTTAAAATATATTTAATAATTTATTTAACATTCTTTTTTCTATAAAGAATAAAATTTGTAATAGAGGAGAAATGAGGATATAATTCAAGACAGAATTTCAGTCATTTGGTTCGGAGACAACCACTGTGTTCAACGAACCTTGCCGAGCATAACCCTCGAATAGCGTTTGTGTTCTCTTATACACAATTTTAGGCAGGTGTGGTTTCGGTAAAAGCCGATAGAGCATTTTATCAAGATATTTCTGTCTACACATGTAAAATCTCTTATCAAGAAATCATTCCTTATTGAAAGATCTCCGCCGGATATGTCTATTTGCCCGCCAAAATTTGAACGGACTTCGAAACAAGAAAAAAAGAAGCTTCATATTTAAAGTACAACATAACGCGCATTCGCGTTCGAATTACACGAACTGCTGTATAAAATATGACAATATGCCTGTTTCAATTTTTAAACTTGGAAGTTCATGTAATCTTTAACATTGAAACTTTTGTATTAAAAAATTCCGAAATGTTGGAATTTTCAAATTTGTTAATTTTGGCACTTTTGCTCAAATATTTGAATATTTCGATCAGAAACGAATGTTATTATTAATAATAATTATTAATAATTTATTTTGTCGTAGTTTTTTTTTAGGTAATATAGTGGAATTTTGAAATTATGGCTGACGATCCAAATCGAGACATTTTGCCTGTGAGAGAAGGTTCTTGTGTGGATTCTTGTCGCAGTAGTATAGGTTCGTATCTGACAGGAATATTAAAATAATATTACACTTGGCTTTTTTTAATTTATGACTTTTACTTGAAACAAATTAAAGATCCCAGAGAGCGACACATTGTATTTAAGCTCGATCGTTACCAACTGGAAGACAGATATTTACGACTGCTCGATGAAGCAAATAACTTAAAAAAATTAACAAACTGTCAGGAAGATAAGATCAAACGATTGACAACAAAGCTGATGAGAGTAACTGGCAATTCAAGATCATGCACAATTGCCTTAGACGTTTATGAGGATAAGAATAAAATAATCACTCTTGAACTTGAGAACTCCAAGGTAAAAGTTGAATTTTTCCTTTTTACAATTTTTTTACTCCAATTTTAATTAAAAATTTTCAAAGTCAATAAAAAAAAATTGAAAAATAAGAAGTGAAAAAACAACTCTATCTTCTAATCCTTAAGGAAGTCATTTCTGAACCCTTGATCTGTTTGAAGCTAAATAGGTTGAAAATAGAGTGAATAAGATTTCAAGTCGACAACTATTGCGACTAATACGATAATGTTGCAATCGATTTTCCAGCTGAAAGATAAAGTCTCGGTGCTAAGAAATCAATTGCTGAGTCATACAATAACAGGTAGATCGTCATCAAGAAGTCGTAATCCCCAAGCGAGGCCTTCGTCTGGACGCACGTAAGTCCATAGCGTCATATTACAAGCAATCTATGATTCATACCACGGCATATCGTGATAGATCACTGAGTCGAGATCCTCGTTTTAGAACATGCCGAAGTGAAAGCAGCCGCACTAAGATACCATCTTGTCACTGTATTGACGACGACAATGCGCGATGTAATCTCAATAAAATCGAGGTAATAGCAATCGACGAGTTCCTTCTGTTTTATTCGTTATTTTTATTTATATATCTATAAATGATTGAACGAAGAACAAACACCTTGTCATTTATTAAATTTAGAATTAGGGATGGAGATGATATAAAAGGTAATGAAAATTGTATTTGGTGAGCAGGAATTGGAAGCGCAGAAGAAAGAAATGTCTAATCGGATAACTGAACTAGAGGAAGAATTGTCTACTTGTACAGTCATGAACCAAAGGGAAAAAGTAGCAGAGAATGTTGAGTACATAAGGGTCTGGCGACAAATGAAGCAACTGAATGATAAGCTAATAGCCACTGAGAACGAGAACGAGTCGTTGAATGCGCAAATCAAAGATTTGAAGAGGGAGCTTTATGAGAAGACGAAGTACGCTTAACGTCCCTTTACTCATGCACAACAACGATATTTCTAAACAATACTTGACCAACTGTGTGAATCGCGTTCCACCTATCGCATTATCATCCTTTACCTTTCTCTTTTTTTCTTATGCATGCATTTTTTTTTTATGCATGAAACAACTTATAAATTCTCCAACACAAGTTTCACGCGTAATTAAACTTCCTCTCCTCAACCTTTGTTATTTTATAAATAAATTTTATCTTATAAGTATCTATCTCCTGGATCCTAGCAGATAGATGTTAAATATCAAATGTAAATGCACTGTCTTTATTCATAAAATAAGAAATCGAGTAACTAAAATAGAAAATGTTATAAATATGTAATTAGGAACAACGAAACGATTACGACGGAGCTCCTGACAGAGAAGAAACGAGTGGCGGAGATCGACGAACAGATGTTAAAGGCAAAGGACTCTCAACTCTCGCTGCGAGAGAAGGATGAGCATATAAAGGACCTAGTAAACGAGATGAAGATATTGCAGCAGCACAACAGCGAGCTCATCGACCTCAGCTCCAAATATGGCGAAGTCGAGCTTGAGAACAAGGAGTTAAAGAAAAAAGTGACGGAGCAGCTTCACGATCAAGAAACTTTGAAAACCGCTTTTAACACCGAACAGGCTAATATCGTGGCGCTGAAAACATCGAACGAACAGTTACTCGGGAAACTCGAAGAACTACAGAAGAATATAGACAGTTTAACGGTACAGTTAACGGTCAGTGTGTAATTTTTTTTCTGAATCAATAATGCTGGTCTTCTGCCTGACAATTCAGATGTTTGCTTCTTTAACTAAGTAAGTGTTTTTTTCTCGGTACTCAACTAAATAAATTTTGATATTCTAATATTGATATTCTAATATTTTACATATAATGAAGATACATTTACAAAGCATCAATGAAAGTAACGAACGCGTTATTCTAGTGTTTTCAGACGCAGACGGAAAAACAGGAAACGACAAAAACTACGCCAATATCGACGAAACAACCCGAGACGAAGATACCAATGATAATCGACAGATGCGAATCGCGCAAAGATGCCAGCATTCAAGTGGAAAAATGCAATATTCTTCGCAATATTCAAGTGGAATATTGCGAAGCGCTCGAAAAGATTTTTGAGTTGGATATCGCTAGGAAAGAGAAGAAATGCAAAGGATGTTGCGAACTATCATCACATGTAGACACTACGAATGCAATCCAAAAATCTGTTAAATTGATGGATAGATCGGTGCAGACAGAACATGAATCCGGCGTAACCACCGTAGGCACGAAAGATCTGCAGATTATAACACCTATAAAAGAAACATCGAAAATGGAAGAACCACAAATTGCAACGCAAAGTACAGATGCTGCAATAGTTACAGAGAAGTATTTGACTCCAGATAAAATGCTGAAACTTCTGGAACAAGCACAGATAAGCACATCTACGGATGCAGCGAAATTTAATCAGAAACACATGGCTACCGATGCCGACTACAGTGACGTGATGGATCAGAATCAGAGACACAGGCAAGTTGTCTCGCTTGAGAAACTGCTCTTCGGTGACTCTAATTGTTGACAAAAATTGTTCGATTATTCTTCGCGCTATTTCAACGCTGTATTTGTATATATATATTCATATGAACCTAGTTTAGTTAAGATAGGATAGACAGAGTTTAGAGAATTCAAAATATTTCAATGTCCTGTTCGTTAGAATTGGAAGATTTGACGAATTTTAATATCGTTCTTCCGAATAACGTCAATATTAATAATTGTGACGCAGCAAAATTCTGGAGCTTCCAGATGTTTTAGGCAGAATTCCATGTGTTCGTTTAAATAATGGTATTTGATTATATTTCAATAAGATATAGATAAGCTTTATGGTAAATAAAACACGTAATAAAGTGATGCCTTCGTATTATAGTACCTTCATATACTTTATTTCCCTTTTGTAATCGAACATTTTCTATTTCTAATATTCTATCTTCAGTAATTATCGTTAGACACTGTGTTACAGTGACATAGGGACACTTGTACAAGGAATTCAAGAAGCCGCAGCTTTTCAAGTCGGTCTCCAGCAGCAAAAAAAAGACAATGCTTCTCAGTCAACGGATCCTAATACAGTATTATCCGTATTGTTTAATATTCTTCAAGAGTATACATACATGATACCTCATGAAGCCAACACTCTGTATCGTGCAATTCCACCGATTAAGTATCAATTCGTGAAAGACATCAACAACAATAATACGACATTAAGCAGTGTTGCAAAGAGTTCGATTCGATCTGGTTGTAGCACAAGAAAATATTGCTCGAATCCTTACAGTAAACAAGAGAAGCCGAAGAGAAAATTATTGCCCAATGTGCAGAGTTGTAGTCGGCCAGTTAAAGTCTCTGATGACAATGATTGTACTTGTAGCAGCTTACTGAGGTGCAATCTAGATACACAATGTGACCGATGTTGCTGTAATTCCACTAAACCGCTTACGTGCCACTTCAACAATACGCAAATGCAATGTAAAGGACAGGCAATAAAGAACAAGAACGACTTGATCGACTCGAAGGCACCTTTACACAACGATTGTCTCGCATCTACAAGAAACTGCTATATACCAAGAACTTCAGGCGCATTGAACATTTCTCGGTAACGAACTTCAACATCTTCGATCGTTTCGCGAAACTCATGAAATCACCTTTTGAAGTCAGTTGCAGGACGACAAATCTGGACCGTACAAATCCCCGGAAACGCGTGAGACTGTGCAGAACAGAAATACCTCTTCCGCCAACAATAAATCGTTACAGGAATACATCAAATACCTAGATAGGTGTAAAAAAACCGTGAGTGGGATACCAGTAAGGATTACAATTTAATTAAAACTCGACTGAAATCGATAGGATGTCGATAGAAGATAAAACTCGTACTACGAACATTTAGGTGAATGAAATCGTGAAGCACGTGCAAGATATTGACTCGATACGATACCAACCTATACATAGAAGACCTAAATCTGAGGTCCAGAAAGTAGACTCTTCCTGCAGTGCCGATTGTCCAAACGAGTGTGTCGATACTACGAGTGCCTTTTCTGATTCATTTCCGTTAGTAATCGCGGATGGTCAGGGTCTGGTGGAGCTTCATATCGTATCCTTACAGCTTTCCACGTCCGTTAGTACTAAATAAACTCGTTAGTATGAAATAAAATAATCCGGAAGTAATTTTATGAGAAATTTTATTGTATGTCAGGCTAAGCAGATCCTTTTCCGAGAAAAGGACATTAGCAACGTGTTGTTGTTCGTGAGTTGGAACATTTGGAATCAAGATACAACCTACACGCCCACGCTCAAATGTCCCAAGCTGAACTTCAATTCGTCGTTCGTCTATCGAATATCGGACCTATTCTCCTTCTTCAACTACATTCTTCTAGAACTCGTGACCTTCCAAGTGAACGTGTTTCACGACAACGACAACTACATGGTAGCCAAAGGGAAGCTTTGCATCAAAGATATATTGGACTATCCACAAAACAAACTTCACTATATCACACCCGTGAACAGTGTACTCCCTTGCTCGATTGGAATGAATTTTGGTCAATTGTCTCTATGGGTGAGACTAAGCTGTGACATCGAGCAAGTAGAAGCGTTCAAAAGAAGATACGGTATAATATCAGAACCACCGCTGAAAACGCTCATTCCAGAGAAACCGCCGGAAACGCTGATTCCAGAGAAACCGCTGAAATCGGAGGAAGTTGTTCCACCAAAAGACGATCCGTTGGTGTTGAAGGATGAAAATTCCAAAATAGAGTATAAAGATCCGGGAAAATTGCCTGCTGTAACAACGATAAGCATAATCGAGCCTACTTATATTGACGAATCAAGTACAGAACGAGGAAATAATTGGTAATAAAACGTTTCCTACATAGGATAGACTCAATCGATCACGTGTTTTATTTAGGTGAAAATTCTACTGATGTCCCTTTGTCGACAACGCAGTTTAAGCATGACGACGCTTCCTCCACCGTGGTGAAAAAGAGCGTAGACGAAACTGACAATTTAGATTCGAACGGGGAACTCCATACGGATGAACATAAATCTACTTTTACGGTTAAGTGGGATGACACGCTCGAAAAAACCACAGAGAACGAGATTGTAGAGAAGTATTGCATCTTTTAAATAAAACATTAGATAGATTTAAAGACATGATTTTGAATAGACCGAAGCCTATGAAAACTACAGAGAAGTCAAACGAAGAATCTGAAATGGGGAGACCAAGCGTGGTGGAATTTAATGCTTTCCTCTCAAACGTAAGATTAGAAGATCATTTATTTGCTGTTCTTCCAGCCTTTAATTTTGATCTCGCGGATATATTCAGAATAAAACCGATGCGCCAGAGCGGACAAAATCAGCCGATTCGATCTCCGAGGTGACCAACGTGATCGCAGATAAAAACTGGCAAGAATATAAAGAACGCACTTCGTTCACTTTCAAGGGCATGTATAACAATTTATAATTCGAAACAAGATTACCCTGATTTATATGTGCAAAGATTAGGATTATTTACAAAAATGAATTTCAGACTCGCTTACGGAAGACTTGTCATCTGATTATATTGTTGATGATAAAGACAACGACGTATGAATTAAAATGTTTTACCAATTCATTTTTCCAATCACTAAGATTACAGAAGTTAATAGAATTTCATGAAATACTAATTACAGCTTGGAAAGGACTCAATTATCATTGAAATCATGAATTTGGTTTTATTCCCCAAAAGCACCGTAATGCAGAATCCAGAGTATCAGCTCCTTTACATCGAATATTGTTTCCTGGGTTATTGTGGAGCTGACATGGAAACGGTTTCAGTGAAGAAACCGCAACCACCAAACCAGAAGTTAACATATAATTTTAGAAGAAGTAAGATAGTAATCTCTTCGACTTTTTCGTTCTTTTTTCTTTTTTTATTCTTTGCTGGAAAAATTTCGGGCTGAGAAAGCATTGTTCACAGAGTTTCGAGTACATGAAGACAAGTACCCGTTGCAAAATAGGATCTTATGCGCGATGCTGGATCAGTCTATTAACTCTAACATAAAGTTTATTGTCGTATGTGAACCGCTTCCTGAGGAAACGGATACGAAAGAGTGTGTGGAAGTTGGGTGAGATGAAAAAGAATTTCTTTATTAAAATATTCTCCGTGGGAGAAATATTAATTTAGAAAAACCGCCATGCATAGGTTCGCTAATTTTAATATAAGGGACTACGCGCTAGGAAGTGGTGAACGGATCATGTCAATCCCGGTGTATACTCCAGACACTACGGAACAAATTGGTCTGCTGAAGGTATTGTAGCTATTCTTCGCTATGTATCTGGCTATGAGGATAAATAATTTTTATTTGCAATATTTGTAGATCTACGTGTTAGGCTTCGATACGATACATCAATATTTCGGAAGACGCGAATCGATATTATAAAAATATTTGTTACATTTTTTGAAAACGTGTAAAACTATGGTCATTGTAAAATTAAAAATTTATAAACGTCCAACCAAGAAACCAGGGAACTTGTAAATCTACAATACCGTGATAAAAAATTACGCAGTACAAAACGCCATATTTATTAGAGGCTACTTACATCATAATACAAAGTATTCTACATTTTTCTTGTATACGTGTTACTACATATGTGTTGCGATACATTATTTTCATACGAATCGTTAACTGCACGCGGATTGATCATCATTTCCATTATCGTAGTTCCATCTCTCGAAATTCCAACGTTTTTCTTACCTGTTCCATTGATCTTCCGCGTCATACGGATTTCAGAAGGTTCAACTACCCCTAGCTTTTCCTCTTTTTATGCTTCATTGTCGCATTTTCCGTCGAATTCGCGCCTTGTTTCTCTTTCAAACTGGACAATTTCGTTTTGCGGAAAATATCGTTGAAGACACTCGTGGATACCTGGAAGTCTTTGCAATCTTTTGGTTGTCGAGCTACGGACCAAACACCTGCTATGGTATCGATACCCTGGCACACCCTGCAAGCACCTAAACAGAGTTTCATTAACGATTTACGTATTCACAAATCTCGATGTATGTCAGTATTCTACTTTCAATTATTTTATTTAGCACATTGACCATGCAACGGCGGCTTTTAATGATATTTTTCAATTTCGAACTTTTCTCTGCTTGGTATTTAAATTACTAAAAACTCGAAAATTAAAAAACTACTTTTGATCTGTTCAATGATAGATATATCTGAATTAATAATTTTTCTTACAGCAAAATATTCTATAAATGTTAGATATCATCAGAGACCATTTTATTGGAAGATTTTCTATTAGCGTCTATCACGCTAAAATATACAACACTCACGTATCAGTTAATGTCTTTAGAAAAAAATACATATTTTTGTGATAAAGGAAGGATAATTCCTTTTATAAATAATTACGAATAAAGCACTGATATGCAAAAAATACAATTATTCGTAAAATTGCATACCAACAAAGACGGCTATGGAATTGGTACAATTATTGGTGGCGATGAGGGTAAATGGCGAACCACGTTTGAATGGGGCATGACCAGATATGTTCCACGTTCCATTCAGCAAGCTATCGTGTAAACGCGGTGACGTGAGGTCGGAAAGCCTCACGATTATAGTACGATTCACGACCCTCATATCCAGTTTCATTCCGGCCTGAGCTGTTGACCAGGACCCTGACAAACGGCAAGGTAAGCCTAAAAATATCGCTCGTTTCACATATCAGGGATAGCCAAGCTTCAGGCCATCTATTTCATTTAGCGAAACATCACATTACACATTATGCGCGGTTTACTCGATCTTACCTTCCCCCTTGTTGTTCTTCGACCGAACTTCTTTCAGTTCGTCCAGTTCGTCCATTATGGTACTGAGTATTTCACTGGCTACCTCTTTCGTGTTATGCACCGCGGTGGAAGTATTCGTATTATGACCAGGGTCCCTACCATCGTCCAGACGTGCCAAATTATCATTGTTGTATATTCCATTTCGATTCGACTGCCTCATAAAATTTCCCTCTTCCGCCTTACTTCTGCTTCTGTATCTAATTGCTTGATGTTCCAATCCTCTCGTATTGTCATCCTCGTGAAAACTAGTTTGTTCTCTGCCTGGTTTCTTCTTTAAGTAACTTGGACTTATAAAATGTTCTTCCGGTATTCCGTTTTCGTAGGTATTGGAATAAGGCAATATTTGATGATTAATATTTTCGTTCAGACTTGGATTTTGTTTGCGATTACCACCATCGACGTTAATTCCTAGGAATTCTAGGACCTTTCCAAGAGGCTGGTCCATCGCGCTGGGAACGTTTACTGTCGAAAGATTGTACCTGGACTGTACTGGGAAATTTTGCGGAGCTACTTGTTGGTTATGTTGTTGGTTTTCTTGATTACTGTACGATTGGGGAGGAGAGTAATTAAGTGGAGTACCAATTTCCGTATTCTCTCCTTTCGCGCCTGGAATCCTCGTGTTATCTATTAAAGGTTGATTTATCATACTCTGTTCGAAGTTTCCTTCCTGTGGCAAATTTGCCTCTATCTGTTGGTAGTTGTTTAAACTTTGAATTTGCGGTTCGATCGGTTCGTTTATATTCAGAGTCTGAGATTCGTCCAGATTTAAGTTCTGCAGGTTTTCTTCAGGAGTTTCGTATTGATTCCAATAATTAAATTGATCTGGATTCTGCGTCTCGACAACAGGTTGTTGAACTTCGTCGTTTAATTCATTCGAATCGAAATTATTATCTTCGGCTACTTGCGAGTGTTCCGGAATTTCTGCCGTATTGTCCGAATATGGTGCGTCGAAATTTTCGTTTTGATGTTCCGAGGATCCGTAATTGATCCCGTAACTGAGAAAAGGATCATCTGCTCCAAAGAGTCGGGAGTTCCGATTTAGTCTCGAGAAACGTTCATTTGTCGGATAGTTCTGAAAATTATTAAGGTAATTGACACCGTCGTCCTTGTACCTGAGGTCTCTTCCGCGAGTATTGTAATCCGGATAGTAAGGTTTCAAGTGTCTGATCCGATTGCTACGATGCGACGTAAAATTCATCGTTTGTCGTGCGAATCGATCATTAAGATTTCTCGACTCGGCCAGCTGTATCGGAATTTTATTCGCGGCGATGTCTTGGAGAACTTCGTCGTCGCTATAATAATCCGAATACTCGACCCCTTGGTCGCCTGGATTCTTTTTCGACGGATCCTTCGTGGTAGTTCTCATTAAACGATCGATCATTTTTTCGCTTTCGATCTTATGCGATTTTTGGGTGGTACTCAAAGGCGAGGAAAAATCAACGTAATCGCTGTCGTCGACTTTCACAGCGCTAACTTCGACGTCCGATTCTGTGGACAATTCGTCGCGTGATTTCTCGCCGAGAATAACTGGATTATGCTTAATCATAGAATTCCCCCTTCCGTTTGATTTCTTTGTTAACACGTTAATGCCCCTTTCGGTGTCCAACGTTCTCTGAGTAAAGGAATATTTTTCGAACGTTTATCCGATGCGTAGTCAAATTGACCGCTTGGGGAGGCCATGATAATTAGTGGAAAATTGATGAACGAAGCTTACCTACCTTAGAGGATCCTCTCTTTAACAAACCAGGTTGCTGTTTTCTGAACTTTCGGTGATGTCTGAAAAACAGGAAAATATAGCAATTATATGACAATATAGCAATTCCATTTATATGAACCCTATCGGAGATTAGACTGTTCATACGATAGCATAAAACTGATTCTCCCCGCTATTAGTGAATTTTTATTCGTGTAATGGGAGTTCACGTTCAGGTAAGTTGAACCAACGAACAGTTGATTCAACTGCCGCTAACTAAAATTTCGTTCCTATAAATTCTACTGTATACCAAGATCATCGAAATCAACGAGATGTGTCCTGTTGTATGTAATTACCAAATATATTTACGTGTCTGAATGTCGATAGGGTAACAACTTCTTTCACTACCTTTTTCTCTTCTTCTTCTTTCTTTGTCCCTTGTGTCTCAACACTTTCCGGTGTCTTCTACCTTCGGCCACCTTCGAGCCAGTTTTCGATACTGTTGGCATTTTAATACTCCCACGAAGAGTTCCTTTGGGCGCAACTCGCGAAAGCTTCCTTATAGTCTCCTGCATCTTCGGAGATTTGAGCGCATCCTTAGCCATTTTGTGCGCTAATCCTCCGCCGCCTTGTCTCGGGATCCTGTTCTTTATGAAACTGACACTACCACGACGTACTATCGAATCTTGATCGCTGGAATATCGACTATTCTTGTTCGATTGCCGCTTCTCTACGAGACCTGAGTCTTCATCGCGAACGGATTTCTCTTTTAAAAACGTAGAACCTTGTCGATGCGATTGGGCCACTGCTTTGTTTTCTTCTGACGGTACGAACGATAATTTTTCGGGATTGGTTTCGACGCCAACTGCGCTGATTAGTAGCGGAACGATCATGGTCAATCTGTTTTTTTTGGTTAGCAAAATTATTCAGCCGCATTTTTTTATTTTGTGAAAAGGATCGATGATATATTATTTCTATTTGAAATTGTTTTTGTTCCGTACCTGAATAAAGTTAGCAGCATTCCTCCGCGAGGTAGATCGATCGAAAAATTGGTGCTGGTGCCATTGAATCGGCGTACTCACGATGGATTTAAGCTCGTACTTCACCGCGTCGATTCATGACAGTTATTCCCCTTCGTTTTCTGCCTCTCCTGTGTCAACGTCTCGCGGTAGTATCGTTAATAAATCACAGGAAAAATGGTCGTTCACGCGCGGTTCTTCCAACACGTTGACATATCCTCGAGAAAGGTTCGCAGAAAGCGCTCGCGCGACTTTCGATGCTCGTTTCTCCACGACCAACTTTTGTCATGTCGTTACCGTTGATTCACTAGGAAGAGTAACACACTTCAAGAATTGGCGATTTTTCAAATATCTGCAAAAATTAATCGTAAAAACGAGAATTATTATTTTCTATTATGCGAGTGTCATGATTTTTACTAATAAAATTCTACCGTTTAAAATTGTCACAACTTGAAGGATTGGTTTTACATTGTTTTTATTGCATAGTAAGAAATAAATGCGAAGAATAATTTTATCAAAGATCCTTAAAATTTAGGGACTATTGGTTAAAGAAATACATTTTTTTATTACGATAGATTATGAAATAATTAATAATTTTCTACTGCAAGGTTTCTAACTCAAATCGATTTCCTCGCATATTTACTTCCAGCAAACTGACAATATTACCTATGATGTACGATTCTCTTTGAAATCATGGAAATGTTTCTTCGGGTTTAAAACGATTGCTCATATTCCTCTATTTCCTTCTTTAAACAAGGTTTCAGTGCAAAGTGGTCTTTGAGCATCGTGAAAAGACTACAAACTTCAGTTCGATCCATTTGCTCGTTTCGAATGGCACAAGCGTGTACTTAAATCTACAGAAACATGTTCCACAGGGACGTGTGAGTACGTGTGTGCCTTGTGCGTGTTGCTTTCGCATAGGGTCGATCTACGTGCGATCAAAGCGACTTGGAGGATCGCCAAGTACACGCGTCGGCCTCAATTAGTCAGATATTATGTACGAATGTCCTACACGCGGCATCTTTGCATTAATAACACGGAAATGAACTTATAGCCGCGCGTGTGTCGTTTCGGCACAACGCAGTCTTTCAATCTTTTTATCGTTCCGTCTCGGTTAGCGCCGCTTCATGCGAAACATTTTTGGAGTATAATTGCGTTAGCAATCACAATAATTCTACGATGCAATATGTATGACATTAATGACTTTTTAAGGTGATACTTGAGAATGTAAGACTTGTAGCTGCTTTATTTGCGACAAAGTGATATTTTATGTTGTACTTGGACAGTGAAAGAGAGTAAAAGAGTCTCTACGGGAAATTACTGCTTCAGACTAATATCCCATTTATCTAAACTTCACTCATTGCAGCGAAATCCTAATAACTTAAAAATGTTGTTATTTCAATATTAAATGAAATTAACTCTTCCTATGGAATCTATTTATCTGAACTTACTTGTGTAAACTCTAATTATGTGAATGAAATACCATAAATATAAATTATGCCAATTTTTTACGCTTGTATATTTCTCAAATTATTGCAGGATAAGATGAAGAAACTGCAAGTATGCGACATCGTAAGCGAATTTATTTATACCAATACTTCATCGAAGCTGAAAAGGGCTAATTGTGATTTGTCTGGACTAAATGACAGGTGTCTAGTTGCAGGAAGAAAAACGGGACATATCTTGCCGGTCGTAAAAGTACATCGACAGCGAAACCATGTGGTGCACGTATTAAAACCAAGTCAGAACACAAATAGACTCCGAACGATCCGTCGAAGTACCATCGGCGCCGGACAGAAGACGGCTGTGAATAGCAAAAAGGACGACTGACTGCAGCTATAGACTGGCTGCCGTAGAAATTATGGTCTGTACAACGCATCGCAAATACAACGGACATATCAGCTGTGGACCAGGAGAGAAATCCCTGGAGACACGTTAGGCATCGATTATTATTAGAACCAGCCAAAGCACAACCGATCTTCGTTCGTCCGCCTCGTCGACGATATTGCAAGCGTATCCAATGGTGCAGATAATTCGCGTCACTACACTCTCTGAACCACCCTGAAATTTTTAATTATAGTGCAGAGGATGCATAGTGTCGTGGAAGAAAGATTAGGTGGGAAGGAAAAATTTGTGAATTTGAAAATTGTATGATCTATACTTTCTATTACTTTTAATCGAACGTTTAGTGCACGAAAGTTTGAAAATTTTTATGAGTTATGCTTTCTGTTGTTTTTCATCGAATTTTGGATGCACCAAATATGAAGATTTTATGAGTTATGCTTCCTATTGCTTTTTATCGGTTCTTAAATGCGCCAAATTTGAAAATTCTGTGATTCGCGCTTTCTATTTGCTTTCCCTCAGAATCCAAAATTGGAAAATTTCATGTTTCCTATTTATAAATAAGTATGCTATAAAATAATTAATAAATTTTATTTGTCGACACGATTAAGGATAAAGCAAATTGAGAGGTAGGTGCGCCAATGCCATAGATCGAATTCTATGCACATCATGACGATGACAAAGCGCTCGTCACATCAAAACAATTCTGTTTACGAACAGTGCGTACAGTTTGGGATAGTTTGGAAAATAGTAAAATAATCACGTTAAATCTCTGCTAGATCGTAAAACGTCGATGATCGCACGAATTAGACTCGCAAATTATGCTTGTGAAATGGACAGTATTTTTAAATCGATCGATGCCCATCAATTGCGTAATCGAGTATTTCTAATTATTTAATCGAACCTTGGCGCGCGTACAGCTACTTCAACGAACACGATTCGAAATGCGAAGCGATAAGAAATTAATTGCGCAAAGGAGAAGAAGTTAATATTTACGACAAAAAGGGGCACGCTTTTAGATGCACATAATGGCTATTGTCGATAATTCACAATTGTGTAACGATCCCTCGTTAATTACTCGAAGAACCCTTGGCTCGCGTACAGCGACGCGAGGATGCTAGAGAGGAATACCAAAGGTCGCCATTTCTGCAAACGAATACTTTTCTATCGTATCATTAGCAAAATTGTCTCCTAAAATCAAGTACAATACTATCTTAAATCTTCAACCCATTTTTCTAAGATTACTACCTACTTCTCTAATTTTTCTATAATTCCAAATTTCCTCGATTTTATTCTACATTATTTGCCATTTCTATCGATAAAACATCTACCAATCTCCATAACGAAAATTCATTACGACAATACTTTAGATCGTCAGCCTTCTCTTTTAAGATTCCTATATACTTTTTTCCTTAATCCTTCAATTCAAAATATCCTCGATTTTACACTGCATCACATTTCCACGAACCTTCTCTTCAATAAATCTTCGGCCAATGCTTACAACGACATGAACCAACAAACGAAATTTCGATGAAACCGGTGCATCGAACAACAGGTGCGTTGTTCCATGAACTACCTCAAGAAGAGAAGATGAACGAGGATGACGACGACTAGGAGGATGCCAGAGCGATGTCGATGCACAACGCACGGTTATAAGTGAAAGAAACGAAGAAAGGAAAGAAGACGACGTGGGCCACGATGAAGAAGACGAAGAAGAAGAAGAAGAAGAGGTAGAAGAGAAGCGTGGAGGGTGTCGGGACGCCTTGCGGCTGGCATTGGTAGCAGTCTCGAGATAGCCGCCGGCTGGCTTCCTCACCGCCTCGGGGGATTTATTCGGGGATTCCGAACGCAAAGTGGTGAACGATATATCCAGTGGCTGATCCATCGATCCACCGTGTACATCCAGTGCTCAGCGTGTTGACGAGGGTCGCGACCTTCCTTCGTTCGTCGACGACAAAGAAACTCGATAAACCGACTCTGAATGTGTTTAACTGGAGGTGAGTCCGTCTAGCATTTTCACCAGCTTCTTTTTCGTACGTTCGTCCTTTCCTCTTTCGCTGGCCATCGTGTCAGCTCGTCGTCGTGCTATTTTCGTGAGTGTTGTGCAAGTGTCGATCTCGCATTCAAGCGGTACACGAACAGCAGCGTGCTGGCTTCACGCTCGGATCCACCATTCGAACCCCATTCCGCCGGGTTCCTCGAAGGTTTACAACTTCCTCGTTCGACCATCCCCTGCTAGACAGGACCTAGTGTCTCTCTTTCACTGTCATCGATAGATTTTTTGTTATTATCGCGACTGGCCTTGGACGATGCTGCCTGTGCTCGGTGAATTTCGACCGATTATTTCGGGACGCATGGTGGATGAGCTGCTTTCCCAGGAGTATCGTCTTCGAGATATCAGTGACGTGCAATTGAAAAATAAAAACTGTTATAAGCGGGGCTGGTATGTTATGAAATGAACGCGAGCGCGGCCTTGAGTTCTCTATTGCGCACCGGATGATTAATTTGTTGCTCGGAGAGGGTTAGATACGTTACCGGAATAAAATTATACGATTGTGTCATTACATTCTGCATTACATTCTGGATAAAGAGTAGCGTATCTTTTCGATTAACGGAGATATTTTAATGACTGTCGATAGTTAAGAAAATTGAGAAAGATCAGGGAAGATTAAGTTAGCTCAAGGATGAAGACAACGTTTGTTCAACGAGGAAATTCATTTCATCGGTTCTTATCAGACGATAGAAAGTATTCGCGATATTTATGTATACGGAGCCTGTCTTATCTTCGACGAGCTGTCGGCGCGGTGACAGATATGGAATGCTGTCAACTTGCCATGCGGAAGCACGCGAATAGGGTGTAACAAATCTCCTACTGATTATCGCTCGTCTACTGCGAAAACTTCTATGATTAATAGCTCTCTCTCGCGTGGAAATAACTGATCGTTTTCGTTTTCTCGACATATTTAGTTAAAGCGGCAAATAACTGCACAAACGTCGACTTATCTTTCGACTGTACATCTAACTTCTCATGTAATACAATTTATTATTTTTAACATCAGTCTTTTTAAGCTTATGCTTTAAAGCTTCTCTCTCTTCTCACTCAAACGATTTATTGAGAGGAATACAAAGTTATATCATGACTACAGTCGAAACATCAAAGTCTTCTTAACGGGATGATGATACTGGTACGACTTTGATCCATCAACCTATGCCGTGAAACTCGCGATGAAATAAAATTCTGTGTTACATGCCCAAGGTGCGTCGTAAAATAGCTGTGCCATTTTGCTGGCACAGTTTCCACCGCGACACGACTCGTCCAGTGAATTAAACCGCGAACAGTCCAGTCGAAGGCCAAGTTTTTAGGTTCGCGGAAAGATGACTAAACGAGCATGACCGCGATGAAGGTAGCCCACGCGTTTCCAAGGTGCGCTACTCAAAATATCTAACTGCGTTATGTCTTCTTGAGACACAACAAGTTGCTACAGCGCGCAATAATGTAAATCGTTCAATAACGCAAGTCATTTTCACGATATGATACTTAATTAACATTGATTTTTACTGTACTTTTATCGTTCTTCGACATATTTTTATCGTAGAATTTAAGGCTCAATACTTGAAGCTTTATTCCGAATACACATGGATGTAAATTGTACAGTATTCGTGGCTTTTCCGCTTCTGCACCATTTCAACGTCTAAAAAA
Source organism: Bombus impatiens (assembly GCF_000188095.3). Classification (NCBI taxonomy): domain Eukaryota; kingdom Metazoa; phylum Arthropoda; class Insecta; order Hymenoptera; family Apidae; genus Bombus; species Bombus impatiens. The sequence goes on along the minus strand of NT_177064.1, from coordinate 309,146 downwards.
AGAATTCGATCGAGTCTACACGGTAGTATCGGCTGTTGGTGATTGAATTGGATTAGCAGAACAAGTTTATTTTCATTTGATGGCATCAAAGGAGATGAATCCTTATCGAGGGCGTAATGTTTACTTCTTCCTCGTTGTCTTTAACAAAATTGGGACTAAATGATCATCAAAGAATTAAGGAGTAATAGTTAACAAAATATAAAAATATTATTTTTTGAAATCACTATATTTTATTAACCTCATTCTGAAATGTGACAAAAATATGATTTTTAAAGTTATTTTTGATTTAGTTTAATTAAATTTACGTTACAATATTGCGTATAATTTACATTTTCAATTCAGTTAGGTTTATGAAAGGTATCGTACGAGTATATTCTCGCTGAACGGCGTTGAAGCAGTCAATTCAGACTGTTTATCAAGCTGGTCCGATAATACTTCCTCCATCGCGTTGTATGAACCAACGTAAAGCTTCGTGTCTGGCGCGTGGATTTCGACGTCGAAATCAATGGCGGAAGTGACCCGATTAGCGGCGAAATACAAGAAAATGCGGCCAACATCGTGCGGTACTAGGTGGCCAGCCAATCAGACGAACGAATACGGGTGCCGCGTGTCGGAAATAGATTTCGCTTAAACTAAAGGTTGATCCACCGACGCCACTTTAACCATCTACGTACAACGTTCGATTTATCCCCCATGAAATCGATCGAAACTTCCTAGTGACCGCCACACTTTTCATGAAATATTTAAATTTACCGCGCAAATACGCGGAAACATCTATATTGTGTATAGTAATATTTATAACATTATTGTACAGCTGTACAGCCTTGCTACATTTATTAAACAGATGTTTGGGATTTGATGACAACGTTCTCTGTTTAAATATGTGATTTTTTAAAGTAGTAAAGTAAAGAAAAATATATTGGTGAAATCAAAATTGCGCGCTAAAGAGAACTGCGCATGACTCAGTGCGCAGGCGTAGTGCGTGATATAAATTCCTCTGTATTCCTGCGTGTTTAAATTGCATAGAAGAACTGAAAAAATATTGTGAGAAAAAGTGTGATAGTCATTACGTTTTGTATGCGTTTGATAATGGATTCGAAGTAAAATATGAAGAGATTAAGGTAAATTTAGATTGAGTTTCGTGAAAGGGATTCGTTTCCTTATGACACTGAATGTTTATGAATAGAGTATAAGTGATGAATGTGGGGTTATGAATTTGTATAATTGATCACTCTACATTACTTTCTAAAGATTATATTGTTAATAGAAAGAGAAAATATGTAATCAGAAAATGATTTAACAAAGTCGATAAGTTACCTACTGGTCGAGAAAGAGTTTACGTCTTTACTGAAATCCGATATTTGAATCACCGTTTAGATTGAGATGGCAGCACTACCATCATAAACGGAGATTCAGAATTTAGAACATAAATTAAATGTTATAACGTATCTTAAAGTTCTTTTTCTTATTAATTTTTAGAATGATAATGTAATGTGGAATTCACCGCAATGGCTTCCAACACTTCAATTACGTCCAAATCGAAACAAGGTAAGTTACACAACGATTCGTACGATAAAAGATTCACATCCAAACAAATTGAAACATTAAAATTTTAAATGCAAGACAAACAGTAGAGTTTTAATAACACCGTTGTTAAATCTGTGTCCAGAAATTTCAGCGGAGATAACTCGAGTCATCAGACGAGAGGGAATCACGATCGAGTCGTCAGGCAGGGTGAGTTACGCTTTCATCAATTCCAAACGTTACCTCGTAAAACATTTAGTTCTCACGAGTAATAGAAACATTACCCCTAGAGAATAATATCAATGACAATAATCTCACGAAGGCAACGGCTATTTCGCCCTTATTATCGGAAGCTTCTTCCTCCTATCAAAGTGACGTATAGCGCGCAAACTGGCATTGCGGTTTTACATGCTCATTAACTGCGCATTCTCGAAGGAAACAACGCGAATAAAGGGCGAAACATCAAACGTTTTTGAGTAATTGGCTAAATGGCAACTAACAAGACGTATATGCCTCCACGCTAAATACGTTACGTCACGATACCGCCATCTAAATTAAACTAAAACCAAGGCGCACCGCACGAAGGTAGATAGAATATCTGGTTCGATGCCAAAGACTGAAGACAACCAAGAACTCACCGCCATTCCAACTACTCCCGCAATGCACGAACACGTCTCTCATTCTTCTCGGCGATCATCTCCCTCTCCCCCCGCACCGCTTCCTTTTCTCTTCAGCTTCTGTCTCACCCCTTAATTCAGCCAAGCAGATTCTTTTTTTCTACCGAGTCCCCGACATGATTTATACGAAACGCATTCTGTCGGTGTTTCACGCTTCCTGGAAAGCCAATCTGTTAACGTGCCGGTCCTGGCCAACGGCGCGCATGCCACTCGATTCCGAAACGTCTCGTTTCCATCCTTAATTAGGCCTTAATTAATTACAAAATATCTGGCATTCTTTGGTACACATATTGGAAGCAATATATCGGGAGCAACTCCCAAAACGTAGATTTACGTTTTCAATTATGATTTTACGTTGAACTATTTGGTTCTCGGACTTGCATGTATGCTTCTTTTCTCGTTGTATTATGTTAGTATTTTAAGATGAACTGAACTTTGCACTTGAAAATATGTGAAGATATAGAGAAATATCAAATAGTGAAACTTCTAAATTAGAAACTGGCTTAGTAATTTAATAGCTCTTCGATAATTATTATTCTTGGAACTCTGTCAATTCTCTGGAACATGCAGCAAAGATACTGTTACTGATTTTGTTGATCCACTCGCATGGGTTTTTTATACCAAACATTATAACAAACAGAGAAAGTCTTACATATCTTCTGGTACTTCTCGCAACTGGTGAAATGCAAACCTGGTCGTTGCATACGCTATGCAAAGCAAACAATCCAAAGATTTCTCTTGTTATTCATTCGTATTAATTTAATGTATTCAAGCGTATTAATTTAATTTCATACTTCTACAGTAACATATTTTCTTGATATCTAAATACTTTGAATTCTGGAGTTATGAATTTCGCAATTCCAAACTGTCTTGTGATCTACAAAAGATTGTATTTCGCTGTATTCAATATTTTCAGGCCATCTGCAACATAAATTATCCAAAGGAGTTTCAAAAATAGCTTGATTCTGGAAATACAGGAGCAACGCTCGTCAGTTTCGTCCCTAATTTCAAAGCTCTAAAGTATGAAGTTCACCGGACGAACATCACAGTCGTTGGAACAAACAAAGTCGAGTCAATTGACATATATCCAAAGGACCTAATGATCCATAGCCGAGTTATCTTTAGATTTGGCTTTCCTTTAATCATAAATCACCCGTTAGATCGGTTCTGTGTACAAAATTCACGTGGATGGCGTTATATGCAACCATCTAGCTCGGATAAGATCATCGAAATAGAATCGTCCCCAAGGTGATTTAAATTAAATTGTAATTTCGCTTAACGTTAAATAATTCTAGCATTTGCGCCTTTAATCGGTTTGATGTTTAAACCATTCAATCGATCATGTTGTTACCCTTCCACGAGCTGTTGAACGATTTACACGATCGCTTAAAATATTCTTCCTGCTCGATCGTCATACAAATTCAATTTATGAAAGAAGAACGTAATAGGTGTCATAAATAGTTTCTTTATCGAATGCGGATCCAATGAATCACGCACGGTGGCGTTGACACGTTGAGTCTCATGCAGTGAAGAGTTTGGCAGACGATCAAAATCACATCAATGTGCCAATAGAAACTGTGACGCCGCTGCTTCACGTGCAGGTTTAACAGTTTTCAGTAAACGATAACTGGTTGTCAAACGTACGTCTGGCAACTTAAAAATCGTACATCTTCATATTAAATCATTGCCGATAGAAACGAGCTTTCGAGGTTCTCAACGTTGAAACAAATGGCACGCGCAATTTATATTATTCACGTAAATGTATCCGATGACTCACTGAAATAGAAAATTAATTTGTTTGGTTTTTACAGTGTGCTTGAAGTTAAGATTTCTTGTCATCTCTGTAGAAGTTATCGCCGTCGAATCGGCCAAAATTCAACGCACGGGCGATTTCTCGTAAATCAACGCGAACCTTGGAACATCCAATTATTGTCTGGCTGCAAGTTCAAGCTTTATCGTAAATCGTTCCGAACAAAACGGTTCTGAGCGATCGTTTGCTTCTATAAAGTTATGAAACGTCTGGCAAATGAGGGAAATTGATATTTCCCCCTCCCCCTCCTCTTTTATAAAGAATTATGGCTTTGGTGCGATAGCATATATAATCTAATAATATAATAATATTATCGGGTAAAGGCGATTAGAGCAATTTTTGATTTTCCATCATAAATGCAAACCTCTAAACGTAGCTGTGCTTCAGACGCCATTTCGCAAAGACCTTAGACATTTCGTTCGTTTCAATGTTATAGTCTGAGAGAAACATCTTATGCTCATTTTTCCACGTAAATATCATTATTCTTGATGCAGTCGTAGTTGCCAACGCTAAGACAGTCATCAGGAAATTAATAACCAGAACAGAGTAATTTCTGTTCGGTGTGACTATATTGTTGCTCTTTATTTTCGTTCCACATTCCACAGTTTTTGGTTTTAAACATGCACATATCATCAATTGTATCATTCTATCCACGCATATTCCCTTTTTCTTCGCACTGTTATCATAAATTTACCGAAATCGCACGCGCGATATCAAACGTCGAAGACGCATGGCAATGTGTCAATTCCACTTCGATACTTTGCAAGATGCAAATGATGTTTAGATTCTTTGACACCTTCTGCCGTAGTACATCGCGCGTATCGAAATTTACTGGCATCTTGAAAGCGAAAATTCGGCCGATAATCACTGAAAAATGGTAACAGGTGCCTTATCCATCTTTTGTAAATTACGTTTCTGACACTTGTGCGCGGCAGATTTATTACGCAGTAGATCACTTGCATCGCTCGATGTACGCCGGAATAAATAAATTCCTATTCGTTGAATTAATTACAATGGTCAATGAAGAAGAGGAAATTAACAATTGCGACCATACGAGTATAGGTAACCTTTTTATTAAAAATTTTTGACCATGTTTAAGGCATATATTGTTATGCGTATCCGTTACCTTTGTCAATTGTTACTACTGTCAATTATATGAATTCTAACAATTTTAACTGTACATTTTCTACACTCTAATTCACATCAAAAGAAACGCTGTTGCACAATAAATTTATAATAACAGGTTTTAAGGGAACAGATCCTGAAGAACAGGAACAAAATAACTATGAAAACTAAAAGCAGTGGGAAGCATTATCGCCAATTTATGGTTTACGTTGATGCACTATAAATAGCAAAGATTGTTCATTTATGATCGTTTTCGTCTTTTACCCTACGGTTTTCGCGGAACAATTCAGTGGGTCGATAATTTTAGAGGATCGAATCGGACGAACGATATTTCATATCGTGACCGTAAGTAGGTCGCGAGAATAGTTTCTCATGCGTACAGCTCGAAATGCGGCACGATTTATATCAAATAATGACGCAACGGTCCTAAAGAAAGAAATTGGGCCTGAGGTAGGCGTTTGTGGCAACAATCGGATCGCTTGAAATAGTCGACATCAACATTGCCCTTTTCGCTGCTTGTTTGTTAAATAAACCTTGCAGCCGTCCAGTACAGTTACCAACGACCAACTGCAACAACTTTCTATTTTTCCAATAAGAAAGCGCACGAGGATTAGAAGGTTCCATCGGTGATTTCATTGTCCTATATCGAACAGTATTTTCGTTGGTATTTTCATACGATCCTATCAGGCTTTCACTTCAACCCATTTGACCAAAACACAAAATCACAGTTTAATCCATTCAAATGCAATTTTCAGACCATATTCCATCGTGAATACGAATTTGATGTAATTATCCTGTAAAGAGTATTGGATTTTCATAAAACTGAAATCAATGAACTTATGCAATTACATAAAACGAAATAGATATTCATAGGTAGTCTTTATTTTCATCTTCAAGCAAGTTGTGCTTATTGGCACCAATTATTTCAGGAAAATATTCATTACGTAACAAGTTGGTAGGATGATTCTTACTTTGATCAAAAATGCAATCAAACTATACACGTCAAACGAATTATGCTCAGAGATACACCGTTTATCCCCAAAAGATATTCGTTACCCAACGACCTAACACAATCGAGAACAGCATCCATTCCGATCATTTTTACTCTGAGACGAAATTTTAAAAAGTTACATCAAACGATTTATATTTGTCGATACGTTATGCAACGATCTAATATTACTCATCGCATTTCTCTCACCTGAAGCTTTCAACTTCCACTCGAAACCTTTGCGTTTCACCCTAAGGACTACCTTCACCTATAGCCCAAAATGCCGCCAAATTAGAACTCTGAGAACGGAGTTCCTCCGCGGGGAATTCCCTCGGTGACGCGGGAAAAGACACGGTGTCGTGGTGTCCGCGGAACACGCAGCTTTTCACGCGTGTGTACATCCTTCGAACGCGCGACACGCACAGCTGCGGATCCGTGTACTCCGTTCTAAAGATGTATTGGAGAAGTGTAAGAAGGGTAGCTATTTCTGGTCGTGGGGAGCCGAGAGACTCGTCGCGCAAACGGCTCTTAGCCACTTCGTACATCGGCTAGTCTGGCGTTCGCCGCGTATCGCAAAACGCTTTTCGTAAGGAACAGCACGGGAACTCTGCTCGACATGACACGCGAGTCTGATTCAGAGAGACAGTGATCGTTGGGACAGGAATCAGGGGGGTTGAAGGCAATTATTTAGTGAACGAGAAAAATAAACGAGTGTATGGAGCTTAGGGGAAACGCGGAACCTTTCGATTCTCTGGAAAATCGAATGACATCATCGTTATTTACGATTACCGTTGGCGACGAAAGAATGATCCATAGAAGAATTACATTGTAATTGATCTATCGAAGCGTTCTCATTGAATCTCGTGGTTAGTTTGCAACAAGACTTCTCTGTGATTATCGTCGTTGGACGTTGGCGACGAAGAGATTTGTGGGCCCAGGATCGTTGATCTCAAGAAAATCGATAATAATCAGAAGAACTTGAAATTGACGTACATTTAAAATACTTTTCGCGTATTTCTTTGTCCTTTGCTCGTTGACTTGTTAGAGAAGCGAAAGTGCATACGGCCGTCGGATAACAGCAGTTGATCGTCGTCGACGCGAATGTCTGACAACCGATACCGAGAGGACGAGTGCAGTGCACCGGCGTGAAAATAGATGGGTTGGTGGTTGGTGAAGATCGGTTGGTGAAAGTGACGAGGTGGAAATAGTTTGCCGCGCCGAATCGCGCCAGGGGAAGATAAATAGGACTTGCCACCCGTAGTTATCGTAAATGAATAGGAACCGAGTACAGCTCAACGTTTAGCGACCACCTTTAAGCGCGAGGAAACGGTGTGGCGCTACGATTAACGCGTTCATTAACATCGATACAAGTTACCTGCTCGACCACAACGAAGCACTAATGAAATTCTGCTAATCACATGCGTTAAAATCGAAAATAAGCTCAAAGTTATAATACAGTCGACGAATATTCTTTGATTCCATGATAAAGTTATAAAGTAATTTATAAATAACGTATCAAAACACAAAATAAGCCCAAATATGATATAATCTGACGAGAAAATCGCGAAACAGCTAATAACCAAGCTTATTAAAAAAGGCGAAAGAAGAAATTTAAAGTAAGCCCAACTATAATACAATTCCACGATAAAATCGCAAAACAACTTGTAACTGAATCATGCAAGAAATTTCATCGCGAAATAAGTCTAAAACTAACACAATTTCGCGACAAAATCATAAAACAACCGAAAAATAACGCGAATGAGACACGACGACGTTTGACAATCCGGTAGGCAAGTATGTCAAGCTACGTTTTATCAGTGGTCGAAGCCTCACTGACAATCTAGGCGTCTAGAAGCTGCTAGACAGCCAAAAATTTGCGCACGAACAAGGTGAACTATTGCACGAAGGGGTCACTTTGGTGAGCCTCGAGGGAGAGCAACGCCACGAAAAAAAGTGGCTCTTTTCTACGACGAGGAAATCACCGAATTGGCCAGCTACCAGGGGACGAAACGAACGAACGAACAGCTCCCACGGAATCCTCGTAGGCATCCCGTACGTAAAAATAAACCGTGCCTCGTCGACGAGGCACGAGCCACCGGCTTCGGGTTCGACGAAATACTTTTTAACGAGCACACGATGAAAACGACGTGGAAACCTCGAGAAAAGAAATTACGGTAAAAATAAGCCCATGCACATTGACGCGTCGGCTTAAGAACCAAGCAGCTTACGAGATTTGTTTTACTAGCTCCAAGAATCACCTTCGTTCTAATCGATCAACGGATATCGTATTTGCTAGATAAATCAAATGAATCGTTTTGGATCGGGCCGTAGTTTGCTAGATGAGTGGTATGAATCATCCCCGAGAGGAAATTGAACGCAGAATTCGCATAAACGACCTTTGCAAGTAAGCAGAGGCTCTTTATTTTAAGAAGCTCCTAGAGGATCTCTGTAATTGAAACCAGAGAAAAATAGAATATTTTCGTCATAGTTCATTGGCAAGGAAACCGCGACCTTTTCAAAGATATCTTGACACAGTGGGGATTTTGGATTTAGTTATTCGAGGTGCGTGAAAGATAAAGGGTATTTGCGGCGAAGACCCGCCAGTATTCATGAAGTTTGCCAGTCGCGTGGTACTCGACCGGAGTCACGAGAGATTTCGTTGGTCGCCGTGTGAACGAATTATGGCGAGGAGGGGACAATGTGAACTGTTGATTCACGCGTCGACATTGGACTCGCTAACTGACGTGAGCAAGGAGAACGCCAAGGGGAAGTCGCGATTGAATGATCAAACGCTAGAATCCGTGGTTCTCGTGGATGGAATGCCAAGATTCTAGCAATTGGCGTAGATAACAAAGACTTCCTAACATTTTCGAATAAGCAAGCATCTTTGTATACTAAACTATATATAATCTATTAATTCTGTACAACATTGAACTCGAACTATGAAAATATCGTCGAATATCTGAAAGGGAAACAAGGTACAAGACAATTAAAAAAGTAGTAAACAAAATCGAAGTTAACGAAGAATAATAAAGAAAATCGATTAAATGAATCTTTAAGAAGCTCCACGAGTGGAGACGAACAATGTCCTTTTGCAGGATAACAGGTAGAAGCAGGGGCCTCCCTAAGCCAAATTACTTCCCTCTTTTACCACCAATCAGTCCAGCTGATGCAAAACGTTTCTGCCGGATCACTGGCAAATCCTATGGTTTGCCTACTCATCATTACATTCCAGTTTTATTGGGTGTCCACGCCCACGACAAATCGAAATGCAAGATAACAAACGCTTCCGGTCTAGGACCGCACCATTACACAGCTGGCTTCGTCCTGGGCGAGAAGAAGAAACACGTGATCCTCAAGGATTATCGCTACGTGTTCCCAATCTTGGAGGGAGAAGGAGAACAACAGAGAGTTCTAAGAGACTTGTTAAACACGAAACATCCTCCTGTCGAAGAGGAACAGGCAAAATTCGTATACACGGTGGGAGAAAGAAGATGCAGCCTGGTATTTCCATCCAGACTGGAGGCTGCAGTCAGAGATGGCGATGTAAAGGACGTGATGTTATCCAGAGACTGCGACACAGTTTTGTTCAGGCTGAAACAAGGAAAGAATGTTTCGGTGGATTTCAAGAATTTAGAAGATTTTGAGAATCTTTACGATGGGCTTGGACCGAGCCAGGAAGTGGTAAAGGAAAGAGAGAGACTGGAGGCCGAGGCTAAGAAACGAAAGAGGAAACGACAAGCTGGTTTAAGTTATGCCAAAAAAATTTTCGAAGAGAAGGAAAAGGCCGCTGAAGAGGAAGAATTAAGGCAGACGAAGCAACTGAAGCTTCGTAGCTTCAAGGAGGAAACGACGGAAGAAACATGGAAAAACGTGAATTTGAAGCAGGCTAGAAGCAGAGCGTGTAATTTTATCTCGGTAACGAGTCCTCTGAAGGGTGCAGAGAAGTCTCTACCAGAAACTTTGGATTGGAACTCGTTCCAGGATACTAATGAAGCATCCATGCAACCAATCGTGGACAAATTGCCCACTCCTATCAAAGTAAAACCACAAATCGTTGAACAAAGTGCTACGTCTTCGTGCACTAGCCCTATCTCAGAGAGCACAGGAGGATTCGAGGCGATATCAATCGTGAAGCCATTGACGTCGCTGAAAATAGAACCCGACGCGGCTCTGCAGTCGGCCATACGGAATATTCCAGTCAGTGACTTGAAAGAGGTGTCTAACGTAAACGTGAAGCTTCTACAGGCTGGTGACGAGGCGATAGAGCAGCTACCGAGAGTGGAAGAAATTCCGCAATTGGTGCAAAACCTGGGCAAAGGAAAGGAGACGACTCAGCACAACGTGAAAGGTCTGAAATTAGACATCAAATCCGCGCAGAGATTTATCACCGGGCAGACAGTGCAGACGCCGAACGGACCTATTTTTGTACCTGGCCAGACGCTGCAAACACCTCAGGGTCCTGCGTTCGTTCCTGGTCTAACCGTGAACACTCCTGACGGCCCTCTTCTCGTCCCTGGACAGATTCTCAACTTGAAAGAGCAAGATAACAAAGAAACGCCCGTATTTATAGCTGGACAGACACTGGCCACGGAACAGGGTCATCGATTCCTTCAGGGTCAAACCTTCCACACCAACGAAGGAGCCAGATTCGTTCAGGGTCAGACTGTTCTAATAGACGATGGTCCAAAATTTGTCGCTGGTCAAGTGTCGAAAGATGGGACCTTCGTTCCTGGTCAAACCATTCTTACTCCTGATGGACCTCGATTTATGCCTGGTCAAACAATCACTGACAGTCATGGAGAACAGATATTTGTCCCAGGACAGAGCGTACAGATCGATGAGTCCTGGGAATTCATTCCAGGACAGTCTATCGAAACTCTGACTGGAGAAACGAAGTTCGTTCCAGGTCAGACGATCTCAACCTGTCAAGGACCACAATTTGTACCGGGACAATACGTGACTTCTAATTCTGGAGAAAGTTACTTCATGCCTGGTGTAGTCAAAGATACTGAAGTAGGTTCGACTTTCGTTCCCGGTATGACTTTGGATACTCCGAAAGGACAGAAATTCGTGGAAGGTCAAGTAGTGAGGACGCCAGTAGGTGAAAAGTTTCTACCAGGAAAAACTAGGATAACAGATAACGGAATCGAGTTTGCTGCAGCTAGTACGTTTGACGAGGTTGTGTTCTACGATGCTGGGCCTGTTGGCATGCCTGTTGATCCGAAAACAACCAACGTTTCTATCCAACAGAGCGAGATCTTTGGACACATGGTGCAAACCGACAGAGGAGTAGAATTCTATCCAGAGGGCGAAAGAAACTTACCCGAAGGGAAAAGAATAGTTCCTGGTCAGTTAGTGAAGGGGGGGAAAGACGGACCTCGGTTCGTGCCTGGTGTGATGACGGAAGATGGTTTCCTACCCGGTCAGATAGTAATGACAGAAAAAGGTGAGCAATTCGTTCCAGGTCAAGTAATCGACACTAGTACCGGTCCTAAGTTTGTTCCTGGCCAAATGGTGGAGACTAGAACGGGTGCAAAATTCGTTCCTGGCCAGACCGTGGAGACTGGGGATGGGCCACGTTTCGTACCAGGTCAAATCGTCGAAACCAAAGCTGGCCCCACTTTTATTCCTGGTCAGGTGATTTCCACTGACGATGAAGGTTCTAGATTCGTACCTGGACAAGTGGTAGATACACCCGAGGGACCAAGATTCGTTCCAGGTCGCGTAGTAGAGTCTGGAGAACTGGGTGTGACGTTTGTACCAGGACAGATAGTTCAAACTGAAGAAGGTCCTCGTTTCGTAGCTCCAGATTTGACTGACACGCCTGAAGGTGAGGTAGAATTCTCTGTTCAAGGATTCGAGGTCACTCCTGAAGAACTAAAATTACTCAGGCCTCAAAATTTGCATTACAATGCTCATGTTCAGTATCAGGGAGAAACTAGCATAGATGCAAGGATGCTTCGACAATTATCAGAAGCTGGTTTGTCCGTGGGAAGGAAAGTAGCCACAGATTTGCCAGCTGTGGATGTTGATGTAGATCCAAAGGCGGTAGCTTTGGAACAAGCTCTCGTAATGGCGGAGAAGCTCGGTTTACATGGTACCACCGCAGTGAAAATGGCACAGATAGTATCCACTGTGGCTCAACTAGCTAAAAATATTGCGATTCAACAGGAACAACAACTGGAGGAGAATCACATCGAATCGAAGTTGATGAATGGTACGACGCCTCCCGTTATAAATGGTAATAGGAATGATAATGGAAACGGAGAAGGACGAGAAAATGACGAAGGTGGCTACTGGTTGAAAGACGCGGTGAAAATAGCAATGACAAGCGCTGTCCTGGCGATCACCAGTCAGTCTATGGAAAATGGTAATGATTCTAAACAAGATTTCGTTTATTCTTCCATCAGCGAAGCTTTTAACGTCCTTTTACGTCAAAGGAATATTAGTATCGAGGAATCTGTGGAAGAGATCCTGCAAATACTTCTGGTTCCCCAAAATCGAAGTAACTTGTGTCAGTCTGCTCTGTTAGAGTTATTAGAAAGTAAAAACAATAAAGTGGACATTTTGAAATCCACTGTAGGCAGCCAGTCCCTGAAAGAAGACGTGGTACTGGACAGGTTATCTATGGTTCTCGAGGAAGAACACGGTACAGATCTAGTCGGCCCAGCGTTCAGAACAGTTTCTAAAAACGACCCGGAATTGGTCTCTCGGGTACTTCGAAAAGTATCTGAAGAAGTTTCCACAATTGTCACGGAGAAAGAAGCGGCTGAAACTGTTCACAAGGCCATCGTTCAAGCGATCAGAGAATCTAGTGAAATTCACGTTCAAGAACTATTAAACGACGAGGGAGAAAACGTTCGAGAGATGCTTCTGCAGGCTGTAGGATTGGCCAGAGCTCTAGGTATGTCTAATATCGCCAGTAGCTTATTGGCAGTGATCAGCGATGAAAAATCAACGCGAGCCCTAGCCAGTGACAGAGTGACGCTGGATGTTTTAAAACGACTGACAGTGATGAGGAAATTAGCTGAAGAGAGGCCACCGTTTATGAACGCCTTAACTCAGTTGTGTAGCGATCCAGAATTGGCCAGAACTGACCCACGATTGAGAACTCTCGTCAGAGAGAGCGCAGCTTTGATGATTGTACCCGAAGAAGGTCCTCTGCAGTCGTCAGCCGACGTACCTTCGATTCTGCTTCAGTCTGACAATAGTTTAGCCATGGAAGAATTCCTTTTAAGAAGAAACCATAAGCCATCGTCGATTTTTATGATTCTAAAACAAGGTATACAAGCTGTGGTACCCAGAGAAGCTTCTAGATCTGTTTTAACTGGAGAAGTGGCTTACACGGTTCTCGACGAGGATGGAATTCATTATTTTGAACCACTCCACGTTTTTTCCGCGCTCCAACTCACTCGTCCAACCGCGCATCGATTTTCCATGTACTGTTGTCCCGTTGCGAAGGAAGAGGACATGGATGTTGAAATGTTGTCCACGTACGGGACTATCTCGATGGCTAGTAGCCTCGATGGATCCGGTACTGGAACTTATCAGAGACAGGACTGTAATGGCATTGTACTGTCGAGGTCTGATAAGTCATTTGGATATTCTGGGAGCAGAGAAAATACGCCGAGTCTGAGGAGATTAAGCAACTTTCAGGACAATTGCTTTGAGCGGGTAACGTAATGAGAAATAGAATTTTACATTAAACAGAGGACGATAAGACAAGATTTTGATAAATTTGTCCCCCTATCGTTCTTCGAAAACAGGTGTATTATGAAAACTTTTAATCCTATTTTCTGCCATTAAACACCACTCATTTTGTATTTATTTTCAAACAAGTCACTGGACAAACAGCACACTTCATGATCAGATATACAAACTTTAACTCCTTATTTCTTTCTAGAACAGGTGTTTTTTAGAAACCACTATTATTTCTATTTTCAAGCTACAAAATTCACAAGTCCTATTAATATTTCGAATTGAGTCACTGTGCAAACAAGATCGTCCAAAAGTTTACTTTCTTTGAAAACAGATATTCTTCGAAACTTCCAAACATTTCATATACCCGAACCACGATGGAACGAACTGTAGGAAACTATAGAACGCGCGACCATTTAGTAAATCGATCATTTAGTAAATTCATTTCGAAATTGCGCTGTTACAGAAATCATCGGACAACTACATCGTGGTGAAGGACTACAAAAGCGAGACCGATGGATTCTCCGTGAACGTCGGCGACATCGTCGAGGCGCTCGAGTACGCCGACCCGGCCAAGTAAGCGAAACCTCCAGCTTCATAAAATCGACAGACAAACAAATTTCTGCGCGATCGTTTCGCTGGCGGAACGTTGACTTCGCGCGAAGTCCGACCGTTCGTTCGCGTTTAAAGTCTATTTCCGTGTACGCAACGTGCGCCCGGGCTGAAAATAATCATCGCCGCATGTCGTATATAGTCTAACGCGTTCAAACGATGCCGATACCGTGTGCTATCTGTCACTTTTACCAAACTCAGTTTACTTTGTTCTAATTAATGGCGAGCGATCCAGTGGCGCGTTGCGAATCAAAGTGGCTGCAATTAACTGCAACGTTGTTACGCTTACAAGCTGCATGTGTTGGATGGAATACCGTCCTTCTTCTTAGTTCAAATGTTCAATCTAAAATTTGTTCATTTTCCAAGACGATTTTTAATGTTGAAATTATATAGCTACATAGGTTGTATAAGTTGTATGAGTTGTTATGAAATAAACTTAAAGTTGAAGAAGAAGTAAGATGATACAAAGAAGATGAGGAAACATTACATTTTTGCAATTGTTAGAATGGTAGATAGAATATTTGAAGTATAGAAGTGGTCGCATATCATAGTATACGTATCTTTCTTCTTTTCTGTTAATACAACTCACAACTTCAACAAACTCTTCGTCAATCGAGTATCGATGAATCATTTAATCAATATTAGAAGAAAGATAGTTACGATATATTTTCGGATTTCTTTAATATAGCTGCCAACTACTAATTCTTAATCGTTACTTGCGAGCAAGAGTGCACCGTTGTTTCCATAAAACTAAATAAACATACACAGTTAAAACGGACTCCAAACTGACTAAGAGCTACTACAATTCTTCTCCCGCGCTTATAATTCTTAAAGAAGAAACTAATATCGCCGACGGAAATTGTTGAGAAAATAAAGAGATCCCCTGACAAAGAATGAAGCGAAATCACATGGTGTTCTGATTGTAAGCTGGAAACGCTGGATGGAAGATTTTCCGGCACAATGCACGATCAAACGTTGCACGTGTGTATTAATAGAAACGCATTCGAATGCTGAAGACACGAGGGAGAAATTAAGGCACGTTCAATTTACGTGTCAAATGTGAAAGATCACTCCGTGGACGTCTCCCCTTTGCTTATTTTCGCGGCGATATTTTTACGCGAAACGCGTTTTCGCCGGTGCGTTTCTCTCGCGTTTATAAAATACGTCGACGAGTGCCTTGGATACGAGGCAAATGGAAAATTTCGGACCCGACGGGTCGCACGACGAGAATAATGCTCGATATAGTCAGGTCGTTGCGATTTTGCATTGTACGCTTCGGCAAATTTACATTTTCCACATCCATAACTTTTATATACGTCGCAATGTGATATTTTGACAGTCTAAAAATGAACTTTGATTGCGATCCATAACGGTATTTAAAGATTCAGAGAAAATGAATAACAGACAATCCACATCGCCAGAAAGCATAAATATTCGTCTGTAAAAGTATGTAGCCCATAGTGATGTTGCATCGCTTTTCTTCCCCCTCCCTCTCCCTCCCTCCAGTCTAAAATAATCAAACTGTTTTTGACAATAGAACACAACGGTGGAAACACGATCTTGAATTGTCTTCGCTTGTACACGCTATAAATACGCTGAGCAAACCAAGTAACAAAGAAACCGCAAATGCCTGACGATCTAAACGAGGTTGAGCCCGTTGCAACGAGATCTTGCTTTTCATTTAACGAACACGCTAATTCGCTTCGGTTAATGGAAAATGATGTTTAGTCTGCATGAAGCTGCAAATAAAATAAGAAAGGGAGCACGATGGACGGGGCTATCTCACTGTGTACACGTTTGAACGTGTTATAGAAAGATCAAGTTGGATCCTGATCTGGAAATCGGTGGCGAGATCGGCGAAATGTTGGACAATTCCGCTGCCTGGCACAAATTGTCGGTTCGACCCCGTCGAAAGTACGCAGATCCCCGTGCTAGAAGCATCCCGAGGTTCTCCTCGGACAGCAGCTTCCAGAGGTAAAGTATCAGCCCTTTGACTGTGTCGTAAGATGACGAAGAATTCAGAATAAACGATTCAGAAAATAATTATCTCTTTATTTCGAGATTTTCTGCATTTCTGATATCAGGTACAGAAAAAATACACGCTTTCGACTTTTTATAGAAAAGAAATATTAATAGTTGTACAATGAAATTGAGTTCTGAGAGAAGGAAAGAGGACACGATGAGATTATAGCTGGAGAAGATCGGTATGAAAAGGAGTTCGTTTCAAACGAATTCTAGAATGATGAAGAAGTGAAACGATTTCTCCCCTTCGAACACGAAGTCGTTCGAATCTTCTCAATTTGTATGTTCAGATCGCTGCAATATCCGGACGAATCGTATATTTAACTACAAAAAAAATTCGACGGTCACAAAGCGCAGGAAAATTTGAATATCTTCGTCGAACAATGAGAGAAACGAATCTAAGAAGACGTTCTATAGAAATCGTCAACTTGAAACAATTCTGCATTGAACTCGGAAGAGCCAAGGACGCGTCATCGCTGTTCCTCAAAGCTTTGTACGAGTGACTGAAATATACGCCAAACAGGTGCAGCCTATTCAGTAAATCACGTTTCTTCAACAGCCACTCAGAAACTAAATGGAGCTGTTGCTTTCACATTTATTGGTACGATCGCCTGATCACCTGGACGAAATAATTTGAATTTACGCGTGACCAACCTCTAAATACAAACGAAAGATCTAAATTTCCAAATCAAAACCACGAGTGATAGGCAAATGAAACGCATGGAAAGCGGAAATTTTCCATCGAACAAGAAATATCCAAAGCAAAGGAGCATTTACGTGGACGACTAAATCCGTGCACGAAATTATAGCAACGACAGGTGCTCCGGTCAAATAGTAGCCTCCAAACATTATGTTAACGGTGAAGCCAATGAACTCATCGTATTTCATCCCCTGAGATTACACGGAAACGGTTGTTTAAGTGGTCACGATATTATCAAGCACGAACTGTTTGCTTTTCGTGGGGAAACGCACCCTCTATTGCACGAACATTTATTACGCGGATCTTCGACCACCTTTATTGCTCTTTCACTTCGAGATCGTCGATTTCCGCGTTTTATTATTCAGATGTAAATTATCGAAGTTATGAATAGTAAGTTAGCAAATTAGAAATATTTTTAACTCTTCAAATTCTTTTTATGTCAAAGATTGTCTTATTAGGTTCGTTAGATTCCTGAGAATTCTTGGATTTCATTTTATCTTCGATTTTCTTAATATTTCAAGCTTCCGAAAATTCGAAAAAGATTCGAAACTAGTTGCTAATATTTGTAGACACTTTGAATATTGTTTAAATAGATGTCATAGGTGAAATTTAAAAACCCAAGAATTCTTTGAACCATATTTAAGAATCGACAACGATAAGGAAGAGTTAAAAATGGAAGAATACTGTCCTTCGTCTGAAATTGAAACTTCTCAAAAGTAATCGACGATTTTCAAAGATCTAAATTTTCATCTATGTTTCATTTGCAACAAAATAAGGAATATCAATCGGTATTAATATCTACGGTCTCTGTTTTGGTACGTTCGACTGTCATCTACGGATCGCGATGATTTAGGACAACGTTAACGAAGATAAAACGTTTATGAACGTCTCGAAAACCGATGATACGCCTGTAAGGTACTAATGATTGGCTGTCAGCCAGGATAGATTCGAAATCGTGCGACGTGCTTATAAATTATTGGTTAAAAGGGTGTTATCAGTTTGAAAAATACGTCACGTTATATCGTTGACTTAATCTCAAGGATGTTCTATTCAACGAGAACACGAGCATTCGCTTGTCGTGCCACTAATAGCTGTCAGGTTTAAGAAAACACACCATCGATTTGACGTTAAATATTGCATCAAAGTAAATTCCAATTGCATAATGCATAACGCCTGGCTCCACTTGACTGTCAGAAACGCTTGATTCCAACGAAGGCGAAATACCAGCCAGTTCTGAAAATAGGTTCGCGTAAAGGTGAGGTTCAAGCGGAAAGTTTGATTTGCCACTTTGGCATCGGCCTCGTTCAATGGATCGCGAATTATTTACTATCTACTACATCTACCTGACGACGTAAATCGTTTCAGTTGTATCGTTTTGTGAATTTCCCTGCACTTTATAAAATAATAAACCAAACGTCTGTTTCGAAGAGATCGAGTCGACTCAGGGCTCGCTGAAAAGAGTTCTTCCTGTCCAATGTTAGCTACCAATTTTCTTAATATTAACTACCAGTTTTTGAAATATCGAGGAAAATACATTTTTCCTTCCTTAAAAGAAGATATGGGTGAAATATTTTTTTGGAAAACTGCTTTCTGTAAAAGTTTCGTGAAAATTAATGATTGGCAGTTGGAAAAAGTTCATTATCAGAAATTGTTGCGTAGATGTAAGATTAGATAAATTAAAAGGTAGATTTTTGCGACAAACAGAAACGTTTGGAAGACTTCCTTATTCCTGCGATAGAAATAGAGGAAGATGCGATTAATTAGAGGAAACTTTGCACAGATTAAAATATACTTCGTTATGTATTGCAAAGAATAGCTAGATGTTAGAAATATGTGGGTGTTGGAAAGTTAAATTTAAGTTTAATGACTAAGACGACAGGCCTCCCTGTATGCGTATTCGTCGTTCATTCAGCGGAACGCAAAATTTGTTGGCGGCCTGTTCTATCCATTAAGCCTTGAATTATCAATACCATTTAAAGCGAACCGATTATACTACCGGCGATGAGAATATGTTTGAACTAAATTTACCTCAAATTCTTGCGAATTAATCGAATGCATATGACATTAAATTTATTCTTTATTAGAAGTAATTAGAATATTGCGATATCAAAAAGCAAAAATATATAAACCGCATGAACTTGACGTGCCTGGCACAAAATTGTACATCATAGAAAATATCTATTAGATGAAGAATGCGCAAAATTGATATAGAAACAAACTACATTTGGATATCCTTTATTTAGTCGTTTTTTACATCGGAGAACACAGCCGACTAATTTCTAAATTCACCAATAAATTCCGCTGTCGGTAATATATCTTAACTTCTAAATCTAAAGATTTATATTATACCTTAGTATATTAAGAAAGTATACAGGACTATATTCTAAGTAAAGAATTCGTTTCTACAGAGTATATGTTCGTACTGCAGACTCAAGGGAAGGATGGCTGCCCATGTCCATCTTGATGCAAACGGCCCTCAGCGAGGACTCAGCACTTGGACATCGACCGGAAGACTCTCAATATCGACGAGAGTAAGTAATTCTTTCCTCTCTAACAATATCCTTTGTATATCAATGATCGATTTCTCTAGAGCTGTAGTGAAAGAACTGGTGGAAACCGAGGAAGAATTTGGCAGAGATCTTCAACAGGTCGTTGAACGTTACTTGAAACCCCTCGATAATCCGGATGTTCCACGGATCGTACGCGACAACAAAGATATCATCTTCACAAATCTGAAGCAGATTGCCGACTTCCATAATACGTACGTATAATCGATGAACCAGGTTGACCAAGGGGAGAAATTCACTGCGACACAATCGGATTGAACATTCGTTACAAAGGCCCCACACGAGACACCATCTTTCTCTACAAATTCCATTTGATATATCAAGCTCGTTTTACGTTGCTTTGTTGTTATTTGAGACGACACAAGTGTTATTCGAGTGTCTACTCGCAAACTATGGCGACAACTCACGACAGACGTTCTTCGTTAGAATCAAAGCGAAAAGAAACACATGCACACACAAGACACGTCACGCATGCTCGTCATTAAATCGACATCAAAGACATTATTCTCTCTTTAGCGAAACGATGTGTGAGCAACGTAAGTCTGATAACGATGTGCATACTTTGTGTGATCGTGTGTTTCGTGGCAGTTAATCTTATTGTATGTTTAATTCAGCAAGGTATTGCTTTTTCAAAAGTTTTGAGCACCCTTCTGTCATCGTTTTATGAGCACGCTTCGATTGACTCTGCTAGTGTCAATTCATTCTTCCAAAAGTATATTTCGTTATAAGAATGTGTATTATCATTGAAACACGCGGTATATTCCTTGAATCAACTTCTCAGTAGAGTGCGTCGTTCATAGTCGGAAGATATAAGGAGAGTGATCTCACGCGTGATATTTGCGTCGAGTCTGACGTTTCAGTAGAGTATTTCGTCCATAGTCGGACATTATAAGGAAGAATGATTTCACTGAACGGCCGTCTCTAATCATAGCGTTTCTCGTTAAAGAAAATTCGATTCTTATCCCTACTAGCCCAACTAGAAAATAAAATATGTATTAATTCACTCGTGCCCCGTCCCAATATTAATTAATCATCATTTCACGACCTCCCACTGGACGTAACTTCTCGTGGATTAATCTCAGCATAGAAGAAACTATATTAGCGTAATTAAATCATGGAGGATTAATGGACGTAACTTAATGTTGTTGCACCCTATATGTCGCACTGAAAAAAGAAGCCAAGAAGGGCGCAGCCTTCAGCACGTAGGCATGGTGTGTTTTTAGCGTGAAAATTAATCGGTACCTTACTTAGATCGTTCGGCAGGGTGTTGATCGAGGGTGTTAAGTATTATGCGGATCAGCCACGTATGCTGGGGAAGACTTTTCTGCGATTGGTAAGCTTGAAAATCTTGCTGAAGTATATCTTAATGTGCTGTAAAGACTTTTATCGAATTTGATGTTTAAATTATTCGTGGCTCCAGGAAAGGGATTTCGACAAACATGTGGCTTACTGCAGAGACGAACCGGCGGCCCAGGAGTTCCTTCAGATGAACGACGCGGTACGAGATTACTTTGAGGTCAGTCACTTAATTAAAGATTCAGTAAAATATCTCTATAATCTGATGATAAAAGAAACTCAATTATTAAATACTCAAGAAACTCAAGAGCAGAAATTACGAATAACAGACGTGTAAGATGGACTTATTCTACTCATAGTAGAGAGCCGGATGGTAAAAAAGATTTCTGTTCATCGACATCGTAGTTTGGCGTCGCGACGCCAACGTCGATAATAACGTTTGCTCGAAATATAATTTGGTTATGATAATTTTACTGACATGTTCTATAGATAGTTCTACGCATTTTGATAATTTAAGATTACCCTCCATAAGTAAGAACGTAAACTCCTACTATTTATAAAACATCGTTGCGCTGCTCTTGTCACCTTTCATACTTTACTTACTTTTTCCCCTTTCTTTTTTTTAAAGAGAAAGAATTATTTTTTTATAGACCATCTTTGACATAATAAAGGACAACGTAATCGAAATAAGGATCAGAGTTCAAGGATTTTCCATGACTGAGGCACGCGTTTGCATGAATCGGAGAAAATTTCGCAATTACATAACGAGCGGGGGTAAGCGGGCGTCTATCCAGCCCTCGAAATAGCTTGGTTTATTCTTAACGGACAGAACATCTTTCGCTCCTCTTACTTATGCACGATAGACTCGCGGCGAGACGCGTGCCACGAAAAGAAAAGGAAGAAAGTGGCCACGTTATCGGCTGACGACGTCACCGTTGCTGTCATTACACGATGACAGCAGCCAGCGTAATCTCTGCTCGACGAAAAAACGAATCGCACGCCTCGAGTGTCTCAGCTGTACATCGTCGGTCCGATGGATCTTCGAATTGTACTGTATTCTTGTTTCAAAATTTATTAGCATGCCTTTACATTCCTTCTTTTCTTTCTATTTAGATTTCATTTTAATTACATCTATAGAAGTATGAAATTATGTAAACAAATATCCGCAGTCTAGATAAAAATGTTTATGAGAGCGAACTTTGACTCTTGATTCGAATGTTAGAACATCGAAAGCTTAATGATTAGCAACAGAAGAAAGTTCTCGTTTTGAAATTAATAAAAGAGCGATGATCCAACACGCAAACGTAGGTGGTACACCACGCATAATGTATTAGAGTATTTTATTATTTCAAGTATGCTGCTCGCTTTTTTCTCGTGATTCGCCCCGTTATTTCTAGAACTTGACTCAAGACCACCGCGAGATTTTCACACTATATAGCTGTCGTATATGAATATCATTTAATGACCCGAAATTAAAATTAGATTGTACGATATTACCTTGCCGAACGTGTCCGATTTCAAAGTGAAACATCTTAGGTGCATTAGGGTTTCTGGTAGCTTACTTGCACTTGTAACACTCGAACTTGTCCACAAGTTTCTCTTTCTGATTTGATTTACCTTTATTACCATCCTAGAAGATATGTTTGAGAAATAAGGAATTATATGTTTATATGTTGATTCATTTTAGGACTAAAACACTCGATGACAAAAGTTTTTCCACTCCGTTCATTTATTTTCATTCTCTGAATTTACGCTTTGATTTTTTAATTTACTATACGAATATGTTCTTCGCAGTATCTAATCGTCACAATGGTAGAAGATTATAATCTTAGATTAGCAAATTCTTTTAATGAGAAGAAAAACAGAAGAGGTTTCTACACACTGAAACATACGTATGCAAGATTGTTTACAGAATTTATAAATAGTAAAACAACGCTCTAAGGACACCGTGGATTTTCCAATTCTGTTTCTTCAAAAACGAAAGGTCGTACAAAGAAATGCATTCCACTTTTCCAATTTAATCTTTCAAAAGGAATTACTGTATGCCAACATCGTTCACTAAACGTCTCTCCCACGCATCAAAAAATCAAGTTGAATCCTCAGAATTCCACGCACAAGTCAATTACGTCAAAAGCAAAGAAGATTCTCTGTCTTCTTCCTAGTTTCTGGAAGAAGATCAGAATAGTGCGTGTGAAGCAAAAGTTCTCGACGATCTATAGAACTGTTCACGTTGTTTTTGTGCGTGGTCAGTCCACGAGTTCGTCCGGTGCGGCGTCTAAGTATAGCCGTGGCTGTATTGGTCTCCCGACTAATGTTTTTCGGTAACCACCGACTGTGGATCCCCCTCGAGGAAGAGGATCGGTGGAAGAGCAGAGACCTGGTCCAGTCTGCGACCAGCCACGGTGTCCTCTTCGAACCAACGACTCGAAACACGAACAACGGTGTTTACCTCCCTTGACCTTCGTTAAGGTGCGTCAGCCCTTCCACAATTTTTCCCTCTACAATTTTTTTCAACGTGGACCTTGCAACTTCTTGGTTGGTGAACCACTTTCCTTCGAATACTTACGATTCTATAGGAATTTTATTCTTTGGTGAACAAGATTTTTTATCATTTTTATAGACAAGGTCTTTCCGATTCCTTGAAATATTTTGTGCCTTCAAGATGATTTTTGGAATTACATCGTCTTTTCTTGTAAATGCTTCGATACTGTGAAGATCGATATAGACATTTTCTTACGAAATTCGTTTAATTTAATCGATACAGTGTCAGTGATACATGTGACAGATGATTTACTTGGAATTTTCGATAGTAGGAGACACGTAAGTTATGGAGTTTCGAATAGAGTAGCAAAGCTGCGTGATAACTATCAATAAATTATTAATCAAAAATATTCTTCACCTTGAAGGATGATATATAACTCCTATATCGCTAGATTTGCCTAAGCTGATCGATAGGAAATATAATAGTTGCGTGGAAAATCCAGTCGCATCCAAAAATACGCGTCTCTTCATCCTGGTGTCGAATTACGGCGTCGAACAATTCGGTGTTCTACGATGAGAAACTACAATTGCCAATCTTCGATCGATCTCTTATCTTTTCCCTACTCCACGACGAACGATCTGGAACGAATAATATTTTCAAATTTGGAAAAAATAATATTTTCAACTCTTCACGCCTGTGTTTAAGAATCTTGAACGTTTTGAACTTTTTAACGTGTTTAAAATATACAAAAATCTTAGGACAATATTTTTGCGCAACATCTTATTTAAAACGACGTAGAATAAAGTTTGGAAAAATGTAATTATTTACAGGAGCTGAGCCAGACTCTCCGTGACGACAAAAGCCTATCGGAACACTTGAAACTTCCGATACAACGCATAAACGACTACCAGCTCCTGCTCAAGGTAACGTTGCTCTTTAACCCGCTTTTTCATCCATTCTTTACGAAATCTCGCGCTGAATGGCGGAAGATTGTTAACGCGGATCCAGATCGAAAATACATTTCAAGGGTGTTATGACAGAAATACAGCATGGCTAGCGTATCTTTTGAAAGCATTCCAGCAGTTTTGCACGAACTTGCACCCGCATCGCTGATTTTCGTACAAAGTTTTCGCTGAAATTCGACAGAACACTCGATGAACGCATGATATCGTTTCGAACATAGTTCGAACACTTAAACGTATTTAAACACGTTTATTAGACGCTCGGCGATAAATTCGACGCTTTTGATAAACTGTCGGGACAATGAAAAATAGCGAGAAACGTTCGTTATACGTTCGAATAGCGTCGTTTTCTATTTTCTCCGTTTTGTTGTAACAGCAGAGAAGAAAGTGAATCACCGAATTCCTACATCGTGTTTCTAGTTTCTCTTTTATTTCATACACGTGTTTCTTGGTTCTATTTTCACTGGAATAGGAAATTGAGAGAGATATAGAGAGGGAGGAAAACTTTTGTATTACGTCGATATCTATAAACGGAAAAATCGACCTACTGGTGACGCGAGACACGACGACCTGTAGAATCCGCACGTGACCTATATCCGCGTCGAAATTTCAATCTGTCAGATAAAATTAGCCCGGCGCTAAAATACTTCCCGATTCGCCTTGAAAACGCATTCCAAACGAATAATTATTATTTCAGACGCTCTTTCTTCAAAAATTTCAATGCCATCTGCGCAAAATAATAAGAAAACGAAAGAAAATAATTAAACTCGGTGGACAACTTTGATCGAGAGGATCGCGTGAAATGGCACGGAAGAATAGATTGCACGTGATCGATAGCGATCGTGTTATTGCTCGTACATATAATCTTGGTTTGTTACCTTAAACCTTTGGCTTAAGCCACAAATTGGTCTGGGCCGGTTGCCCGGAACATAAAGGTGACGAGAGGCGCTGAGGACGTAACGCGACTGAGTTAAACTATTTTTCAAATATCTTCAAACCTGTTCGAGATAGTTCAATGCAGCTTGAGACTTCGTCCGTGGTATTTGTGAGAAGGTAATTCGAACAATTCTATCCGAAGTGATCGGAGAATTATTTCGCAAAGATAAAATGTATGAAGAAGACTCTATTTTCATGTTATGTAGTGGCTTACGAAAGTACTTGGACAGTTACCATGAAAACTTTTATGCGTATATCGTATGTGTTATGCGGAATATTTTGGAACTTTTTTATGCGAAATAATTTTAGATTAGCGCTGTAACGAGACTGTCATGCTCGATCAACGCACATAATATATTCATAAAGGATTTCTACAATTGTTGGAACGTTTGGTAAGCTACCGTATCCGATCACGTCTGCGCTCGAGATCTGTCGAATATTCGATCGACCTGAATGGCATCGTTTCACTTCCATGATACGGTACGCTTGGATATAGATCAAGGGAAGTCACAAAGTTCGTCGTGGTATAGTTGCAATGCCGCAACAGAGCGTTTCGTCGTGGTGTTGGAACGAGTGGGCGCAGTACGGATTTAGCGAGCTAAAAACGGGTCATCTTCACGACGTGTTATCTTTCCCGCCGCCTCTCTGTCATAGAAAAACCGCACGCGAGATCTATTGAACTGAACAAATGGAAAATTAGTCTTCAACCTCGCTCGTGAACTCAATATTATTAATTTCAGTTTCAAACTATGATGTATTTTCGACTCACTTTGCAAATATTTTGATTGGAAAAATTGCAAGTGATAAATAGCATCTGTTTTATATTCGAAAATTTCCAACAGATTTCTGCATGATTTAAATGATGTTTGCAGGAGCTGGTGAAGTATTCGACCCGACTAGGCGAAAACTGCGACGACCTCCAAAAGGCCTTGGAGTTGATGCTAGGTATCCCTCATAGGGCGACAGACAATAAGTTCATAAGCAATATCGAAGGGTATAAAGGAAATATTCACAAACTTGGCAGATTACTCACACACGTCAGTATATTTCAAGTGGACTCTTATTGATCGTGATCATATTAGAGTATATACTTTGATAAATTGCTGTAACATGTGATGTGCGATTGACAGGAGTGGTACACGGTGATTGACAAGGACGGTAAGAGCAAGGAAAGGTATCTGTTCCTCTTTAAGGCTCGTATACTCGTCTGCAAAGTCAGACGAATATCGGAAGACAGATCGGTCTTCGTCCTCAAAGACATTATTCGAGTGAGTATTTACCCTTAGTAATCTTCCTTAATCAGAAACTTCAATGATTATGAAATTACAAGTTATTAAAGGAAAGTTATTAAATCATAACTTGTAAGTATAAATATATATAATAGAATCATTTTTGATGGAAATTAAATAACATGTAAAAAAAATAGAGTAGAATCTCTAGAGTAAAGAAGTTATTGCAATGGTCTCTATAAAGAAATTATACCTCGGCTAGGGTAATTAACAATAAGAGTGATTATGATAAAGAATCATCCATTATTCTATTTATCTACTTATCATGTAATGCCAATCTCAGTTACCGGAAGTAGAGGTGAAGGACCATCCAGGTGACATACGGTCTTTCGAACTACACAATCCAGCGAGCTCAGCCTACCCCATTACGTTAGTAGCCCATAAGGATCTAGTGAAGGCCTACTGGCTGAAAGAAATTCGACAGTACGCGAGTGACGTAGTGGCACTCGCTGAACACGCTGCAGATGACTTACAACTAACAGAAGTGCCAGAAATCAAGGAGGAAATTAAAGCAAATCCAGGCAGTCCTCAGAAGGCAACAGCAAACCCAGGACCAAAACCTTCAGAGGCTAATCCAGGACCAAAACCTTCAGAGGCTAATCCAGGACCAAAGAAGGCAGAAGCAAACCCAGGACCAGAAAAAGCAAATCCGGGACCAAATCCCGGCGAAAAGAAGAAAGACAATCCAGGAAATCCGGAGAAAGCTAAAGTTGAGGAAGAAGGTGCAGACATGTCTCGAAGATATTCTTCCAGTCGATTCAGCAGCTCTTCGAAAGTTGTCGAAGGTAAAGAACGAGTAGTTTTATTAGATTCATCGAGAAGTTTTTGTTTCTTTAAAAAGAACGGAATAGTTGTAATGAATTGTTTTAAATAAAATTTCTATCAATTCACACATAA
This sequence comes from Bombus impatiens, assembly GCF_000188095.3. Taxonomy (NCBI): domain Eukaryota; kingdom Metazoa; phylum Arthropoda; class Insecta; order Hymenoptera; family Apidae; genus Bombus; species Bombus impatiens. Next base: position 281,558 of record NT_177064.1, on the reverse strand, counting down.
GGTTTTAAGTATACAAGGAAAATCTAACTTCAGAAGATTCTAAGCAACTTAACAATTGAAGTGATTCCTTTGGATTGATTATTAATAGTTGTTTGTATTTACCTGTGAAGAGTATTCTTCAGTATCCAGTAGCCAGAGTGCGGCATACATGGAATCGTCCATGAGCAGTGCAGTAAGGATGGAGGCGAGCTCCAGTGCTTATCAAACTGGTGGCAGTGCGGTAGAAACCAGGTCGGACACCAAAAAGATCGAGAGTGGTAGTGGAATAGGAAAACCTGCGTTTGTCAAGACTCTCGAGGGATCCAACGTTGAACGTAAGTGATCAGATGTGAAAGTAGATATAGTTGAGATATAGTTAAGAGATGTAGAGTAGTTCGTAACTAAAAAATAAATAACATATAAAGGCTTCAAGAATATGTATAATCGGTACTAGATTTTAAAAATTCACTGGAATACGGTCGATAGATTATCAATGGAGAATGAAAGTATGTGATTACAAGCAAAGAAAGTTTGCTGAACGGGTGACATAAGATCCATTTTTACTGTTCTAGCGATACCAGAAAATAACGTGGAATTGATACACGCCGTAGGTAAAGTGACACAGAATTTCACTACTTTCTGATCATCCACTGTATTGCACATTTTTTTCTATCAATCTTCTGTCATACTGTATCAAGAATAGTTTCTACTTTGTTCTTCTTCTTGTATTTTTTCTTCTAGCCAGCTGAGTAAAATTGCTTCAACACATTCCACTAGGCGGTTGGTCAAGCTTCAAATTAATCCTAGATGTTGTCTATCATTCACGAAAATACATCACAGACTCACGTTACACTTCACACTTTCATATTTTCCTCTTTTTATATCTTAGAACACTGGCACACTTGACGATTTAACACGATCTGCTTTATTGTCTACATTTTTCAAATAGCTGTTCTTTCTGTGGTTGCTGTATTATCTTCTTTTTTATACGTATCTTATTTTATATAGAAATTTTTTTATATAGGAAAAGCACATTACACACGCAACACGCTTCCGATCATCAGCCAGATAAAATGAAGTATAAATACAAAAATTTGCGAAATACTAAACATTTGTGAGATATTCGATACATCCATTTTGTGAATTTTATAGTAGTCTCCCTCCTCCGTTCTTGCATATGAACGCAACAAGAATTACTTCAGTTCTAGACACTGTTATATCCGATGGGAACCCCTACAATTTTTTTGTATAAAGATCAAGTATTTTTGACTGTACCATATTGTATATACATTTTTCAACTAGATGTACGATAACAATTTACTTTCTGTTTCATTCATCAATACTTTTTAACAATTTGATGAATTATTGCTTTACATAGCTGGAGAAACGACTTCCTTCGAGTGCACTCTATTGCACACCGATGCAACAACAAGAGTGCAATGGCTAAAGGACAACAAACCATTGGATGATAGATTAGCAGATCGTCTAACAGCCTCTGCGACTGGAAAAACCTTCAAACTTCAACTTCAGAACGTTCTCGAGTCGGATTCTGGCATTTACATCGCTAGAGCTATGAACAGTGAAGGCCAGGCTACTTGCACCGCTCAACTTATTGTACAAAAACGTACGTTTATGACATTTACATGCTATGATAGATAAAGTACCATGTAAAAATTAAAAATTGTTTTTTTTTTTTATTAATTTTAGTGACCCCTGAAGAGAAAAAAGCAAGAGCAGAAGCTAATGCACCAATCTTCTTGGTGCGATTAAAGGACACGGAACTCTTGGAAAATACTTATCTGCGTTTCATGGTGAAAGTGAAAGGAGATCCTAATCCTGAGATGAAATTGTAAGCTCTATTTTGTCAGTTGTAAACAAAGAATGATATTCGAAGAATGTGTTTAGTTTATGTCTTTCAATTTGTTTTTAATACAGCTTCAAAGACGATGTTTTAATCGATGTGAACCATCCACGTGTAAAGATCGTCACCGAACAGGCGGACAAAGGTTTCTACGAGTTAGTAATCGCGGACGTCCAAAAGCAAGACGCTGGCAAATATTCATGCACCGCGAAGAATCGATTTGGAGAAGCTTCCTGCGAGGCGACTGTAACTGTATCGGATGAAAAAATGTTATACCTTCCTGAAGACTTCCTCGAACCTGGCATGGAACCCCAGTTCACCTGGTTACGCGATGGAAAGCCCTTCGACCCAGAAGAACGCTTCAAGGTGCTGTTTAAAGACAACGAAGACACCTTGGCTTTAGTATTCCAGCATGTCAAACCTGAGGATGCTGGTCTTTACACTTGCGTCGCGCAAACCAGTACAGGTAATAATCCATTTTTTAATAATTTCATAGGTTTTTTTAGACTCTAAACGTCCATGTTATATGACACAACCACGACATGATCTTCAAGTGACCAGCTATGCTCCAAAAGATATCTTCAGAAGCCTATAGATGTCATAATAATAATAATATGTATGTAGATGATCTGATGTATTAATTTAAGAAACTCAAAACCCAGGTAACATTAGCTGCAGCGCAGAACTAACGGTGCAAGGCGCGGTAAACCAGCTGTTGAAAGATCCAGAAAAGCCAAAACTGTGTTCAGAAGCCAGGCATTCGGAAGTAAGTGCCGGCGGATCTGCCATGTTGGAACTACAAATCAGAGGATATCCAAAACCAGATATCAAATGGAGCAAAAATGGAGAAGAAATCGTTGCTGGTGGAAGATATAAGTACCTTTGGGAGGATGAAGAATCTATGTCCTTGGTGATCAAGAACGTCACTGCCAAAGATGCAGGCACCTACACCATCAAAGCAAAGAACGAATTAGGCGAAGATACCACTCAGATCGAGCTGATCGTGAAGTCTGCGCCAAAAATCACGAAAAAACAAAGTGACATGTCTGTGATCATCGGCGAAACGTTGACGATGCTCGTGCAAATCGAAGCCACGCCAGCACCAGAAGTTAAATGGTACAAAGATGGCCAAGAACTACGGGAAGACAGTCGTATAAGTATCATTAAAGAAGGCAACGAAACTTATAAGTTAACAATAAGAAACGCTCGTTTGGACGATTCTGGTTCCTACTCGATTGTTGCACGAAATGAAGTCAATCAGACGACAGAAATTTGGAAGCTGAAAGTATTAAGTCCACCGAAGATCACGAAAGGATTAGGCGAACCACAAATTTTAGATCAAAAAGGCAATCTTACTTTGTCCATAGATGTAGACTCACTGATGCCACCTAATATTAAATGGTACAGGGATGGAGAACTGCTTGTTGAAGACAGTCGCATAAAAATGATTCAGCAGGGCAAGACATTCATTCTAAAGATCACTGGTATAGTAAGCGAGGACGCAGGAGATTACAAGGCGGAAATCTCCTCCGATCATGGAACTGTCACTGATGAAACTACGATCCAGGTGAATAGAACAGCGTCGCTTTTAAATGATATTAACTATTTTTTAAATAAGAGAAGATTACTATTTTTCATACTTAATTTACGACGCTTAGAATAATCACAATCATTTCTCGTTTTCCAGGTGAATGGTCTTCCACGATTCAAAACAAAAATGTACGACGTCACAGTCAACGAAGGCACGAAGAACATCGAGTTCAAAGTGGAAGTCGGTGGATGCCCAAAACCGAGCGTCCATTGGTATATCGGCGACATGGAGATCACAGAAAAGAAAAAAGACTATGTTCGCACGGAGGAAGGCAATTTCGTCAAGTTAATCATGTCCGAAGTTAAGGCTGAAATGAAAGGAACGTACACTTGCAAATTGAAGAACGAATTTGGTGAAGTCAAAAGCAGTTCTACGTTAATCGTGAACACCAGACCGAAATTGTTGAAGAAGCTCGTTGACCAAAGAATCAACGAAGGCGATACATTGAAACTGATCTTCGAAGTATCCGGTACGCCAGATCCCGAAGTGAAATGGTACAAAGATGGCAAGGAGGTTTCGACGGACGCGAGAATTAAAATTACGAGGGACAGCAAGCGACAGGAAAACTACGATCTGACGGTGACTTTAGTGAAAGGTTCAGACGCAGGCATCTACGAGGTTCGAGCAGAAAACGAGCTAGGCTACGTGACTAGCAAGAGCAAAGTTATGATACTGAGTAAGAATCCAAACAGCTTTTCTTATTCTATAAATAAAATAGGGTTCGATTGTTGCGCTGCTCCGTCGTTCCTGTTCTTTATTCAAGAAAAAGATTCAAAAAGACGATCGGCAAATCCGATCTTATTGACGTTAGAATTTTCCAGAATTAACAGAATTGATGGGGCAGCTCATCAAACACCTCGCGTACCCCTATACAATTTTCATTTTTGAGAAACTTGCCAGCGAATCGTCGTGCGTTCGATTTTCCCCACGTTCAGTAAGTACTTAAGGAAAGGTACGGTTTCATGTTCGGTTTGTTGTTCATACCGATGTGACGAGTATAGTCTCTAAAACACAGAGAGAATAATCTCGCGTCACGAATCCGACACTGACATGAACCTTTTGTTCGCGCCTTTATCCTCTTGTACCTGTCCCCTTATACATGTATCTCACGTTTACCGTGTTTTCTGTTGTTTTTTCTTCTGATAAAACCAAAAAAACCATTCTTACGATGTATTTGTATGTACACCTGTACTACTGTCACTATCATGCGCTGCCTATTCTATTTCATACGTTTGTAACGAATCTTCATAGAGTTCATCTATGTCCCTTATCACATTGTGTTCTGAAAAAGTCCCAAAATGTATGAATTCTATAGCGAAAACAGAAGAAAGCGTGGAGGAAAAAACGGAAATGAAGAAGGAGACCATCGAAAAGATCAGCGTCGAGGAAGAGGAAACGAAAGCACAGAAAGTCGAGGAGGAGGAGATTGAAACGAAGAAGGAAAGCGCGGAGGAATCCGGATCGGAAGGTAATCACAACGATCGTCGAAACGAAACGATAACAAACGATCGTCGATAACGCTGTAACAAAGAGTGTAACAGGGAAAGAATATTTTATATAGTCAGTCTGCTATTGAAACGCTTGAAAGCTCTAAAAATCTGTCTTCTGCAATCGACGCGATGTCGCAAGATTTTGGTAAGACTTTTGAAACGTTCCAAGAGAACGTGTCGCGTTTTTTGGTCGTTCTTTTTCCTTTTTCAATCTATTCAAGGGAGTAGAAAGATAAAAATAGTGCGTTTTGTGTTTGAGTATACATTTAAGACGCAAAGCAAGCGAGCTTCGTTATATCCTCTTTTTTCTGTTAACATCATATACGTATCATATATAGTTTTTTTTTTCCTTTTTCTAATCCATCGAAATCCTTGCGATAGGAGCTTAATTTTGTATCGCTGACACGATCGAAAGGCAAGATATAAAAAGATACGAATAGCCTTGCCGATATGCTAATTGATGTTAAAACGATGGCTGATTAATCGTAGACGTAGAATCGTAGCCCAAAAAACATGTCTGATAAATTCAGGTCGAGTGAAACTGGAGAAACAAAGCGTCCAAGTAATACGGGGCCAGGGTGAAACGATCACGATCTCCGTGGCCTCCACGACGACCCACGAAGCTATACTCACAGGTAAATTTCGCACACGCTGAACAACTACTCGCTATTTACATTCATGTAACCATCGTCGTAAACGGGAATTTTGTGACTGACTTAATTCAGAAAACAATTAAAACAAAAATTACGATACTAGGTAACAATTATTTTGACAAACTTAATCTTCTACAGCTTCTGGACGATTCATATAAACATATTGAGAAGCAAAGATTCTATTTCATTTCCTATGTACTATAAGAATATCCAAACAAATGACGTAGCTTGAATATTTACCATTTTCGTTTACCACAAAAATTTCTATAAGCGATTCAATTTCGAATAGAATCTTCCACGTCAGTCACAAAATCCGCACACACGAGAGCATAAAATAACGCCACACCGACCAGAGATTTCACGAGCCTCGATCAAAGTGAAACTGCTTTCGAGTGGCTATAGCTCCTCTACAGATCAGAGGAGACAGATCGTCGCGAAAGTCGTCGAGTAGCACGGATCGTCTCTGCTCTCTAGTAGGTAGTAGTCAAAAGAGCTGTTGTGACCAGTCCAAGCGTTCACAGGTCCCGACGAGAGCCACACGATCAGCAAGATGACCGCGACAAAGGTCGAGTGCCAGGAAACGAACACGGACGGTCCTGGCGTCGAAGAGATTGCCACCTATAGCTACAGCGTGCAAGAAGAATCCGTCCAGAAACCACAGAACGGCGTGTTAATCGAGGAATTCTCGGAGAACAGCGAGGATAACAGGTCGAGGCTTCAGGTAAACCGTGGTGTGTCGATCGTTTCTGTTTCGGATGACGAGTCGACTCTGAAGGCGATTTCAAGAGACGTCAGCACCGAGGACGTGATGCAGTGCGCTGAATTATCCGAAGACGTGAAGTTGACGAATGGATCCTACGAAGAGTTCAATGGTAACGGCCGTCTGCCTGATGAAAAGGTCCTAGACGACGCGAAACCCTACAGAGCTTCGTTAATCACGGAAACCATCATGGAGGAACGGTCTCTGGAAGAGTTACCATCCGAGAAATTGACACAGGAAAACGTAAAGCTACCCCGATCCGCTGTCCTTGAGAACGGTGGTTCTTTCAGGAAGATGTCCTCCGTGGAGCTAGAGCAACCACAGACTCCTACAATCGAGGAAAGCAAGTTGATGAAGCAAAAGATCGAACGAGTGAATTCGACCGCGGAGAAAGTTGTCGAGACGAACGTGGAAGAGCGTCGAGGATCTGTACAAAATGGACTTTCGAGACAGAGCTCGAAAATAGAGAGAATGGACTCGACGGAATCGAAGAAAATGTTGGAAAGATCGGTATCAAGGGAGAGCGCGTTGAAGGCTGCTCAAAGCGGTGATGAAGAGGTCGACGAAGAGCTCGAGGCTCTTCTAGATCGCGTTAAACGGCAGCGCAGCGTTTTGGACGATATCCTTGAAAAAGAATCCTCCAGAGACTCAGGTACGACCGGATTGCTCCATCGGCTGCTCGAACGCATCCGTTTTGGCAGATCGACAGAGTCTAAGATCGAATATTCGCAGCGTTCTTCTGGCATTCTTTTTACACGCTTCCAGCATTGTTCCTGTGTTTTCCTTGTTTGTCTCTGTGTAATCTCTTTCAAGCTTTGTGTTAATCATATCGAATCATCATATGTATGTTGCCTTTGCATGTGAACACCTGACGAAGCGCGTAACAAAGTTTAATCCTTCTCGAGAATCATTTGATATTATTTTTTATTGTTTCATTTTACCGTTTATATTCTTCGTTGCACTAAAATTATGATACAAGAGGAAGCATTAAATTTTGTCGGCGCTTCTATACTCAGTCCAGACACTTACCGCTTATACAGTGCAAGAATAATCAGTCGAACTTGGCTGGAACTGGGTACTTTTCGTTTTCATCAAGGTAAGCAATTAGAAAAAGATACTAGACAATTTCAAATTATAAATACAACAAAATTAAATTAATTAAATTAAATTAAAATTAAAATTAATTTAATTAATACAAAAAATTGTCTGGTATTTTAGATTTAAAAATGTATAAAATAACAATGCAGCACGTGGCGCAAACGCAAGGACGCACTAGATGCACGGCAAAAACGAAAACGAACTTTTAGATCTGACCATCCAGAATCTAGTGTTCAATTGCTGGCGAAAAGCATTCTAATCTTGGTATTTCCCAATTAGCGCCTCCTCACATCATCGAAGCGACCCTCAGCGATAAAACGATCTACGAAACCCAGACGGTCGTGTTCAGTATCAAAGCAACGAGTTTACCAAGGGCCGATGGAAAATGGTTCAAGAATGGGAAACCTCTTCGAAGCGGAGAACGCATCAGAATCACCAGTGCTGGAGAACTTTTTACTTTGGAACTTCAAAAGGCCATTCTCGAAGACGAAGGAGTGTACACATGCACGTTCACGAACAAACTAGGCGAAGTTATGGTCGAAGGATATTTGACTGTTGAAACTGTGGACGAACTTCGAAGACCCAAGTTTACTGAACCTTTGAATGACGTGGATGTGGCCAAAGGAAAGACCGGACAGTTTCAGGCTACGTTCACTGCTGATCCTGTTGCTGACACAACATGGTATATTTCATCATTGATTTTTTAACAGTTTCTAAACTTTTGTATTGGTTCTTTAAATATTATCTGTGATTTGTTAGTGTTATTCGCGGTACTGTTCATACATTATTTATCAGTACTATTTGTAATATTACTTATTTTATCCCTATTTCCTTTGCTATTGCTTCACAATTGGGATATTGGGTACGTCATTGATTATAAGTCATAAATTATCTTTAGCGACACTATATTAAATAATAAATTCAAAGAACACATAACATAAATGCACTTTGTCCCAAAAAATGAAATAAATATAGAAACATGAGTATTTATTCAGAAAATATTGTGACGAATTTTCAGACCTTTATGAGTACATGTCATGATATATTATAATGTTAGAAGCATGCAATTCCTACTATTAAGACTTCATTACCACATTCCATCAAACAGCCATATAACTTTTTATAAATTCATGTTATTCGTTTAAAAAGGTACTTCAAGGGTGAAGAAATCCCACATGACGACATGCGACTGAAATTCACCACGCAGAACAAGCCAGCAAATGACAATCTAACCAGTACTACGGTCACTTTGAGCGTGCCAAAATGCTCGAAAGAAGACACTGGAGAATACACGCTGAAACTGAAGAACAAATACGGCGAAGCTGAAGCTAGCGTTAGTATAAATTCAACATCATAAAGAAGACTCGTTTGAGCTGAAGATATATAAATATTTGTTACTGTAATCAGGCTTTCTTACATCTCCTCCTGCATCCTGAAATTGAAGAATTGAAAGACGTTGTCGCGTCCGTTGGAGACTCATTTACATGGGAGGCCATCGTTAAAGGAAATCCGAAACCTGATATCACGTGGACCAAGGATGGTACAGTCCTGGAGAAAGGAAATAAATACGATTTCGAGGAGGATAGGAGGAACAACAAGTTCAAACTTATCATTAAAGACGTGGAAGTCGAAGACAAGGGAACTTATCATCTTACAGCTAAGAATTATCTGGGTGAAGCGACTGGACAAGCAACCCTAACTCCACACAGTGAGTATACAAATTTATCTATGTATATACTGTTGGCTACTGTTCTATGTTAACTGTTCGAAAAGATTATCTTCGCCATTGTGTCGGGAGAAAGAATTTTTAATTATACAATTCGATTTTCAGCCGAGGCACCAACCTTCCTCAAGAATTTGGCCAATATAGAATGCAAAGATCGCACAGATTTAGAACTGAAAGTTCGCGTAACCGGTATCCCCAAGCCAAAGCTAACCTGGCTAAAAGATGGTGAAGTGATCAAAGAAGATGATCGACACAAAATTGCTACACACGTAGATGGCATCGTGGACAGCACTTATTCCATCGCGACATTTTCTATAGACGATGTTGGAAAGATCAAATGCCGGGCTACCAACGTCGATGGATGCGCACAAACTGGTTGTAATTTGACGATGCAATTGATCTCTCCTAGCTTTATTCATCTTCTGCCTAAAACAAAAGAAGTGGACGAGGGTGATTGTCTGGAGCTTAAAGCGAAGATCGATGGTAGCCCTGTACCTGATGTAGGTTGGTATAAAGATGGAGAGAAGATCGTTCCTGATGAACACATGAAGATTGAGACACTTCCGGATGGTAGCACCAAATTGACGATCGATTGCGTGAAACCGACAGACTGTGGAGCTTATAAACTAGTGATGTCCAATTCTACTGGCGAACAGTCTTCTTTGTGTGCCGTGGCTATTAAACGTGAGTGACGTTTTACGATTAGGTGAAAAATCAAATTAGGGATTAATTCAAAGTTAAATAATTAAATTCATAATTATATCTTTTGGAAATTCCTTTATATTAAATATTGATGAGGAAATGAAATTAGGAATGATAATAATAATAAATATAATTTCAGCTGCAAGGAGAAAGCCATCTTTCTCGAAACCATTAGAAGATGCCAAGGCTATCGTAGGACAACCACTGAAACTAGAAGCCCAAGTGGTTGCTTTCCCGAATCCACAAGTTCAATGGTTCAAAGACGGCATACCACTACGGCAATCGAAAGAGATATACTTCATGAACGAACCAAACGGTATCATCGGTTTAAGGATCGACTATGTTCGTCCGGAAGACGCTGGCGTATACTCGATGACTGTCTCTAATTCGCTCGGTGAAATTACTGGCTCCGCCAAAGTAGAGATCGAAGAGAAAGAGAAACGACCAGAATTCATAACCACGCTTCAACCACTGAATGTCGTGCAAGGCTTCCCGGCGAAAATGATAGTCAAACTATTAGGCAAACCAACACCACAGCTTCAGTGGCTAAAGAACGGCGATGAGGTTCGTAAATAATCATGAATTCTTCAAATCTTAAAAATTTAAGAATGCCTTTCCCTTATTTTCATCAACTTTGTGTTTTCAGCTCATACCTGATGGAAAGCATATAAAGGCTGTCGATCTGCCAGATGGAACTCAGGCGTTGATCATAGACAAAGTAACGCCAGAAGACGCGGGAGAATACACAGTGATTGCAAGCAACACAGAAGGCACTTCATCTTGTACAGGAACGATCAGCGTTCTTGGAAAACTTCTATCCGATCAACCAGAAGAGAAACCTGGATTTGTGAATCCAATGCGAGATGTCTACGTCGAGGAAGGTCAACCATTAAACTTATCTGTTTCTTTCACTGGCAATCCCGTGCCAGAAGTCAGCTGGTCCAAGGACGGTGCTCCTCTGCAGCCATCCGATCGATTAACTGTGACTTGCGATGGAAAGAAGACAGAACTGGAGATGAACCCTTGCGAGTCCGGAGATGCTGGTGTATACGAATGTCGTATATCGAATCCACTCGGTGAAGACTCCACGAAATCCACAGCTAACATCAGGAAGATCTTCCAACCACCAAACTTCTTGCAGAAGTTCAAGGATCTACAACAATTGCCTTCGTTCGATGCCAAATTCCTAGCTCGCATCACCGGCGTACCACGACCGGATATTACATGGTACTTCAATGACAGACCGATCTTAAATGATGACGATAAATACAAGATCAAACGTGACGGAGATGTTTGCTGTTTGTACGTGAAAGATTGTACCTATGATGACGCCGGAACGTACAAGTGCAAAGCAGTGAACAAGGGTGGTGAAGCTGAGTGTGTAGCAAATTTGACAGTGGTTGATACAATTGAGAAGATACAGAAGGCTGAGCCACCATCGTTCTTGAAAAAAATTGGTGATTGTGAATATTATAAAGGAATGGCAGCCAAATTTACAGCCTGCGTCACAGGTATCCCAGAACCTGAATTCCAATGGTTCCACAATGGTAACAAAATGTGGCAAACCGATAGGATCAGGATGAACCAAGAAGGTAGCTTGTTGCGTTTAATTATAAACAATGCTGACGAATTGGATGCGGGAAAATATATGTTAAAAATATCAAACCCTCATGGCGAAGATTCTTGCACCGCGGACTTAATTTACGAATCATTGGAGCCACGGCCAAAGAAAGCTCTAGGAGATCAATATGCAGATTTCGACAAGTACCGCAAGTCTGGCGTTCCATTACCTTTGGCCGATCGTCCAATTATCAGCAGAATGATGGATCGCCATCTGACACTCTCTTGGAAGCCATCCATCCCCATTGGACCTCGCATTCCAGTGACGTATCAAATAGAAATGTGCGAACTTCCGGATGGTGATTGGTTCACTGTCCGCACAGGTATTCGTAGCTGCGTGTGTGACATCCGTAACCTTGAACCCTTCAGAGATTACAAGTTCCGTATCCGTGTAGAGAACAAATACGGAATCAGCGACCCTTCACCGTATGCGCAAACGTATCGCGCGAAATTGGAGCCAGATCCACCGAAATTCTTCCCTTACTTGCCTCCTGGCATCGACTTCCGTCCGGAGACCAGTCCTTACTTCCCCAAGGACTTCGACATCGAAAGACCACCTCACGACAATTACGCTCAAGCACCTAGATTCCTTCGTCAAGAACATGATACTCAATATGGTGTAAAGAATCACAATTGTAACCTCTTCTGGTTCGTTTATGGCTATCCAAAACCCAAGATGACCTATTATTTCAACGACCAATTGATAGAGTCTGGTGGAAGATATGATCAGAGCTATACGAGAAATGGACAAGCCACTTTATTCATTAATAGGATGCTCGAAAGAGACGAGGGAATGTATGAAGCTGTCGCGACTAACGAACATGGTGAAGCTAGACAGAGAGTTTGGCTACAGATTGCCGAATACCCAACATTTATTCAGAGACCGGAGGAAACTATTGTAATGGTTAGAAAAACTGGGCAACTAATGGCTAAAGTTATTGGTGTACCCTACCCAGAGATCAAGTGGTACAAGGACTGGAAACCTCTTACTACCTCTTCCAGAATTCGGATCGAATTCACCGAACCAGACACTACGATTTTAACCATCAGCGATACCATCGTGAAGGATGAAGGTTTATACTCGGTGAGCGCAAGAAACGTGGCCGGATCCATTTCCTGTTCCGTGATGCTACACGTGGAGGAGAACGAGCACGAGTACGGATACAGAACGTACAGGAGGAAATCTGATATTAAACCTCATCACGATAAGCTTCTCGATGAGTTCTACGACCTCGGTGACGAGCTTGGCCGTGGTACTCAAGGTGTCACTTACCACGCTGTTGAAAGAAGCACCGGAAAGAATTTCGCAGCCAAAGTCATGCATGGAAAGGGAGAACTTAGGCCGTACATGTATAACGAGATAGAAATAATGAACAGTCTGAACCATAGGAAATTGCTGAGACTGCACGACGCTTATGAGACTGATAAATCTGTCACACTGATCATGGAACTAGCTGCTGGTGGTGAGCTAGTGGACACTTTGACGAAACAGGCATACTACACCGAAGCAGATATTGCTGGATACATCAGACAGTTACTATGGGGATTGGATTACATGCATTCGAATCATTTTGCTCATCTTGGTTTAACGCTCGGAGACCTGTTGATCTCACATACAGGCGGTGACGACCTGAAGATCTGCGACTTCGGGCTCGCAAGAAGAATTTCACACGCGAAATTAATGACTTTGACATATGGTATGCCCGAGTACGTGGCACCGGAAGTTACCAACAACGAGGGAGTGTCCTTCAGTGCGGATATGTGGGCCGTTGGTATTATCACATACATCTTGCTTTCTGGAATTTCGCCATTCAGAGGTAACAACGACAGGGAGACGATGCTGAAGATCCGGGAAGGAAAATGGGAATTCGATGATCGTTGGGAGAACATCTCAGAGGAAGCCAAAGATTTTATTCGTTCTCTACTGATGTACAACGCTGATAGAAGAATGGATGTCAAGGCTGCTCTTGCTCATCCTTGGTTGAACTATGCTGACAGACTTCCGTTCGATTTGTACAAGATTCCATCGGAGAACTTGAAGAACTATTACAAACTGTATCGCGATTGGTATAACAACGCTTCCTGCCGCACGTGGTTCCGCAGACGCAAATTGAATACAGCCTTCGAGCACCCATCTAGAATGGTCTATCCGCCTGGCCAAAAATACACTCCAGAGCCCAGCGAGGAAAGACCATACAGTCCAATAAAGAGACCTCCGGCTAAACCTTGGGAGAACCAGATTGCTACGAGGGAACCGATTGACACGGAGATTGGAATCATCAAGAGCGAAAGCCACTATCAAAATGGTCCAGATACCTATCTTCTTCAATTACGCGACACGGACTTCCCTGTGCGTTTGCGTGAATACATGAAGGTTGCGTGCAATCGTAGTCCTGGATTCTCTCGTACCATCACCGAAGAAAGTTTCGACTGGAGGACACCTATTATACGAGAACGTCGTCGCTTTACGGATATTATGGACGAAGAAATCGACGACGAGAGACGAGCAAGAATCAGTAGATACGGTACAGATAACTTCACTCTGAGACGCTTGAAACACGAATTGGGTACTCGATTGGATAGTTACGCAGAGGCAGAGGCAATGATAGAGTCGAAGAAGGAGGGACATCTACCATTCTTCCGTGAAAAACCGCAAATTCAACCCATGGAAGAAGGAATGCCTGCTCAGCTAGCTTGTCTAGCTGTTGGAAGTCCCAAACCAGTGATTCAGTGGTACAAGAATGACATGATGATTCAGGAGAGCAACAGAGTAAAAGTCACCGAGGACCAAGACGGCAGATCTATACTTAGCTTCAATCCAACGAAGGAACACGATATTGGTAGTTACAAGATTGTCGCCAGGAACTCCCTCGGACAGACTGTGGTCAGAACGAGATTAGTGGAAGCTGTTGTTCCTTTAGGTCCTGATTCTCCTGAGCTTTCCGATGTCTCAGACACAGAAATACTTCTACGATGGAAGCAGCCCAGATACGATGGCAACTCTCCAGTCTTGTGTTACAATCTCCAATACAAACTAGGTGACTCGGTCGATTGGATAGATATAGCCTCGAACATCGATCACGAGTTTTACATGATAAGAGACTTGACACCGGACACTTCCTATAACTTCCGTTTAGCAGCACGAAATCGCGTCGGTTGGAGCGAAAAGGGTATCCCATCGAAGCTGATCAAAACTAGACTACCAGGATGTCCAAAGGTTCAAATTACTCGAGCTATGAGGCACCTTCAAGAACTGACTGAGTCAGGTCAAGAAATAGTGCTCGATGAAGACAAGCCACATATGGATTACTCCATCGAGGACCATCCTATCGAGTGGTCGACCGACACGAATCTTTCAAGCAAGTATAGCTTCATCTCTGAGATCTCCAGAGGCCAATTCTCCGTTGTAGTAAAAGGTGTTGATAAAAGTACAGACCGTGTGATAGTCGCCAAGATTTTGGAGCTGAATACGGAAACAGAAAAGCAAGTGAACAGAGAGTTTGAAGCTCTTCGTTCGTTGAGACACGAGAGGATAGCGATGTTAGAGGCAGCGTACAAAGCACAAGGTTCTCCGATTGCACTATTCATCTTGGAAAAGCTTCAGGGAGCTGATATTCTCACATATTTCTCGAGTAGACATGAATATACAGAAAATTGCGTAGCAGTTGCTATGACCCAAATTCTGGATGGTTTGCAGTACCTTCACTGGCGAAGATATTGTCATCTTGACATTCAGCCTGACAACATAGTGATGTCTAATGTCAGATCGGTCCAAGTCAAACTTGTTGATATGGGTTCTGCTCGACTCGTTAGTAAGTTGGGTACAACTGTACCGAAAGCTGGTCATCCAGAGTATAGAGCACCCGAGGTATACAATGAGGAACCGGCTCATCCTCAGACAGACGTTTGGATGGTCGGTGTACTAATGTATGTACTCCTATCTGGTATTTCACCGTTTCGTGGCAAGGATCCTGATGAGACCAGACAAAATATTCTGTTTGTGAGATACAGATTCGAACATCTGTATAAAGAGTTAAGTCAGGAGGCTACTAGGTTCCTTATGTTGGTTTTTAAACGGGCACCCAGGTTTGTATTCTCTATTTTAATATTACTACATCTATCGGAGTTTTTATATGTTTTGTTTTTATTTTAGTAAAAGACCATTGGTAGAAGAATGCCACGAGCACAGATGGCTACAACTATCGGAATTTATGATTAGGAAACGCGAGAGAGCAGTGTTCTTAGGTAACAGACTGAAAGAGTATAACGAAGAGTACCACGAAGAGAAGTCGAAAATAGCATCTGAGAACCAAAGCCTGGCAAGTGAAAGCTTGTTAGGTTCCACTCAAAAACTCATTAGATCGACCAGCATACAAGAAGAGCTGCTCACCACGTTCTAACGAATAAGATATTATTAAGCAATGATTTTCCAATTTTCTTTATGTGACTGTAAAATTTCATGCACGCATCTAGTCAGTTTCTTAAAGAACAAGGAAAAGCAACTAAAAAAAGAAGAGGATAGTATCGAAATATAAGAATCTTCCTTCCTTGTTCTCTTTTTTGTTATTATTTATTTGTTACGTTTAATTATTTTAACGAAATATTACCATCATATCGTTACTCCTAAGATCTATGAGTAAGAAAGAATCGACCGATCGATATTTGAATATAACGTAAGATAAAATCACGTTTTAACGAATCAAGGTACAAACCTTTAAAATTGTACAAAAATGATGATTATATTCTAATAAAATCACCAATAAATGCTAAATAATTAAAGAAAGCTTTATTATTAAATATTGACTTTATTTACAAATTATGGTCTTTCATCATTACAATGCTCTATAAAAAGGATAAGTATATTGTACACATGACATGTTCTCCATTCTCACTCTCTGTACCATTAATTACACAAATTTAACTGCAATGAAGTATCATAACATTCAAAAGCTGCATATAATTAACAGATTCAAATATAAACAAAACAATCTCCCTAGAATAAGAAGAGTAGTACTGAATGATAGTTAAATACAAATTAATCGATATCAAATTAAAAGAACACTTTTAAATCAAACTCGAACTTTCCACCAAAATAAAATGCTAATTCCATAAACGTACAGTGTCACTGTTATAACATTACCCACTGATCTGAATCATCTTTTTGCATATTGCATAACATAATCTTTAACCTTATTTCGAAAGGATTCCTTATCTTTTACAAATAGATCAGCTGCTTCTCTGTTTAAAGGATCATCAAAATTTAGAAGATCCTGCAGAAGGATATGATTAATTAATATAATCACAGAAACATTTTAAGTAGAATTTTTAAAGACTTACTGTGAAAAGTGAATTCAAACCCCATACAACATCTTTAAGTTTACGAGTCGGTGCCCATCCCATTTCATCTATACTACTCTGCCTTAAAATTGAAAGACATACGTTACCATCCTCATTTATATTAGGATGCCACAATTTTGTTAGGCATTTAACTTTTGGTGGCTAAAATAATTTTGTTAATATCAGACTGATCACAAATACCTATATATAAGTTTTAATGGTGATACACTTACAGCCATATTATATTCTTCAGGTATATAAACTTGGAAATGAAATCTACCTCCAACCCAATATCCTTCATCAGGAACAATCAAGAGACTAAACTCATATAGACAATCAGGATCTTGAAATTTCACCTGACATGTACTAGGTAATGTTTGCTGCATTTCTTGAACCTAAATGAATGAAAAAATTAAAACAGCTAGTTATAATTTTTTTCCTAATTTCAAAACAATTTCATACATTCTTATCTCATTATACCTCTTTTATTAATAGCTTATCACGGACAGAAACGCGTTTATTATATTCTCTGTTTTTTGAGTTTGATATATCACTATCCTTCTTCAATTTTCCTCTCAAGGTAATCATATTTTTAACAATTCTGAAAGGAATAATAATTTCACAAACGATGAAACGTACTAAAAATTGGAAAAAGAATTAAGAAAAACACAATCCAACACAGTGACAATTCCATTAATCATTTAAGAACAATTGAGGCATTATTCGTATTTATTTGATAACCCCATTTTGATAAATATCAAAGACAAATAAATATTTTAGTAGTTTCAAAGGCTGTTAATTTGTCACTTTACGACATATTATATCCAGAATATTTTTCATATAAGATTAAAAAGTTATATTGTCAAATACCGCTTATGACATTTATTATGGAACAACACGATTTCAAGGTTAGAACTATCGAATAGAGTTCTTTAGTTGGTTTTATTAAACTGTACCTTAGACTATAAATATGGCAATATGGTAATATACGTTTATAATTAACTCAGTGGATCTGCATTTTGTTAATTTTCATCTCAAAACTCTCCCACTATCAAACATTTAAAAGCAAACGGTAAATATTTAAGCGTACTCAAAGTCTAAATCTTGTACTGTAGATGGCAATACTGTTTTTGGTTTTATGTCGGAAGTTTGTTTATAATATAGCAAGATCTAATTGTTGTTTTATGGACAACTTTTATTGAAAAGATTTTTGCTTTTATTGAAACAGATATATATAAAATATAAATTATTAGTGAAGTTTTTATTTATTTACAAATATTTGCAGTGTATAGCGTTCATAATCTACCTAAATATAATAGATCTTACATAATCTTTTATATAAAATGTGAAACGTACACGATGATTGAACAATCAAGAAAAATTTTATGTAAAATGATACTTAATCGTATGCATCGCCACTCAATACGGAGAAAGAAAACAATTTTTATAATTGAAAATTTTATATTACATACATACCTTTGTATTTGTACATTTTTATACAAAATTTTATACATAAAATGCTACCTAAATATAACTATTTCTTTTATGCAAATGCATGCCACGTTTGTAAAAAATTTGGGGGAAAAATCTCTTTAAAAAGATGTGGTAATTGCACTATGATCTCTTATTGTTCCAAGGAACACCAAAAAATGCATTGGTCGCAACATAAAGATTTATGCAACGCAATATGCAATATTTTAAAGGACAATCAACTATCAACCTTTTTAAATATTCAACAGAATGTTGATATAAAAGCTTGGACTCAAATGAAAATGAATTTCATGTTACTAGTAGCAATAAAGGTTGGTAGAAAATTAGAGCATTATGAAGAGCAAATGTTCAAATTTCTTAGATTATGTGTTGTGTGTCATGATCAAAATATAAGAGTTCTTGAAGATTGCCCTAATTGTCCAAATACTAGTTTTTGCACAAAGCACAAAGATGATATTGTACATAAAAGATATTGTGATCTGATAAAGTTATGTTTTAATTTAGATGTAATCTCAATAACACATGAGAGAAAGATACCAAAAATGAGAATACCATATCATATAAATCATGTAAATTTACCAAAAAACATGAAAGATTTTATAGATTCTTACATTGAACCATGGAAGAATTCACATATGTCAATAGTAGAGGAAACAATGATTAATTCAGAATATCTTTCACGACCTTTAACATTTCTTTACGCAATGCAAAAATTGCGATATCTTTTGAATGGTAATAGTTTCGTTGTTCATATTATTGCAGCCAATATGATAGACATTGATAGTATAGAACTTTGGGAAATTCTCTTACACTGGTTACCATGCATTACAACAGTACAAATTTTTCTAATAGGACCTGAATTATCTATAGATTCCGTATCAGTGAATCTGTGTAAGGATTGTCAATATGATAATAAACAACTTTTAATTCAAATATGTAGTATGCTTTATGAGAATTATACAAATGATGATTCATATGTGAAACCAGATTTTATTGTTGGATATAATGCAGGAATACATGAATGTGAAGATTTTAGATCTGAAAACTATTCATGGAGACAATCTTTAGAGATAGTAGCTGAACAAAATTGCCCATTGATTCTAACATCTTATACTTCAACAGAAGCAGAAAAAGAACAAATCAGACTCAATGAAGTTTTAAACAATCATGTAAAGTATACATATTTTGAACAGAATCCATTTTCTAGTTTAAGACCATACAGAGATTTTGAAAATGAAGGAATATATTACCAAAACCAATACATAATCATTTATGAAAATTTAAATAGCTACAGTAATCGATATTTCTAGGTTAAATTTGTAATTGATATTATAGGATGTATTTTATACTTAATTTGATATATTTACATCATTGTTTGTATGAATTTATTGTTAAATAAATGTGTAATACTATTTGTAAAACGAGCATTTTTTTAAAGAAAAGTTATTATTTTAGAAATGTTATTAAAATATTTTGATAACTTCATTAATTAGCTTTTGTTTTCTTCACATTTACTTTTTTAGTTTTATAACTGATTAATTTTTCCTGCAATATAGTTTTGATTCTAAGAAAACAATTTCAGAGTGATAAGATAGCCAATCAACCACCCAGCCACATTCGCGTATATTGTAATTGTAGATGACATATTCAGAAATACTTGTTCCTATTGTTAGAATTTTCAGAAGTATCCTTTTCTGTTATGAAGAATATTTCGGAGGTATAACTACTTGTATCATCGTGTGATTCACATAAGTTTTTTGATATATTAATAATAATGGCAGAAATTGAATGGCCATGGCAATACAGTTTTCCTCCTTTTTTTACGTGAGTATTAATAGGTTATGTTGATCATCTATTTTAAACTATGATTTATGTACATACATAAGCATAGCTTCTGACATTCTATATATTTAAATATTTGATGAAAACTTTCAGACTTCAGCCTCATTCAGATACTAGAGCTAAACAATTAGCAGCATGGAAAAGCTTAATCCTAGAATACTATCGTATAACAAAACAGTCTATTATAGATATAAGAGAAGTGCATTCAAGCCCGTTATTTAATAATACTGCAATTAATCGTATCCTTTTTACAATAACAATGATTGAGTAAAATGATAAACTCATTACTTGCCTACAAATTTATTCCTTAATATATGAAACAGGCAAATTACCATCAGAGGCTATCTTATTGGTATTGGAAGAATTAGCAAGATCGGGGAATGCAAGCCCATTAGATAAGACAAGACAAAGGTGGCTAATTTATTGGCATACTTTGGAAGAATGGGGTGAAATTATTTATAACTGGGCACAAGAGAATGGATTTGTCGGTTCCGTATGTACTTTATTTGAGTTAACACAAGGAGAAGATACAACAAATCAGGGTATGTACTTTTATAAAAGTTGTATTTCAGGAAGATAAGAAAAATTATGATGTAAAACAAATGCTTCCTGTTTTTAGAATTTTATGGACTTGATACAGAAGTATTAATCAGAGCACTTAAAACACTGGAAGGAAATAAGAAAGCAGAATTAATTTTATTTGATGATAATCAAGGTGTTAAGTTCTTTTAGACACATAATTGTACAAAAGAATTGCTTTGTAAATGTAAATACAAATCTTCGCTATTTTCAAGGTATATATATGTTTATGATTAAACAATCTTTTTTAAAGATATAATTAAACAAATTTTAAAGGAATTCATATAACTTAAGAACATGAAACTATAGAAAGAATTCATAATGTATATTTTCAAATATGATTGGAAGAAATTATTCCTAAGATTATATTAATAAAATCTAAATTAATAAATATTATGTATGTACAGAAGTGAAGCAGTATTAAATATAATTTTTATATTAGTTGTATTCTATAAATCTGTGGAATGTTTTAATATAATGGAATATATAATATTTAAAATTTGACATAGAAGAGTAATTGCAATAAAATATTTTTTTTAAATAAGAAAAACTATGTATTTTTAATACATTTATGGACATAAATAAATCAAGGTTTGATCTTTTAAAGTACATTAATACTCGATCACTTTTTTTTGTTAAGTATGCAACAGTAACAATCTTTTTAAGTATCTAACAGCATTCTTGTGATTAAAATACTTTGTAATTACATAATTATGTGTAGATTATCATATAAATTAAAATTAGAGTCAACATGAATATACATTAGTACAAATTATTGACTATAAAGTATATAAAAAATATTATGAACACAGTAAAATTGTGTTCATATAATATCATGGCGAATTTGTAACAAGAAAACTAAAAAATTATGCATCTGCTTTCCTCACTCTGGCTAATTCGATTGTTTCCTCCTGAAGATTTGCACTTGCTTCAAGATCTTTTTTACTTAAATGTTCAATAACACAAGCTCCGAGTGCATCGCATATGACGTTTATTGTGGTTCGGAAACGATCCCTATAGGCGAATTTAACAATTATTTAAAATGTAAAAAATTTTAATTTGATTAATAATTATGCCAAAGGGGATAACTTACAGGAGCCAATCTACTGCAATGATAAGTGTTACATCTTCAGCAGGCAATCCTACAGTATCTAACACCATAACCATTGTAACAAGACCAGCTTGTGGAATGCCAGCAGCTCCAATACTGGCTGCAGTTGCTGTTATACTACAAAAGTATATCAAACCATCAAAGTTGTTAAGATTTTAAGCTTAAGTTTCAAAGTTCAATTCATTTAATTCAACAATTACCTAACACCAATAACATTGCCGAGAGTCAATGGAATTCTCCTGACTTGAGCTATAAAAATTGCAGCAACAGCTTCGTATAATGCAGTCCCATCCATATTAATGGTAGCACCAATTGGAACAACAAATCTTGTAATTCTCTGGTCTACACCTATATTATCCAAACACTGTATTGTTACTGGCAATGTGGCAGTGCTGTACTCACAGAAATAAATTATTTATAAATCCCAAACTTTTACTGACACGTTTTCTAGAATGAATTAATTCATATAATTCACCTTGATGAGGTACCAAATGCTGTAGCTAAAACTTGAGTCATCTTGCCTATGAGTTTAAATGGCAACTGCTTTGTGCAAATGAAGAATATAACAGAAAGTGTTACACAACCATGAATAATCAAACCTAATAATACTGTAATGAAATATAAACTTAATTGTCCAGCAATAGCACCAATATCCTGAATTTCTAAAAGCTTTGAAGTAACAAGAAAGAACACACCAATTGGAGATGTCCTATAAAAAAATAAAACTTTTTGCATGACTTAAATTAATTAAATAAATAATTTGTTATGTCATTTGCTTACCATATGACCCATTTAGTAATAAGCATTGTTGCTTCAGATAAAGCGTCAAAAAAAGATAAGAGAATTTTTCCTTGTTCACCCATTTTACTAAGAGCTATTCCTAACACAATTCCAAATACAACCAACCCCAAAGTATTCATACCATCTCCATATTTATGACTTATGTCCCAATCTTGTATGTTGTTTACTGGAAAAAATATTAATTGTTTATAAAATACATTAATATAATCACAATTATAAACAAATTTAATTTAAATGTAATATTTACCCCCTGTTTTATTTTTGGGCTCTATCAGTACTGTGCGGTACTAAAGCACAATATTAATTAATTAAAATTTTTATTATACAATATTAATCAATAATGTTTATAGGAAAATTAATATACCTGAGCAATACAAGCCTGTACAAGATTCGGCGGAAACACATTCCTAAAAATAAAATTTCGTAAAAAAAATCGAAACTTATTGTAATACAAATGTAATATTTATTGCTATACCTGATTAAATCTAATATTGTGTCTGTAGTTGTAATATCTCTAGTTGGCGCTACATTATCCTTTGCGATCATACCATGTGTACTGTATTCTCCAGGTCTAATAATTAAGACCAAAATTATACCAAGAATTACAGCAGATATTGTCGTTGATGCATAATAGTAAATTGATCTTATACCAATCTTTCCTGTAAATTAAATACATTTCAAAATTTTTATTTCGTTCCTTTAATGATATACTAGGATTAATATGTAATAGTATTTCGCAAAACGTGGATGCTGGAATTGTTACTGTGAGATAACAAATCATCATTTTCAATCGTTTAAACAACGAAAAACAGAATATTAACGGAAAAATGCTGATTCGAGAGAGAGAGAGAGAGTATCTATTATTGTTCTTTTTTATATAATTATTAGGTCATTAATGCTTCTAAATTAATAATTTAAAAAGATAGAACATCTGTTATCGGAATTGTTTTTTCTCTGACTAAGCTAAATCACACCAGAAAATACCGGTAATCTGTGTTTTACCAAACCAGGCATCTTCACGTAAACAAGTTTGTACACCCACGCAATCCATTCGTCACAGACGATTATCTGCAAAAAGTATACACATGTTTTTTTAATTACCAGATAAATTAAGATCTAATCCGCCGATTGCGCTAACGATGCTAGCAATGATTAGTGGTAATATAAGTGCTTTGAGCATTCGAAGAAATATGTCTCCCGGAAATTGAATATACATAACTTCGCGCTTTGTCCATGGTTCGTCTCTGACATTTCTTAAGATAAAACCGAAAATCGTACCCGCCACTACAGCGGCTACTGTAAGCATTGTCAGCATGTTTTCTGACATACAACTTCTCCATTTTTTTGGATGAGCCATATCGTCTTTTTTCCTAAAAAAAGCAACAATATTTTTAGTATTACTTAATATAGCGCGGAATCGATGTAAATTTGCGTCTTGACTAAAATTAACATAACATTTCTCAGAAATATATTACATGAGTCGTTCTAGTAATATGATAATAAGATATTGCTTCAGACAGTTATATATATATAATTATATATATAGTATATGTATGAAAGAGATAGCACCCTAATTACTCTACTATCTTTTTATGCCAGCCTGTCGAAATGTAATGTCGTTCTTATAACAGTAAACATATTAAAATATTTGCACATGTGTGGAAGACCGTGATAAGACTGACATGTGGGAGTGAAATAATGGATAAATATAAGATACTATAGAGCGTTCCAGATTTAAACGTTGGTTGAGATTCATGAACAATTAATGCAGGTAAATATAGACTAATTAATTTTATATTACTAAACGTCTCTAAACATGGTAGTGGTCTGTGCCCCTATTACTATACTATCATAAATTACGCTTTTATCTTGCGGCAGGTATTGTTCTATAATGCAATTACCTTATTTACGTTTTCCATCAATTTTGTTGGTTGCAAATAATCAATTTCTTGAACTTTTTAATTCATAATTTGGCTTATTTAAAATTACATATAAGTTTTATGTATCTTCAATTTTATATGCTGTGTACATTCAGACTTAATTCGAGTAAATTAAAATATTTTTATAACTTTCCGTTACATTAAACTTTTTTATTATCGATAAAATATATTAAGCAATAATTGAAACCGATATTATCAGGGTATTTGTAACATGTTCTTGATCGTAAGTCTAGCAAAATATTCTATAGATGGAATGTATACACAAAACGTATACTTATCCATATAATTACAAAAGTGAACAGAAAAACAGTCCTTAAGGCATGCTACAAGACTCATTGATCCTGCATTCTAATCATCATGTTAGATGATGCATAATATAACTTATTATATAACACAAACGATATGAAATATTTATAAATGTTAATTGTTCATTTAAATATTGCCCGCGACACCCATCGTGCAAGCATACCCATCATCTGACAGCACCAATTAACCCTACAGTACATGGTGTTAAGTTCATGTTTATTCCCTAATTCCGCAGCATCCGGTATCAAATATTCTTATCATAAAAAACGGTATGGCGTAATTAAATCTATCCAAATTTATTATAAAAGATGCATACATGTTTTCATCAGGAATCTTCGATCAATTAATATTAAACTGATAAGATTAATTAATGAATAAAAATATAAATTAAAACTACAAATTTTCTCGTCATCGTGCTATGTATACATATATGTATGTATGTATATCTCGCAGAAACTGGTATTAACCGGTTTAAACTGTCCTGGAAATCTGCCTTTACGTTCCATCCACTAATAAAATTGTATACTGCAGAAAAATTTGTCATTATTTTTCTTCATGCGCGGTAGAAGTTTTCACACTGATTTCACGAATATGAAAAAGGGAAAAAGAAAAATAAGAGAGACGTAACCGAAATTGATCTCGTGTTGACATAATTATTAAGTAAGATAGAAGATTCGATTTATATGCGCTCCGGGCGAGGGCAAATGAAAGTAGACGATAGGAACCAAATACACGTGCCATTCTTGTTTGAACCGCACATGGCGATAGTAACCGTACGATGAAGAACGCGCGGTGTTCTAAAAATTTGAAACACGCTTGATATATTATTCATCAAATGAACAAAGAAGCATGGTAATTATGGATTTACTGTGCGAAGCGCGTATCTATGAGTAAGTCTAAATAAAGATATTCAATGCACAGATAACACTGGTGTCACATGTCTAGAAGAAAAGAAAAAATTACA
Organism: Bombus impatiens; assembly: GCF_000188095.3. Lineage (NCBI taxonomy): Eukaryota > Metazoa > Arthropoda > Insecta > Hymenoptera > Apidae > Bombus > Bombus impatiens. Next base: position 255,707 of record NT_177064.1, on the reverse strand, counting down.
TGCGTGGAAAATCGTAATTTCAAGTGTTTGTTTGTCATTTCAAGATAGTAATGACTAAAGAATTTCTTTTTTAGCTTTTTGCAGACTTTTATAAAGGCACAGTTTTCCTTGATTTATAACTGTTTAAAGATACATATATCTTTCTCGATATACAATACATCTTAAAACAATGCCGAAATCAAACATTTTCCGGCCATATTTTTGAGCGTTCAATTACTATTTCTCTATTGTGTACGTGGATTGACTATTGTGGAGACAAGATGCGCATTGTATCAAATCATTCGACTCTTTTTACTAGCACAATAGATACATCTAACGATACGCAATGAGAAAAGTCGTAAGTGTTATGTAGATCATAATTACAGTCGGGGCAAAGATGAGCGCAACGAGACACGACTTTATTTACCCTTTGATTCCTGTCACATTGTTTAGACGTTTACCTCCTATATCACTGTTAAAAAAGTAAATTTAAATTATCGCTATCAGGTTTCTATAAAACTACCATGTCATTCAACTACAACGGCTTTCAACCTCGAATGCTTTCATTTCCCTAAGAATGATATATCTCGTATATTTTATAAATATTCGCTTTGGGTATTTATAAAAAAAAAATTGACTTACCCGATAAATTAGTTCTATTCACGATTGTGGTCGTCGATAGAAGAAACTGCGTGCGCGGCAATGCGATCGAATCACGTTGCGCGCGTGCTAATTTTTTAATCGGGATGCTGATCACGCTTCGATTTAGAGTACACGAAATGTTGTTCTTCCCGCGAGCGCGATCGTCGTACTATCGGTACGCTCTGTTCTCGTGGACTGTCGGCGACGGCGACCGGCCCATGAGAACAGAGCCCTTCGTATCGTACGGAATAGTACGGATGCAACCATGTGTGCGTCAGAAATCAACTATCTCTTTCCCTCTCCATCACCCTTTGCTTTTGATATTCCACCTCTCTCTCTCTCTCTCTCTATCTTTTTCTCTTTCTCTGTGCCTCGGCATCCTTTTGCCCCCTTTCACCGAACTCCGACTACACTATCCTCCCTCTTCGTCGTTTTTCTTACGTACCTTCACCATATAGCCGGAGATCCTACGATGTTGCACGCGCGCAAACATACACGCGGTTTGCGAAACCGCGTGTGCCTCAATCGACACATACATTCGAAACTTGAATGAATGGTTATACCTTATATAGTAGACAGTTCGGTAATTGGCACACGTACAAGTCAAACCATAATTATTACGAAATACATATCGTATATTTTTGGATGAAACTGTTAATAAAAAAATGATATAGCGCTGGTATTTTGAATTTCAAAAAAATATATTATTACACATATTATAGCGCAATCTTTTTTTTATTTGATTCGCAGATATTATTTTTAGTTATTTGGTTTAATTATAAAAATGTAAATTAATTTTTTCTAATCTTGATGGATTTCGCTAATCGCTTGCTTCCTTGTTAGAAATGGTAACGAAATTATGTAATAAAAGTGAAACGAACTGTAGCACGCAATATACGTCAGTTCATAAACGATGATTTAATTAATGTAAAATTTACAAAAATTAGTGTGAGAATTACTTGACCGCTAGGGACGATGTTTGTATAATTGGATTGAGGTCAGTCACGTGATTGTGTTAATTATTCTGCCCCTCCTTTCTCGCATATTCGGCTAAATTTGTTTCACTTTTTGTCGCCCAAGAATACAAATGAAGAAACACATGTATCTTGTATCAACGCAACTTGGTTTGCATAATTCTTCGTTGAAAGTTAATTCTGATACAAATAATTACAATACATATCACATATTCGCGAATAAAGTTATTTAAGGAAAATAAAATTAAACTGACATGTATTTGTTACAAATGTTTATTTAAGAATGGACAAAGAGTATAGGTTTCATTTAATAAAAATAAGTGAATCATTTAATACTTAGATGTAAAAATTACTTTTCGGAAATACTGATAAAATGTTGCAAGAAATACATATAATTAGAGAGCAGCTTCTAGATAACATTATATGTAAACTAAGAGCAATACGTAATTCTGAATGATATAAAAAATTGTATGGCAAGATATGTAATGAATGCAGAATTTGATACTTAATTATTAATATTGGAATTCTAGATTAAAATCAATGCAACTGGTGAAAACTTAACATTTAAAGATACACTTTTCCACTATATCACTCTTGTTAAACATAAGGAATGATTATTCTAAACATGTAATACTAAAATATACCTTAATAGTTAGTACATTTGTATAAGGCACTTTAATCACAAAATGACAATTTTCTTTACTCAATAAATCCTTAACAGAATAACTAAATCTGCTACAGAACTATGATTTTCAGAAAAGAATCAGAATACTCAAATTTTACTTATTAAATGAAATACCAAGCTGTCATGGTAAATCCAAAATATAAGTACTATTTAAACTGTAATTAAGAACTAAGGGATTTTATAGACATATATACACAATTCTCTTGTTAATTTTTTGGAATGACACATTAAAAGGAAAAATTAAAACAATGAATTACATTATTTCCACAAAGAATTTAGAAAGAACAAAATTGTTACTCTGTCTCAGTGAATTTTAAATATAAATTTATCAACTTAACATTGCATTTATATTGATTTTACAAGCCACTAGAATGATCAGCTGCTATAATTGAGTTGTTTTATGAATATTAACAATGATTTGGAGTATTATTTACAAATTGTTACAATGCTGTCAGTACAATCAATTTTCTGGTGGTGGAGATGTTATTTTCCTTTTAAAGAGTAAAATATGAGGTTCTGAAACACAAGTATTTACCAATTAAAATACTTCTACTAATCTTCTATTAAAAATTTATTTTGTAAATACAATTTAAAATAAAGAACAGGGGATAATAATAAAATTTGAATAGTATATAATAAAGAATTCAACCAGTTGACATACCTGGCTTATGAATCATATAATGAACCCATCCTTGACTTTGTTGAACACCAATAGCTCTCCACTCTTGTTCCGAGAGGAGATGAGTAGTTGGAACCAATTTAATCATTTCTTTTGGTAGTACTACATGCCTAATAAAAGAACCATAAGTAATATATACATACATCCATATATGTATTACCAATAATCTTATGTTTTTATTTATACACTGTTTTTAAAATGGTGGATTTTAATAAACAAAATAGTAGTGCAAAAGAAATTTGTAACATACTGTAAAATGTGGCAATTAGAAAGTACTTTTTTAAGTAAAAATATACATATTTCAATAAGAAAGATCATGAAATTTGCATGATTGTATTAACATTTTATAATATTCTATCTTTCTTTTCATCTCTCCATCCCAATTTCAATATTGTTTAAGAGTGGATAGGCTACTAAGCAAACAAAAGAACGTGCCAGACGGCCATTTAAATGATACGTTACCTCTGCATCCAAAAATTAGACAAAGAAGTTACGGAATTAGGTATATAAAATACAACGAAATGAATACATTCCTCATTATAAGAAAATTTTCGAATGATATCATTAAGAAAATATCAATATGAATATATAATAAGAAAGTGTATACTTGTACATATAGCAAAACGATTCAAAATGGCACATTTGGCCAAAATCGAAATCTAAATGAGACATTATAATATGCTGCTGTTATTTATACCAACCTATATTCGTATTTATCATCGTAGTATTTATCTGAATAATACATCTTGTTCGACATCTTGATTCAATCAGAATTATCACAAATGCTCGAGGCAATTCACCAGTAAACACTATAAAACGCAGCCGAGTGTTTTCGAAAACCTTCCTTCTACAACGTATACCCACAAATTTGAAAGTTAACGGATGTAACATCAAGAAGAGTGGAAGAAAGCTACTCCCTAGTCATTGACAGTTCATTAAAAAATGATTATATGAAAAAAATAGAAACAATAATCGAATAATTTTTATCAACTCATTATGCTTTTATGAAATTATAAAGATATTTAATATTTATTGTGTATTTTTGTTTCATTAAATATAAACGGAAATTTATACACGTAGTAAATAGGAATCAGCTGTCCTAAATTCAATGATGGCGTTCAATGCCCTCAGTACATTGAGAAAATATATTTCGTGAGGTTAAGGTAGTAATGTCAAATAATATTAACATTTTGTGAAAATATACGATATTCATATTTTTATTAAAAATGGAGAAGTATTCTCATAGAAAAGGCCGTGAAGGATCAAAAAAGGACGATACGAATCGATATAAATATAAAGGTAGAATTTCTCGTAAGGACAGTGACAGTGACTATGATAGCCATTCTAAAAGATCAAAGTCGAGACATAAACACTCTAAAAGCTGTAGTCAAAAATATAAAAAATGTAGATACAGAGATTCTTCAGAATCACGCGAATCTCGTAAAAAATCCTCGAAACATAAAAGCAGAAGAAGGTTAGTAAACACTTTCAAATGATCACTTTTGAGGTTATGGATTAAAAGTTTATTATTTTCTAATTTTCTTTCATTTTAGATCATCATCTTCGTCATCTTCATCAAGTCCAAGTGATTCTAGCGATTCATCCTCATCTAATTCTTCATCAGATTCTACGAAGCTTTTAGAAAAGCTTCAGAAACAGCGCCAAAAACAAATCGAAGACAAGAAACGTCAAAAGGAATTGATGAAAGCTACAGAAACACCAGAGGAAAAAAGATTACGGCGTTTAAAAAAGAAGGAAGCTAAAGAACGTAAAAGAAAAGAAAGAATGGGCTGGGATAATGATTATTTACATTATACAAATACAGATAATCCATTTGGTGATGGAAATTTACTTTCCACATTCGTATGGTCTAAAAAACTTGAAAAAGAAGGTTTACTTGGTGTAAGTAGGGAAGAACTAGAAATTAGGAATAGACATAAACAAGAAGAAAATAAAAGAGAATTAGAAAAAGTTAAGAAAAGAAGACAGGAGAGAGAATTGGAAAGACAACAAAGAGAAGAAGAGATGACAATGCTCCAAAGAGGAAAAGAAGCTGCTCAATTGGAACAATGGGCAAGACAGGAAGATCAGTTTCATTTAGAGCAGGCAAGATTAAGATCACGTATAAGAATACAAGATGGTCGTGCAAAACCAATTGATCTTCTTGCCAAATATATCAGTGCAGAGGAAGAAGTTGATGCTGTAGAAATGCATGAACCTTACACTTACTTACGTGGATTACATGTGAAGGATTTAGAAGATCTCATTGAAGATATTAAAGTTTATAAAGAATTAGAACGTGGAAAAAATTTAGATTATTGGAATGACATTACAGTAATTGTTGAAGATGAACTGCATAAATTGAGAAAATTAGAGAGATCAGAGTATGAAGTTGGTAGGTACATTTTTTTTGCTTGTACAGGTGAAATTTTGTTTTTATAGTTTTTACAAATTTACTGTATTTTTCCAGCTGTGGGTAGAAGAGAAGGAATACATGAATCAGTCGCTAAAGATGTGACTGCTATTTTTAAAGGAAAAACAGCAGCACAATTAGAAGCTTTGCAACTACAGATTGAAGCAAAAATTACAGGAAAGCCTGAAGGCGTTGATATAGGATATTGGGAAAGTCTTTTGTCTCAACTTAAAGGTAAGCGTTAAAAGTTACCTACGTATACTTTGAATCATATTATTTAACTCGCTTGATTGTATCAGTCATTTATACTCCTCAGCACACATGGCAAGAGCACGATTAAGAGATCGGCATCAAGAAAATTTACGTAAAAAATTGGAAGTTTTGATTGCCGAACAAGGTGTAGCTAGAACGGAGAATGAAACCGAGAGTTTGCAACCAGTTGATGAGCAGCCAGAGAAACAAGAAGAACAAGCCGCTAATACAGTAACAGAAAAAAGTGAAGAAAGTCAATCAGAGTATGTAGTCTTTTTGTCACATGTACTCATATGAAAAATTCCAAATATACAAATGTTTTTTATATATTTGCAGTGATGATCAAGAGACTAATAATGCAGCTGATGATCTTTTGTCAGAATCTTTCTGTGAATATGAAACAGGAGGTTATTCTCCAAAATATATACCTTATTCTCAACTTGAACCAGGAACATTAGTAACTTTAGAAGAGGACGATAGTCAGCGGTTGGAATATGCAAGAAATCAAGTACTCAGTACAGGTCGGAAAATCCAGAATGTTATGACTGCAGAAGAACAAGCAATGCATAGAGAAGCACGTAAAAACATGAGTTCTGATGAAGCACAATTTAGTGTTGAGTCATCTTTAGAAGCACAGATCTATCTTTGGTCTGACAAGTATAGACCCAGAAAACCAAGATATTTCAATCGAGTTCATACTGGTTTCGAATGGAATAAATATAATCAAACCCATTATGATATGGATAATCCACCACCGAAAATCGTTCAAGGCTACAAATTTAATATATTTTATCCGGATTTAATAGATAAAAACACGACTCCTGAATATTTCTTGGTAAGATATATCGTTCAAATTAATTTTATTTTATTGCTGATGATCTGAATATTTTATTAACAAAAGTGTTATCATTTTCAGACACCCTGTGCAGATAATAAGGACTTTGCTATTTTACGATTTCATGCAGGCCCACCTTATGAAGATATTGCATTCAAAATCGTTAATAGAGAATGGGAATATTCATATAAACGTGGATTTAGGTGTCAATTCCACAATAATATTTTCCAATTATGGTTCCATTTCAAGCGATATAGATACAGACGATAATATATTAGTATCTTATATTTATATAATACGTACTACTATTGTAAATAGAAAATACATGCTTTCTATAAAATTCTATCAATTGCATACCCACATTTCTCATGGCGTATGTAGATGAATAAAATTGCACAACTTTCTATGCAAGACCAGTTACTTTCTTGGTATGTGAAACATACCCGCACGTTTTTAAATAAAACGTTGTTACAAAATTGAAAGTATTATCTAAATAGCGTTTCACTTTATCGTATAACATAGTTTAATAATCAATCCAGTAATATTAAAATTATATTCAAAATACATACAAACTAAGTGTCAATATAAAAACTATTTATAAAGAACATGAAAACCATTGACATATTAATAAGAAAAGAAGTACTCGTCTATTTGTGAAAAGATTCTTTATATACACCCACGTTTAAAATATCAATGTGGTAACAAACTTTCATCTGACGACGTGAACATACACAAACGAACAACGGCATAGTTGTTTAATAGTAGTTGTTAAATCGATTTTTGTAGCCACCTGTATTCTCACACAGTCGACCACAAAGCGAAAGGTAAAAGCTATATGTAACCAATGGCAAGGTAAACCGAAGCTCAGTACACCGGCTGTTTCGCTGACAAAGGGCTACGCGTTTAAAATCGCATTTCTAAAAGTCGTGCACGATTCAAATCAATACAATGAAGTTTCTTGATTGAATAAAACAAGATAAAATCCGCTTCGATGATCTTCACGAACTGGTCAATATAGAAATACATTTTTGTCGATCGTCTAAAAAAATGTTTATATTTTATTTGTACTTATTGCACAATATTTGAAAAGGAAGACATGTGTATTTATGGTTTATTTTAGAAATGCGTAATTTTCTCCTGTGCAGAGTCTCACTATTATGATAATTAGTACGTTCATGTGTATGTTTACTGCTACTGATTTTGTAGATCAATCTGAAAACGTGGAACTATCAACGTTGTGACTATACAATCTAGAACATTGACTAAGATCGTTTGTGTTTAAAATATCGCAATCGAGTTGATATTTATATACATAAATATATAAATATATCATTGGAACCATAATTAAATTTCTTTATGGGGATCGAAAAGAATTACAAAATAATTAAAAAGTGACAACATGAATATTTTGTTGGAACTTAAATTAAGTGAACTAATAGTGAGAAAGGACGATTTAATAGCCGAAGAAAAATTAGTTTGCAATCTCCATAACCATAAACGTCAGAGAGTCAGAAATTCTTACCAATAATCGATTGAAAGAATGATGAAAATTCAAGTGTGTCTTATTATGATCGATTATAATTTTTATTTATTTTAAAACACGATAAATTTATATAAAGATCTATTATGAAATTCTAAATACCAGTTTACTTCTAAAATATAAAAACGTTTTTTTATATCAGTGTTATCGAAATAGTACAAAATATTTCCAATTGATCGTGACGTTGTTTGTAAATTCAAAGTGATAATTCACTCCAATATCACGGCGTCGACCGCAAAAATCATGAAATGGAAAAGAAGCCCGGCGGAATTCTTATCCGAAAAAACTTTTCTAGTAATTAAGGATGACTTGGATATGCTGGATAGTAAGTAAAGTTTATTACATTTTTATTAAAAAGAAGAAAAATAAACGACATTGTATTTGTACTCTAATACTGCACTTACATATTACAATGAATTAGGAAATGGTAATGAAATTAAATAAGAGAATTAATCAATTAATTAACATCGAGAAACTGCATATGCTGTAGTAGTTAATGATTTGTTTCATATATAGACTTTCTTTTATGCAAATTGAGCCATAAAACTGCAAAAAACCCAGAATAAACGTAGGCGGTAATTTCTTCCAAATAATTAGCATTAGAAGTAGAGTGTTCTAATTCTGGCTATGGAAATGTATTTATTTTTTAAGCGGAATTATCCTTGAACCTTTACGTTGTATTTTATATCAATATTACGTATCATACTACATTATAGTTTCGACCAATCCATAGCCAGAGATTATTTTTTATACATAAGAAGAAATCAACATCCATTGATTTTTACCACTAATGTGAGTTCTTTGGTCGTTTAAAGCAATTATGTAGAGACTCCTATCTATCCAAACATCTAAGATGGAAAAAATTATTTAGAGCAACTATCTAGAGAATCCTTCCTATCCAAAAATATAAGAGTACGAAAATGATTTAGAAAAAGGAAAGCAGCGAGGAAAATTAAAGATACCGGATACAAGCACTTGGCCACCGAAGATGAAACGCGGTGCTTCCTTACACAATGAACCGGAAAGACCGAAGACCGCGAATCTCGAAAAACCAACTGTGCTGGACCCCGATCTGGTCGACAAGCTGGACATGTCTCTTCTCAGCAAAGAGTTACTCGTTGACTCGATGATGCGGTTTCGTCTCTCAAAAGCAATTAGTGGGGGAACATCGTCATTCCCTTCGTCGTCAAGGTACCGACAAAACGTCACCGGTGTCGAGCGACAACGACAACAATATAGCTCAGCATCGAACGGTGAGGTGTCGTGGTGCAGCGGACCCTTCTCCATACGCCACAAACGACGTAGCTTTGAACAAATTCTCGACTCGAGGTTCAGTCACATCGACGTGTCGGTTGTATCATCTAGGATGCAGAAACAAGCGCGCATAAGTAGGCAGGATACGGCGTCTACAAAGAAGAGCTTGGACAACACGAAACTGGATGATAACAACAATAGGTTCGTGAAAATTTAGGGAATTCATTAAGAAAATTTAAAGACAAGAATGTATAGAAAATTCCGCTTGTAGAAACGGTAAAAATTGTTTGTGAGAAATATATCCAAAAACAGAATAAATTCAAAGTTGGAAATAAAAAATAAAATTATGTATCTACAATTAGAAACGGAACAGTCAGCCACAAGGTATCTTCCTTGTCTACGTTGAAGAAGAAGAGCTCAAGACCCACCATACAGAACGACCTGGAAGTGTTCACAGCCTCTTCAACAAAGAGCGCTCCGGAACCTTGCAAGAGCTGTGGAAAGCCGGACCAACCAGAGCGGTTTCACAGTCATCCGAAGGGTAGTCAACCCAAGGCGAAGGACAGTTCTACGATCTCCAAGTCAAGGACCACGATACCAAAAACTGTTCAAAAGCCCATTGCCTTGAATTTTCGTAGCGATAAGAGCAAGAACAAAGTGGAGGAAATGCTTGTTCAGGATTTCAAATCAGGCTATCTTCAAGAACGATCTAATGGATCGAGTAGACCTTCGTCAGAGCCAATTAAGAAGGGGCCAAGGACCATTACTTGTTACATATGTGGCCGTGAATTTGGTACCGCCAGCTTTCCTATTCACGAGCCTAGATGCATGCAGGTTAGTAGCATCGTAAATGCGCAACTATAATTATTATTTTACTTCGTGCCTTTAAATTTCATAAAGCTTCAAAACGATATTTTTTTTATCACGTTTAAAATGCAAGTAGTTTCTATGCTAATATTTTTCCTATTACACGTTCACGCTACTTCATATAGCCTTATCAATACGTCAGATTTCGTTTTACTGAATTAAAATTTAATTTATTCCAATGTTAAAAAGAAATTGCGTGCGTATCTCACGTTTATCAATAGACAAAATGTTTACCGTAACCTGGTATGTATTTGCAAAGGGAGCATCTAACTTCACATTGAACTTGAACTCTATATATTATTCATACTCGCGATTATGTGAGATACAATGCATGAATATCATTGGATATCTCTGAAGACACGTAATACATCAAGGCCCTTTGCAAGATCGATATGCATATATATACGCGATCATATCTATTTAATGGATATGAGAAACATTTATACGTACACAAGAACTGACACTTATTCGCTATAGTTGAACATTAGCACGAGGCGATGTAATTTACATATGTGTCGCGGTTTTAGTGTATATACATTCGGTTCGATAATTTCGTATACTACCTCGACTGGGTCTAAATTTGTCTATAGACTATTCATGAAAGAACATTACCTGTGTTGCAGATCGTGTGTAGATCGATCGTGTGTTCGTTACGTTGCTTTACTGTGAATCGCTTTGAAATTCATATCCACTTCCAATTTGATATTTATTGCGTCTTATGAAGGAGTCTTTGTAAATTTAAAACTAGATACTTGAAACGCTAGAGCTTTTGATATAACGTTCGTATGAACTTCTGAAAATGAATTAGAGTATGTAAAGAAAATTATAGCCACTGATATAAGCATTAATTTTCGTGAAGGCATTACTTGTTTTTAGAAGTTTGTGCAATAAATTTCTGTTTAAGGAAGTAATTACCATTTAGCATAATTATCATTTAGCATGATCACTATTCATCAGTGATATATAAAGCTATAACTTTAAGCTTAATCGAATAATTAATGAATATTGATGGTGGCAGAAGTGGGAACGGGAAAATAATTCTTTGCCCGTGAACCAGAGGCGCCCGATACCTCAGAGGCCCGACATCGCCATCAATCATTCAGAATGGAATGCAGTAGCATGGGAAGAAAGTCAGGTATCCTGTGATTTAAATGTTTCCTTAATCATGTGAGTCTTCCATTCAGCAAATATAATGTCCTTAAACCAGATTTTTGTCGAACCGATAAAATTCAAGTAAATTTTATTCGGTTTGATTAATCATCGAGTGGACTTTAGGCAGAGTTACCTGAATCGTTAAACGTTTCCGTATTTGTCTTTATGGAGTAACATACTTCGATTAGTTGAATGAGTCATTCCACTATGTTTGTCACGGCTGACGACTGTCTCTCCCGAACGGTGATGTAACATTATCACATGACTTTCTGCAATCTGATCGTAATATAATTAAATACATGAAGTCATGGATTGTCAAAAATGCATAGTATCGAAATGGTTGTTTATTTACATACTTAATTCATTTACGTATATTTTGGATTTATTTATACTTTATATTCATTCATTTATTTTATGTTTATTTATCAATTTTTCTTCCCTTGTAAGAATTAGTATTAATAGATGCAAAATTGCAAATTCCATGTTAATTTAAAGTATGCAAATGTTTTTATGAACAAACATGCTTCCTACTGATTAAATCGATTATAGTAAACGTAATAGTGGAATGGCTCGTTAAGGTTTACCCTTGCACATTTCTTATGCATACGTAGAAACAGAAATACAAGTGTATTCAGCGGAATCCGTATGTAAAGTCTCTGGTTCCACACAGGGAGTATGTCACGCACTGTAATATCCCAGTCCTATCGTGTTCAAGGTGCTGCCCTAGATTTATCACGGGCTTGGTTGTTTAAGAGCAACGGCATGATTAATCTAAAAACTAAGAACCGCATTGCGACTCGTTAAGTTCAAAATTTCGTTAAAAAGAACTTTTCCTCTCTGAAAGTTCTCGTGTTGACTGACGTGTTAATCATAGAGAACACTGAATGGAAGCACGGGACAAGATAATGATGACAAATTGTATTTCAGGCACAATTGATTCCCTGCTCGAAATGTGGAAGAACATTTCTACCAGAACGGCTGACAGTCCATCAGAAAAGTTGTAAAGGTTCTATAAAGGTGAAAGTGCTTATCCAGTCTTAACTCTTTAATAGGATGTTTGTTACATATCCTTTAAACTGTAGAATACCGAGCCAGAGAAAGCAGAAAGCTTCCTTAGTGAAAAGTCTCCCGGTACGTCACGAGTAGGACCTCCTATGCTTACTTGTCAATCATGTGGCAGAAACTTCGGCACGAAGAGTATAAAAATACACGAGCCTCAATGCATCAAGCGAATGCAAATAGAAAAGGAAAAGCAATCGTCTCAGCCTCGAAAGAAGGATTCGATCCGGCAACAAAAGTCAGAAATGATGAACGTGCAAGAAAATCTAAGCAGCCCAACGGGGGTGAGTCGTGTCGGAAGGCATGCTTATATTATCCAATTTGCATAAGCGTTCCCACGCGATCATCCACGAGTGGTGTTCTATTGTACCAGTTAAATTTTATGTACAAACTTTTTATATCGATTGTTATGAATAAAAATTGTGTCGCTTTACACTTAAGTGTTATTAAATCTGCGAAGATAATCAACGAAATAGTTATTTGGAGAAAATTGGTTTTAGGATAATGTGCAGAAGAAGACGGTCACATGCTACATATGTGGTAGAGATTTCGGATCTACTAGCATAGCCATTCACGAACCACAATGCTTGAAAAAATGGCACGTGGAGAATCAAAAATTATCGCCAGGTCAAAGAAGAAAAGAGCCAGAGAGACCTGAAATTATTTACGCTCGTGAGTCAAATATCTTATCATATTTGCATGTCTTTATAGTTACGTTCATTTTTTAAATGCAGCAACTTCAATTGGCGGGAAAAATGCACTTTGGTTTAATTGATGTCAAGAGTTGAACAACCCCCGTAATCGATTCACCTGAATGCTTTTATTCGGAGCACAGGTGCATGGATCTTTTTTCATTTTTAATTCGTATCGAATCAGTAGTTTTTATAGTAGTCTTTAATAGTTAGTGATTATTGTGCGTGAAAATTAAATATCAGTTGCATGACCCGCGCCTTACCAATGAACTTAAGGTCAGTGTAACTATATCGATTAGAGGGAGACACGATTAGAGTCAGGAAGTCACAAAGTCGAGCTTTATCAAATATTGCAAATGCTCCTTGTGCCATTGGTTCATCACGCAAAGCGAAGGGTTGATCTGCAATTGATAATTATTATGTAGAATTGATAAAAGTAATATTCTTTTCCATTGCATGCGCGAATAATGAATGCAATAATTTATTATTTTTAATTTACGATGGTAATTTGTATCAAGGTAACTTAGAAACGGGAGATATAACAGTTGACTTGGATGCAATGGCTGAGGCCAGTTGGAAATCTCACTTAAGTCAATTGGTCCCGTGTAAACAATGTGGAAGGACTTTCAATCCTGACCGTGTAAGCGTCCACGAGCGAAGTTGTAAGGTCTCATGCTCCTACCACAAGCAGCCAGCAGCAACCAACAGCAACCACAAGCAATGATCTTCTTAGAATAAATGATTATACAATACCTACAATAGAAAATGAGATTATTTATTGCAAAATAATTATATAAAATGTAGTTAGAAAGAGTTTCAATAAGTCAGATTAGTTCAACAGCACTTTAAAATCTTGCTATTTATGTTCTTTTTGTTACCTAATCTCATAAAAAATCAAACACTGAATTCGGGAAATGGATAAAAACACAAAATTTAAAAATTTAAATACGCAAAATTTAAAAATGAATTGTATAAAAAAAAGATCGCGAAATAACCTTTGAAAATCCTAAGAAATGATGCCAAGTTTCAAGAACTAGTTCAAGATAGTGTCACCTTCTATAAGGTTATATTCTCCTGATTCAAAATTGAGATTTTGACGAATAAATTTTTCGAGAATCTGAAGATTTCAACTTTGAACAATTCCTGAAGTATGATATCATTTCCAAGAATCGGCAAAATTATGCCATCTCCTAGTAATAGAAAATGTCAGTTTTAGAACAGTCTTGCAATATGAAGTTATTTTCAAGAATCAGTGAACTTGTATCATCTCCTATGCTATCATGTTCTCCTCGTACAAAATCACTATTTTGGCCGACAAATTGCTCGTTCGAACGCCAAATTTTTAACTCTCGGATTTTGTCAGAAAATGACGTCATTTCCAGGAATTGGTTGCAAATACATTTTATGTTATTTTATTTTTTTAATATTTACCAATACTTATCAATTTTCTTGAACTGTTTCGTTATTTTTTGTAATTTATTCCTTAAAGGAATCGAAATTGAAAAAAATTTAAGGATTGTGAATGTCGGATGGATTTGAAATAATTAAACGCTTTATTCATTTGCAAAATAAAATATTTATTCAATTCAATATGAAAGTTTACAACAATTATATAATTTTTAACGAATTCATAATTTTCTGTATAACAAATTGTGTGAATTGTGTGATTGATACGACACCACGTCGTAGATACATTTATTACCATTTGTGAGACCATTTTATACGTGTCAGATTATGTTTATTGTTCTATATGTATTTCTTCTATTAATCATTCAATATCCATTTTTTATCAATCTAACCTAATTTAATTTAATTTTTTTAATCAGAATTATAATATTAATAAACGAGCATTTCCTTTCAACCTATACTTTTTACTTAAAATTTCAAAAACTTTTTACAGATTAAAAACACTCTGTATATATCTTCATTCCAGATATTAGGTCATTTACGATCATTTTACAACACATTTACGGCATTTACAATTTACGAACAAACTACATTTAACATATTTCTGGTAATTATGTAATTTTAGAATAATTTAAACAACTCTTATACGAAAATGACGATCAAATACTTATAAATGCTCGTTCTACGACATGGCGCAGTGTTTTGCCGCTCGTTTTCGAATCACCATTAAGCGCATGTTTTCGTTCAACTCTGTAAGGCTCAGTAGGTACAAATTACGGTCCTGTGCATAATCGTGATCTCGCGTATATCAGTATATGACCGCAATCCCGTATATACAACCGAACATACAAACACATTTCCTCTCTCACTATGCATACATTATGGACATAGTAATAATAGTAAAAATATCCCTATGTTCATATGTATCGTGGTTTCTTCCTTCAAACATATTGAGGGGGGGGGGGGGAAGA
>NT_177064.1:169063-239977 GCF_000188095.3 Bombus impatiens | reverse complement strand
TCAAACATATTGAGGGGGGGGGGGGAAGAAATGTGCGTATAGTTCGGCCGTCTGACCGTTAGAGGCGGTAATTTATAGAATATCTTTTGACTGAAATTCTCCTATACTCATCAGCGATCTTCCTACTTACTTATCTCTGATAATACTCAGCTGTAGCTTGAAAATACGTTCTAAGGCCGTGATTTTAGATGCATGTATAACAATACATGAGATTAATAAAATTTTCGATATCGATATCCAATTGAAAAGGATTAACACATTAATTTTATTTGTATGGCATTTCTAAGTATATGGTACTATATTTATTTATAATAACATAAATTTTGAAAATAATGTATATTGGAAAAAATACACGAATTAGAGAATAAGAGAAAAAAGAACCCTGGAAAAAGAGAGAAGAGAAGCGTTCCTAAAAGATAAGTGCGCAGACGTGGTTCTCGTGCTGGAATCGCTCGTGTCCCGTCAAATAGAGGGAGTGAAACAGCACCTGCTGCCATTCTGGCATTACGTCAATGGTAGACATTTCATTTGCTGGTTTGGGAGGAGTTACCGTGACCGCCATTGTTACAGCTCATTCGTATCGAAGAACGTGATCTGTGAATCTTTAGCGTCACATTGTCGAAACGAATCGTGTCCATTTTTTAGATTTCCTTAACGACGGTACACGATATTAGTGAGCGTGTTCTGAGCGTAGCATGTCCACAATGAATCCTGAATAGTAAGTAAACTTCTTTTTGCGCAGACATAAGTATATCTAAGATATGTTCATTTCATGAAATATATAATCAATTATTTATAAATGTAACAACGAACGAGGCTAAAAAGACAAACTTAATGCTATTAATGTTTTATACAACTACGTTAATACGAAAAAGTTTTGTTTAACGTTTACTATCTGACAGATTTACCATCCCCCTCTCTCTTTGTCTCTCTTTCTACCCATGTTCACAAGCCATATTTTAGAAATTCATTCTCTGTTGTTTTTCTTATTTTCAATTTTTGTATAAATTCATTTCTTGATCTGTGTTAACTATTTTTATTCAAACTTTAAATCTGGAAAACTTATACGCGAATACATGAAAAAATTTTTAAAAGTGATTTGAGAAAATTGATCTTGTAGAATGTTATAAAAAGTATGAGGCAAAGTTCGTTGTTACTTGTATTGTGTTTGAATGTTTTGTTAAATTACATGTGTGAAAATAATACAAATAACAATAAAATAAAGTACATATATAACAAAAAAACTGTTATGATTTTATATCTAAGATTTTAAAAAAGATTGCTGTTTTTGCTATATATTTACAAATTAATTTTTTTCCAGATTTCTAATTGTTATTCATGTTTTATGTTTATGATCAAATATATAATCATTATTGTGTAATACAATGTAATTTTATTTCCTGATTATAATAATCTTTTACATATGTTATTTATTGTTTAGAAATAGTTATGTTTATATCAATTAAGTTTAATTATTATAAATTTTAATCATTAAACAAAATATATCATTGTATACAAAGAATACTTAACAATATATTTATCTGCTTTTATGACCTTGTATTGATTGCTTTTTTATTTTGGAATTAAACAAAACATATTTAAATATTAACAAAAATAAATGTCATCGTAAATTAACTAAAATAAATTATAAATTGGAATTAATTATGTACATCGCTTATTTAATATAATTTAACCTTATTTATCGTAAACATCTTTTTGCAGTGATTACTTATTTAAGTTACTTTTAATTGGAGATTCTGGAGTTGGAAAATCATGTCTTTTACTCCGTTTTGCTGATGACACATACACAGAAAGTTATATCAGTACTATTGGTGTAGATTTCAAAATACGAACAATTGATCTAGATGGAAAAACAATAAAATTACAAATCTGGGATACAGCAGGTCAAGAACGATTTAGAACAATTACAAGTTCTTATTATAGGGGTGCACATGGTATTATCGTTGTTTATGACTGTACGGATCAAGAAACATTTAATAATGTTAAACAATGGCTGGAAGAGATTGATCGTTATGCATGTGATAATGTGAATAAGCTGCTGGTTGGCAATAAATGTGATCTTCACACTAAAAAAGTTGTTGATTACACAACAGCAAAAGTAAGAAAGCTATAATAACATTGACATTTTAATTGTATTAATTTCTTGTATAATTTTGTAAATAGGAATATGCGGACCAACTTGGTATACCATTCTTAGAAACATCTGCAAAAAATGCAATGAATGTAGAACAAGCTTTTATGACAATGGCTGCAGAAATAAAACTTAGAGTGGGTCCTCCATCAAGTGGAAACAGTGATCCTGCAAATAAAGTGAAAATAGAACATGGGCGTCCGATTGAATCCTCTAAATCTGGGTGCTGCTGAGAAATGTAATTTTACATCTTTGTAACCAAAGTAAGTTTTTTTATGTTTGCTAACAAAGACTATTAATTGTATAACTATAACTGAAAATTATAACATAAAAAATTCTTCTTTGTATACTAATGTTAAATCTTTTAATTGCAGAAGGACATCTTATGGTAGCAGTTTCATACTGCATTAAAAAACATTACCAAGAGAAACAAGAAAGATTGTGGAAGTTTCAGTTTATATTAATAAAAATAAGGTGTGAAGCATTATTATGGACCACCAACTCTGTTAGCAGAGTTGAATAAAACAAGTTTTGTTCTATCTTTTTTTCAAGAAAGGAGAACATAATTATTAACTTGCTAATTATCTAGTGCAAAAAACTGACATAGGAAAATTTGAATAACATTGAGGATCATTGATTCTATGCAATGATGCGTTTAACGGCAATTCGAATTTATAAAGTAAATTACATAATACTATGTATCGTGATTATAAAGATAAACATTCTTATTTTTTAGCGTAATTGTAACATGTATAATTGAATGTTTTTTGTCTTAGAAGGAAGTCATTCTTACTCTTTGTACTACCTAAACATTTTTCCACATTTTATTCCAAACTCTTGAGATAAACAAGAATTAGAGTAATAACATACTGAAACACGCCGTCATCGCTGCCTCCCTCTTTTTTCAGTGCTCATTAGTGTAATTTAATAACAATATATTAATAAATATTTCAACACTAATACAAAAAATGGTAAATAGTATACCTATACGTACAAGAATAATTAAATATGTTACATATGTTCCAGTTGGTAACTTCTATAAAGTTACGTCAATTTTTTAAATATGTGCTACTTATAAAATTTATAAAACTATTCGCCTATTATGAATACATCACGACGTTTGTAAAATATAGCGTTGGCAAATTCGATATGTTTTGTCTTATATTTAAACGGTAAGCTTATATTCAGAAAGCTGTGTATTCCATACGAGTTTGTAAGATGAAAATTTTGACAAAATACTATTTTCCTTTTATATTGGTTGCTTATTGTTCAAGACGTCTAGTTCACGTTTTTTATGTTACATATTTATTATTTCAATTGTTTTCGCTTTCCTATGATGAAAACATATGAAAAACATTTAATAAGTCAGGTTATTTTAATAAAATTTTATTCTATGCAATAATAATATCAAAAAAAACTTCATATACCATATATTATTCTAATTTTTATTGAAAAGGATAAAAAGAAAGAAAAAAAGGAGAAAAGACATATTTTGTACAAAACTCTTATTACGATTGCAAATGATCTTGCTTTTATATTGTTATTAAAGGAGGTTTATGAAAACAAAATAATAGAATATTTCAAAACTGTGTGGGATTTCTTTCATTATAATAATATTTGTTTATTACATGAATTAGTTAGTAAGAACGTATGAAGTTCTTCATAAGAAGGACGTATATAACAAGTAAATGTATGACTATAGAAAATAAAAATGTGTAAGTTGAGAACTAATTATTTCTTATTTCCCAATATATATATATTTATATATATATAATACCATATATATTTATATCCATATACTTTGTAATTTTTTTATTGTATTAATTTGTAATATTGTGTGGACTATGTATATGATATGAAATAGTATTCGATGTATTTAAAGATATTTAATTTGGTACATACGGGTACGTTCTTTAGTATAGTTAATGTAAGATAGAGTTAGACAAGGACGATACATATTCAGGCTATTCAACGATTGCAGAATGAAATGTTTTTTGTAGTACTTATAGATTTTAATAAATGATTAACAACAATCTTCTATTAAAATTGATATATTTTATATCATTTTTTATCAGCAAAATCAATATTTGTATTTAATAATAAAATTATAACCTTACTTTCATACAAGTGTCATCTAAACTTCGTCAAAATGATGCAACAATATATGAAAGAGTTAGAACAGGTAAATTATATATTAAAATAATAAATTTGAATTGTCCTTGTTTTATAAAACATTAATAATAATAATATCCTTTTAATAAAATTTTTTCAGGATCCATTTGATCCTGAAGAGTTCGTTGAAAGACTTGCTTGGAGAACAGTTAATGATACCACAAAAGATGATGGAAAAACATTTTTTGATCCTACAATAGTACATGAAACTTTCTTGCAAGCAATTAAAGATTTACAAATTTTACAGGAACGTCAACAAAAAAAATGTGACAAACTTGAAACAGCATTGAAAGATGAAGAAGCAAGGCATATACTAGAAATACTTGAGTTACAAGAAAGAAATAAACATTCTATTGATCTGTTTCATCAATTAGATGAAAGAATAAATCTTGTAGCTACTAAGGTTTTACATTTAGGAGATCAATTGGAAAGTGTTAATACTCCAAGAGCTAGGGCTGTTGAAGCTCAAAAATTAATGAGGCATTTTTCAGATTTTTTAAGCCCTGGACCTTTGACAGATCCAATTTTTACAGATAAGTCTTCGGTATATGTGCACCTGTTTTATCTATCTAATGTGTGATTGTATTGTACATGGAACAAGAATTAAAACTCTTTATTCTGTAATAGCTAGATGAAGCAGCAGATGTAATACAAAAACTCCATCTTATATCACAAGAATTACCATCAGAAAAATTTGAACATGCCAAGAAAAAAATTGCAGTTAAGTATGATGAGATTGAAAGAAATCTTATAGAAGAATTTGTTAGAGCACATAATAGAGAAGATGCCATTCGTATGAGAGAACTAGCATCAGTTCTAGCTCATTTTAAAGGATATTCTCAATGTATTGATGCATTTATAGAGCAAAGCCAAATGGGCTCATTTGGTGGAAAGGATGTCTTTCAAGATGTAATACCTATGTGTACAAAATATCATAAATTAATGCAACAAGTATTTACAAATCCTGAACAGGTGATGGCTAAATTTGTATTAAATATTTATCATTTAAGACTTCAGAAATATGCAGTTGCTAAATTAGCAGATAAAACTGACCCTGATAAGTACCTTAGAAATTTATATGATTTATATACAAGAACTGTGAAATTGTCTACAGAATTGAAAATGTTTAATATGGGTACTGATGATACATATCTTGCCAAGCTCACTAGAAATATATTTCAAAAATATCTGGATGCTTATATTATGTAAGTTCACATAAAGTGTAGTTAACATCTAAGTAAGTTCACATCTGTAATAGTCAAATGTTAATCAGTGCAATATTTTTAGCATGGAAACAAAAGTATTGAGGGAAAAATCAGCAGCACTTCTTATTGAATATTATGAATCTAAAAATCATCAAAAGAAACAATTACAAAGTGGTGGATTTCAAGAGTTAAGAAGAGACTTACAAGCAGTTTTAGGTGCAAGGACTAATATAAATATAGCACAAATAGAAAATTATGGGGGAGAGACCTTTTTATCAGAGGAACTTGCAATTGCTTTGTTACAAAGAAGTAAATTGGCATTTCAAAGATGTCAGTTATTATCAAAACCTGACGATATACCAATAAATGCACTTCAGATTTTGGAGATACTATTACAGTATTTAATAAGTGAACATGTTGATTATGCATTGGAATTGGGTTTACAAAGTGTACCAATTCCTGAAAGTAGAACTCAACCTGAGATTCATTTTTTCAATGTTGTGCGTCAATGTAACGCAATTGTACGCTTATTAGAGGAACAATTTAATGATAGTGTGATACCTCTTGTAGTGTAAGATTTACTTCATTTATTTTACATATAATTTTATTTTGGAAATATATATAAAATATAATCTTTTTAGGTCTACATCTAAGCACGGAGATTGCATGTTAAAGAAAAAAGCTGTGTTAGATCAAATAGATATGAAACTAGAGACAGGATTAGATAGAAGTATAAATGCTATTATTGGTTGGGTAAAAGTGTACCTACAAAGCGAACAACGAAAGACTGATTTTAAACTTGAAACTGATGTGGATACCTTAAGCACTCCAGCTTGTTTAACAGTTGTACAATATGTTACTGGAATGATTCGACATATTCGAAGTACTTTAGATGGGAAAAATTTAAATACTGTTCTATCTGAACTTGGAGTACGATTTCATAAAGTTATTTACGATCATTTACAACAATTTCAATTTAATTCTGCTGGTGCTATGTGTGCAATATGCGATATGAACGAATATCGTAAGTGTGTCAAGGAACTTGAAATTGATCTTGTTACTAATTTATTTGATACCCTACATGCTTTATGCAATTTATTATTAGTTAAACCGGAAAATTTGAAACAAGTTTGTACAGGAGATCAATTGGTATGTATGGTACTTTTAATTATAAATTTTTCCAGATTAATTGCAAAATTAAAACAGTTATTTCTTTTATTATTACAGGCAACATTAGACCGTAATGTTCTAGTGAATTTTATACAATTAAGAACTGATTATAAAACACAGAAATTAGCAAATTATTTAAAGGGTTTAGCCACATAATAAATTCATATCATCTGTAAATAGTCAACATTTTTGAAGTTCGTTATATACAGTATTTAGGATGAATACAACCAAAATAATATTATTGTATAAACTAAATTTTAATAAGTGAAGATATTGCTTTCATTGTAATAATAATGCTATACTATCTGCCCAGTTGTACAAAATTTTGTCATTATATAGTTAAACTATATAAAAGCAATGACTTCCTCAAATTTAAGCTTTGATTATATATTAGAAAATAAATAATTTCTTTCCTTTCCTAGTTTTATAATAAATGCTCAGTATGTATATATTTGTAGCAAATATTTATTTTATTAGTTTGTAAGATTGTCATAAACAATTGCAGTTTCTGTTATGAGAATTTTTCTTATTTTAGAGGAAAATGGTATGTATAGACAAACTTTGTCAAACTTTTCTATTTATATATTATTTTCATTTGGTTGTTTTTAATACAAATTGATGTCAGACAATTATTTGTTCAAAATTTTGTGATATATTTTTCGACGTATTACATACCACTTTAATTAAAGCACATTTTCATATATTGTACTAAATTTCGTAGTTGATCTCTATAATGTTATAGGAGAATACCATTTTTAAATGTATTTATGTGTACATAATTTTGTTTTAGTTTCCAATTTTAATGAATATTTTTATTAAAATAAATATTTTATAATTAATAAGTATTAAGATTTGGGGAAAAAGAACTACCAAAATATAACATTTTAATGACCTAATTTCTGTAAAGAGAATTTAGAAAGTAGAACTTATAGTATTGAAACCATACATTGAAGCAGATAAAAAAAATGTTTGTCTTGTTTATTTACATGCGTATTTTAAATATATTGCATTGTTTTTGAGGTTGTGTCATGAATTAAGATCTTATCTTCATAAAATGGATTGTTAATTTTGCAAGTGTAGAATACATGTTTATTTCCAAATTTATTAAATATTTAGTCCATTTACTAATGATCAATATTATAGTAATTGTTAATTTAGAAAAATGTTGGAAGTACATACAAAATATAAAATTTCCATATATTATAGATAGGATTAGCGATATAATATGAAGTAATATTTAATTATAAAATTTTCATGCGTAATTAATTTAACTGGATATTAAACTCAACCATCATTAGAGGTTTGTAATGTTCCATCAAAACATCACGAAAATCTTAAATGTTAAATAAATTGTTATACTAACAATATTAGTAATACAAATGTTATATATAAAAATTAAAACAATATTAGTGTTTTTTTTTAAATGAATGCAACATGGATATTACTAATATTAAGCATAATTGTAGATAGGTGTTGATAAAATGAATAGTACTAACAATAAGCTTCCATTTACTATCAAATTAACAAAATATAATATTGTAAATCTTCCACTTGTCATACATAATATAAGCGAGCATTTCCAAATTATTTTATTATTTGGAATATAGTTACACGTATATTCTACAGGTCATGAATTTAGAAAGAAGTTATGTTTTAAGAATACGGTACAAATATGTGGTAAATAAAATGTATGTTGTTTTAAACAAATTCATTAACTTATACAATATTAAATCAATAATGATTTAATAGCCAAAATTGAGTTATACATAAAACAGACAGAAAATTTACAATATGGAATATAAAATGGTCACAGAGAAAAATTAAATTATGAATTATAGTATTCATATTTCTAATACACACTTACATGAAGTAATGTCTTGTAAATGTACACTATTTGTGATTAAGTAATATATCAACCTTATGTTCTTAGTTGTAAGTCATCATATTGCAAACTCTTACTAGATTAACAAAGAATCTAGACATTTTGTTAAATCTTAAGCAGGAAGCCTCTAACTTTCTTACAATTAAAAATTAAAAACATTTAAATAATTCACACCATTCATTGTACCGTACTATTAAATTTCATTAAATCATCTAATATAATTCAATGATAACTAAAGTCTTGGTGTCTATTTGATTATAGTGTTATGAACCATGAAAATAAAAAGAAGAAGATGAATAATCTGATAGGTATCAGCGCATACGATAAGTATTAGTTTCATGTACTTGGCACAATTCTCCTTTGAAGTCCAATTCAATGCTGAAATCCAAATCTCTGTAGTTCCTTGCATTGGGCTTCATTGAAAATACACCATATATTTCTTCTCCTTTTTTAACTGTCATATATTCATCAAAGTAGAATACAGTTTGTTTCCAATGAGTATACTGTACTTCCGGTGCTGTACTAAAGCCAATACGTTTGTGGCACTTGGTGAATTCGATGTTAAAGAATGTAACTAATGCTTGAACATAGTCGTTTCTGCGAACTTGTAAAGTAAATGGCGATGAAAATTCCAGATCAGCCTTAGTTACTGTGTATAAATCAACTTCTTTAATGAGGCATGCATTTGTAACAACTTGTTTTGGGTCCACAACATCCACTAGAGGTTCACTAATTGCTACTTTTCTTATACTACTCATGTCAAATCCATATACATCATCCCACCAGTTTATTTTTTCATCTTTGTATTGTCTATCTTCAATGCCACAAATAAATAGAGTTGCTTTGTCAGGAAATAACATTCCATCTTCACAAAGCCATTTATCTCTAGCAAAAAGCACTGTGTCTAACATTGATTCATAAAATAAACAATAACCCATCCATTCAGAAATAATTATGTCAACTTTTTCAATGCCATCAGGTAGTGAAACTTCTTCAACTTTTCCTTTAAGTATTGTTATGACATTTGACAGCTGATTTGCCTCTACGATCTTTTCTGCATATTCAACAATATTAGAACACTCAATACCAATAACTCTGGCTGCTCCAGCTTTAGCAGCAAACATTGAAAGTATACCAGTTCCACAACCAATATCAAGAACGGTTTTTCCTTTGAAAAGGTGTTTATTATGATACATAGAATTACGGTAAGTCACTGTACGCACTTCATCCTTTAGCATTTCTTCATGAATTCCATAATGTGCATATGAGTCGAAATAATAATCTCGAGATGTCATATCATCCACAGAAATAGATTCCCTACAAGATGATGGTGTAGCATCTTTGTTTGATGCAGTGCTATTTTCTGTAACTTCCATAGATTCCATTTTTGATACCTGTAATAATACAAAAAGCCAAAATTAATAATAATAAAAAATGATGCATATATGTATTAATATAAAAATAAATAAATATCTCATAATTGAGATTAATACATTAATATTACCAAAATTAGATGAAAATGCATTATTATTAGAACAATTTACTTTTATAATATTCAATCGTTATTTAGAAATAAAAAAATATTATTTTTTGTTAAAGCATGGCTTTTGATAAAAAATATTAAAATTAATTGATTTATATATATAAGAAAAGAACCTACAATTATCTACTAACACGTGATATGAACTCATTATCTCAAATTAATATATATAAATTTCTTTTTCACTTAAATATAGTAAAAAAAATTATAATTAAACATTAATTACAATATCGTTCATCAGTAACAGGGAACGCAAAATTTCGAAACGATGAAATCGTCGAATATTCTTGTTTCGGCCGACACCGAGGAAACGTACACACGTGCCCGCCAAAATGAATGGCGTCTGTTTAAGATCGAATGATCAGACGAGATTCTTTACACGCACACATATTTCTATACCATCGTGTGATTAGTACATATATACCATACGCAATTGAATATAGTCAAATTTCCTTCGAATAATATTCATAAATAACCTCGAAATGATCAAAAATTATTTTTAAAGATATGTTTAGAAGAAGTAAGAAATGAAGATTGGACTAGTCAATTTGTCTTTAAGTACTTAGCAGTAGTGAAAAACTATTATGACAAACGACATTCAAACATATTCTTCTTTTAAAAATGTATTAAATATCGTATGTTGTTCATACGAATGTTAATATATTAATAAAATAATTATGGTGTTTTTGTCTCCAATTTTATGTAAATATTTAGCTTAAAACTTACTGAATTCTCTGCTGTGCACATGCCACTCTGGTTGATTTCTACCGGCACTTCATTACTCGACGCCATTTTGTTCCGCGTCACAGCAGACGACTACAAGCAGGGACGTAGTACGAAGGCACATGGCAAATTCTAAATATGGTTCTGTCAACAAATATTCATATAATGATTAGTAAATATAATTACCAATTTCCTCGTTCAATTCGTTTTTTATAATTTACAATTACGTTTAATTAAAACTTACGTATCAGTTTAATTAATATTCTAGTTAGATTTGGTTGTCATTACTTACAAATATAATTGAAAGTATGGCTATAACAATATTAATATTATTATATACGGTATTAAATTTATCTTATTTACATAGAAGTTTTCTTAGAAACTTTTGCCTGCTATTATAATTAATACTACTATTAATGATATTACAGAACTTTTTAAATGACAATAACAAATATATACAGTAATCAATTTTATATTTAATATGGTTATACATAGTATTGTTAAAGATTAAAATTAATACTTTTTATTAATACGAGCAATATATTATATTATATTCTAATTTAAAAATAATTTAAACATCTGAAAGATGTGCGTTATAACAAGATTTGGTTACAAATCTGGAGTTGTAATATTCTTCGTGCAAGATCATAGAAACTATTTAAACTATCGTTTCTTATATGTTTCTCATGTACTAGAATCGTTCCAATCTTTTTAGAACGCAGAAATTACATAATCCTTCGCACAATGCATCATACGATTATTTTACAAAAAATATAGATCTTAATGCAATGTTTTCTCCTATAAACAAATATATCTGTATTTTTTACAATCCACAGGATACGCACACATGAAATTTATTGAGAAAACTACACTAAATGTTTGTCGTTTGTACGAAACGTATTGAGATCACTTCTCGCTGAAATGTTCTAACAGAAACGACCATCCAAAATTGTGATGCTGTGGACAACATTGATACATCCCTGTCGTATGCGCAGTGCGGACTTTCTACTATTTCAATTTTTCTTGGAAATAGATATTCATTTATTTCGAAACGTTATTGAAAAATTGTAACTTATTTAGGTAATCCTATATTTATGGAGATCACGAATAATTTCACTGCAGGAGCGTAACTTTAATTTTGTATCTTTACTCAGTTGTTTTCAGAAAGTGCAAAGACATCATCCAATAGGAGTCGAGTGGCTAGCTGACAAGTTGCGTCGGGGTGGAAATGGGCAGGGAACAGGAGCTTGTACGCATTCGGGCCGTGAAGTGTTGGTTCCGCGAAGGGGGTCAGATTCTCACAGTCAACTGGAATTTTTCCTGTGTTGTTACTTTCAACGATATAATGTAAAACTGTTCGATTTTAATGTCACTCACGTGCCAGTGTCTTAAGATTATTTATATGGAGATCGTGGAGCGCTAGAAGATGCTGGTAAGGAAAAACAGGCGGGAGCAAAGTTGACGTAGAAACAAGTGCGCAAAGATTGTATAGTTGAGTTCCTTTCTTTTTTTTTCTGCCGCGTGCACAGAGAAAGTTAAAATCCGTGCTTTTGTTATGTAGTTACAACGCTTTCGCAGGTCATTTACTTCGGACGAATGTCTCGCCTAAAGTACCTTCGAGGTTACAACTATTACCTGATGTCTGAGAAATCGACAGGCTGTCACGAACGTAGTGGACTTCGTTTTGAAAACGTGGTTAAGATATCAAAGTATGAGTTTTATTTCAACGAAAACGTATCTTCGTGCGAAAGTTCTTGTTTATCGTAAGGCAATCTCGATATAAAAATAATCTTCGGTACCTGCGAGGCATGACCGCCTACATAAACAATAGCTCATCATACGAGGCAGCTTGCTTTTTATATCAATTTTCATGCTTTTATTATTTAAGTTCTGTCGTTAATAACAGCCGAAATAATGTTTTGTACGAGATTAGATCATAGTTCTTGATAAACCTTCAAGACCTAATAAATAATAAATAATAAAAAAAATTATTTCAAATTTCGTTAATATCATGTTGTCATTGTTATGATTTTTTCTTAAGACAATATATATGTATATACATATTCATGTATATATAATAAAAGATACTAAAATTTTGTCTTTATATGTATCTCTTTAGTTTAGACAGAGAGTGAATGTATGATGACTATGGAAGTATGTCATGAGCAAAAGTTAGATTTAAAAAGTACAAATATTAAATATACATGTATTTTCTGTTACAGGGAGACGATCCACCGTACCTATCAGTGGGTACGGAGGTTAGTGCTAAATACAAGGGTGCCTTTTGTGAAGCAAAAATTCGGAAAGTAGTAAGATCAGTGAAATGCAGGGTGACCTATAAACAAGGCTTGGGTACAGCAACAGTAGCTGATGATCAGATAAAAGGGACTTTAAGAGTGGGTGCATCTGTTGAAGCTAAACATGGAGATAGAAAAGAATTTGTGGAAGCTACTATCACTAAAATTCAAGATTGTAGTCAATATACTGTAGTTTTTGATGATGGAGATATTACTACATTAAGAAGAACTGCACTTTGTTTGAAAAGTGGAAGACATTTTGCAGAGAGTGAAACTTTGGACCAACTTCCTTTGACACATCCAGAACATTTTGGAAATCCAGTAATTGGAGGAAGAAGGGGACGGCGGTCTAGACAAGCACAGTGAGTGTTGTGAAATAATGTCAGCAATATAATTTTATGAAGTAATTTGTGTTATTACTTGTAAAAATAATTGTTATAGAGATGAAAGTAGTGATGATGAAGATAGTCCTCCACGAGGGACTCGTGATTCAGGTTCTAGTGGAACAGGCAAAGAAGGAATGGAGACAGAACCTGAAATTGGACGAGTTGTATGTGTGGAACTTGGAGATAAAAAGAAGAAAGATAATTGGTTCCCTGGATTAGTGGTTGCTCCAACTGCTCAAGATACAGTGAGAATTCGAGTGAGAGACGACTACCTTGTGCGATCATTTAAGGATGCACGATAGTAAGTATGATCTGTGTTCATATATATGTCGGAGAAGAGTCAGGACTAGGGTTGTGGGCGTTTGATAGACCTCCCTTGGAGTTGGCCATCGTTGTGTTATAACGAAGATACGGCCTGATACTACGAGTCTGAACACTACTGATTCGACAATCAATGGTGGACAATCAGTGGTTGGGCACTTGCCATGCTAATGACGTTGGTCTTAGGTTCGATAACAAATCCACGGTCAACGGGATGATAGGTATACTTACTCTAACTCAAACGTGTCCTACTCACTGATCGTAAGGCGCTACTCCCTTCGTCCATGAGATCTCAAGAAAGAATGACTTTTCGTCCCAATGATGCCACAGAGGAAAACTATGATGGGGTGTGTCTAAGGACACGAGATCATCGGATTCGTCGAGTATAGCCCTCGTTCCGAAAGTAAGGGAAATTGACGTCGCTGTCAATTGGTCAATTTGGGACAAAGACTGCCTGTCCGTTTGAAAATCTTAATTACCAAAAAAACCCAGGTTTTATAGCGGGTCCTCGGGCTAACTGGACTTGTGCTATGTAAGTGCCTCAACATCTGGTATTCATTGTCCGAAGGAACCGTTGGCATGTTTTACTGTCAGGTACCTTTATGGGTATTCTTTTAATGAGGGTCATACTATCGCTCCATACCTTTGTTGGATGAAGCGCCTGTCCCGTTGACCGCGGCTACGTTCGGCGGCTGATGGTCGCCTTGAGCCCAAGTTTATTATCACAAATCGCAAACAAGTACCATTGGGCAGAATGACGGCAAATTGTTTAATTACAACTGTAAGCTTTAATTACAATTTTACGGATTTTCCTGAAGTTCCAGAGGGAATGCTCCGGTGTCCTTTCATCTCCGACATATAAACAGATTTTATGGAAAATATGAAAAGAAAGCAAAATGGTTGAAATGGTAACAAAATATTTTTTCCCCATTAAAGCTTATTCTAAAACTCTATAAAATCTATTTAAATGTATCTGTTAAAAATCAGCTGTACATTGATACTTATTTCATTATTTTCTATTGTATTACTGTTACTCTTTGCATATTTAGTTATACAGTTCCAAAGAAAGAGGCCACTGAATTCACAAAAGAACTTGTCAACAAAGTTGAGAATAGTACATTGAAGGTTGCAGTAGAGAAGGCATTGCTATTTTTAGAAAAGAATGAGTTACCTCCCCATTGGGATAGAGATTCTCTTTTTGGACATTCTGTATCAAGTGGAAACAGTGACTCAGATGGGGAACTTGATTCTGATGTAAGATCTCTTTTACTAATTTCAATAAATGAATTTAATTTGTTGTAAACATAATTTATTTTCCAGAGTTCTGACGATGAACCGCGTGAAGAAAAAGATCACTTTGTGGCACAACTGTATAAGTTTATGGATGATCGTGGTACACCTATTAACAACTGTCCAATGATAGGTTCCGAGGACATAGATCTATACAGGTTATTTCGAGCTGTCTATAAGTTAGGCGGTTATAATCGTGTAACAAATCAAAATCAATGGAAATTAATAACACGCCGCTTGAGCTTTACAATGCAAAATTCACCATCGACGCACAATTTGGTTAAACAGGCCTATAAGAAATTCTTACATTCCTTTGAAGATTTTTATAGGAAGTTAGGTTGTACTATGGTAAATCATCCAAGGGGTACTATGCGTAAACAACGTCCTGGAAGAAGTCTGATTAGGGATAAAGACAGAAATACGCCCGTACCACCTCAAGTGTCGATCATTAAAAATGAAAAAGAAGAAGAAGATAAAAAGATCATGGAAGAAGAAAAGAAAGAGAAAAAAGAAACTAAGAAGGAACAACCAATAAAAGAAGAAGAAATTGTGAAGATAAAGAAGAAAGATGAATTTGAAGAAAGCGGTAGCGGACAAGACAGTGACGTAAACGTTGAAGGTGAAGCTGAATCTTCATCTAGCAGTGAAAAATCTCAAAAAATTTCAACATCCTTATCCTTGTCAAACAGAGGCAAATCTAAAAATAAAGAAGATACAAAGAAAAAAGTAATAGAAAAAAAGAAAACTGAACCTAAAAGACAAGAAAAGAAAGACGATAAAATGAAAGAAGAGGATGCTACTAAAACAAGATCTAAATCTAAAGATGATAATATAAAAAGTAAAATGTCTTCTGAAAATAGGGAAACACGAACTCCATCGAGAGAATCGGAAAGAAAAACTTTATCTAAGCAAAGACGGTTGATAGATGAAGATTTAAAGAAACGGGGGAGAAAACGAAAGGAGTATGAAGCAGAAAAATCACGTACAGACGAACAGTCAACAGATTCAGCTCCTTGTTACAAAGGACCTGTAGAATTAGGAGATAGACTAAAAGTATATTATGGACCTACTCATGAATCTAAAGTTACTTACGAAGCTAAAGTTATTGATATGGAAAAAGATGGTACAGAACCAATGTATTTAGTACATTATACTGGATGGAATACGAGATATGATGAATGGATTAAACCATCGAGGATAGCACAGAATTTTACACAAGCTCAAGGTAGAGTAAAACGAATTAAAGCTAGTTCACGACCTCAAACTCCCAGTACGAATTTATCAAATAACATCAATAAGTCATCAAAAATTGTTTCTAACACTAATTCAAATGCATCTCAAAATCGACGTCGAGCGCAAAGTGTTGCACCTACTACATCAGTTGTTTCATCTACTGCGACAAAAGAAATCAAGAAAGAAGATAAGGAAAAAGAAATATCTCAACCGACTAGATCTACGACTCCATTGTCTGTTATAAGTTCTAGTTCTAGAACCAAAAGTCCAGCAACACCAGCGAACAATCGTCAAACACGAACAAGAAATAATGATACATCTAGCACAGAACATCGAAGGCGTACTAGGAGAACTTCTGGACATGCGGATATAGTTCCATCGGAAACTGAAGAAAGTGAAACATATGATTCAGATACTACAGAATCTGAACAAACAAGAACGAAATCTAAGATTACAGAGGAAAGAAAACGTAGAGAAGCGAGATACAGAGTTGAAGACAGAATAAAACCTGATGAAACTAGCGAAGGTGAAGAAGACAAAGATAATTTAGAAGAACCACGTAGAGGTAGGCGTTTAAGAAGAACGATTAGTAAATCGCAAGGTATAAAATCTGAACCAGATAGCGATGAAGAACAACCGAAAGGTCGAGATTTTGACTTAAATCAAATACGATCTGAATTAAAAGGTTTTGATAAAGCAGTGAAATTAGAGCTTGTTAGGGTTGAACCTGATCCAGAGGATGAAATAAAAATAGAAGAAAAAGAGAATGTTGTTTCAGTATCACCAAAATTGGAAAAAAAGTTAGAGCCATCAAAATTAGAAACAATGCCTGAATCTAAAGTAGTAGATAATACAGAAGATATATATGAATTTAAAGAACCAGAACCATTTGAATTTGAAGTGCGAAATAAACGAGATACAAGTGGAGAAAAAGACAAGATAAAAAAGAGGGTGTTTGAAGAAGAACCAAAAAGCCCTAAAAAGAAACAAAAAATAGTTGTATCACCAGTTATAAAAGAAACTAAATCAGAAACCGACAACGATTCACGAAAGAAAGTAAAGAAATTATTCAGTAAAAGGACTGATGATATTACAGACAATTTACCTTCTCACAAATCACTACAATCTACATCATTAGCAACATGTGAAGAAGCATTCGATAAGCTTTGTGAATCACCTTCATTTAATGCAGCGAAACCAATACCTATTATTGAGGAAACGGGTAAGATAAATAATGGTATAGATCTTTTATTTAGCGATTTACCTGGAGATGATGATGCTACTCATGATGACTCAGAAGATCGTTTAATAATATCAGAGGCAGAAGTTTCAGAAGCAGAACAAGAAAACTTATTTACATATCAGCAAGAAATGTTTACTTCTAATGATGGAAATGATTCAATGGAATCCAATAAAGAAGACACAAGCTTACAAATTGAATCGGTAAGAGAAGATATAACATTAACAGTTTCAAATAAACCTGATATAGCTGTTGAACAGAAACAAAGCATTAAATCTCCTTTACATTGTCAATCTCCAGAATTAAAACCATTAGATCCAAAATTATTAAATATTACGACTGTTTCATCTTCAATTGTAACAATTCCAGCACCAATTAGTGCAAGATTACCAGCTACATCTACAATTGAAGAAAAACTTTCAGCTGCAATGGCTTTTCGTAATAAAACTAAAGATGTTAAAAAAGAAGATGAAATTCCAGACATTGTATGGAAACCCTCAAAAGAAA
The DNA here is from genome assembly GCF_000188095.3 of Bombus impatiens. Lineage (NCBI taxonomy): Eukaryota > Metazoa > Arthropoda > Insecta > Hymenoptera > Apidae > Bombus > Bombus impatiens. The sequence continues at coordinate 221,859 of NT_177064.1, read as the reverse complement.
TTTCTAAGAAGTTAGATATTGTAGTTGCACAAAAAAGTAAAGAAGATCAGCATGGGCCTAAGACTGAAAGTGAGAATAAGAAACGAGAAGAGGAAGAGATTGTAATAAATAATGAAAACCAATGTAAAGAAATAATGTGTGTAGTAATTAAACAAAAAGAAGAAGAATTTCAACAATTTAAACTTAAAAAAGAAGTAGAAATAAAAAAATTCGTTGAAACAAAAACAGAACATAAAAAGATACATGAAAATGAAGAAGAAGAATGGAAACATATAGAAAATGAGAAGTCTAAGAAAACAGAAGATGAATTTAAAGAACACGATTTTAAAGAAAAGGAAAAGGAAAATCATAAGAAGATAATCAGTCAAGATATGGTAGATTCTGCAGATAGTAGTGATTCTGAACAGAGGTTAATAATCGATAATGAGGAATCACAAGATGTGAAAAGTTCGTCAAATTTTGATGTTAAGTTAAGAGCAGAGTTAGATAGGCTTCAAGATACACAAGAAAGGTATTCACAATTACAAACACAAAAATCTATACAACCATTAAAACATCAGCCACAAGAATGTATTACTGAATTTAAAACCGAGATCAAAGAAACACCTGTTATAAAAACAGATGAAGAGGGAGAGGCAATTAATTCTTTGCTATGTGAGGAAGAAATACCAGGTTCACCAGCACCTATTACTGAAAATATAGAACAAATAAACGCTGGTCCATCCTGTTCACCTCCAAAAGTTGAAACTACAGAAAATAGTATAGTATTAATGGAAATGCCATTTGCAAGTGCTCCTACATCTGGTCAGAGTACAACCAGCAGTACTGTTGCCACTCTGAGTATGGCATTGCCAAAAACTGTAGAAACACCTATCCCAGTTTCTTTATCTATGCAACAAAATTCTACTCTGGGTATGAGACAACAACAGTCTCATCATCAACATTTACCTGCACTAATGCCTGCACAGAGGAGAGAAAGCAATGAAGCAGCACCTGTAATGGATAATACACCTCCAACTACACCTGATTCAAGCATTTCCAATATCTCTGGATCCCCAAGAGAAGAAAGAACAGGTGGTTCATCACCAACTTCGGAGGATAATATGAAACATAATCGTGATAGTTCTGAAGCAGACAATGATAGTGGTGGGAAAGGTCCAGGATTCAGTGAAGATGACACATTACCAAATGTTGAAGGAAATTCTGCAGATAGAATATTAAAACCACCAGCAAAGCGATCCATTGAAGAAACACAATCGCCTAAAAAACGTAAGAGAAGTAGGAAGCATTCAGAATGTGATAAAAATACCACCAAAAAAGCGGGAAGACATAGTAATAGACATGGTAGACATGGTGGTGGGAGCGATAGCGATGACACAAGTGAAGGTTCTAATTTATGTGGAATTAATACAACTTCAGCAAATCACACGAATATCACTAGTGTTCCTGATCTTAGTAATTACTCATCGAGATCACCTCGACCGACGAAATATAATTTTTATGTGGAATTAGGTAAAGGATTAGTTTTCTTCCTTAATTTTAATGTCTTACCTATAAAAAGAAAATGTTAACCTTTTGTGTTTAACATAGATCCTGAACTGGATGGCAGTCAAAGGATAGCTGTACTACAGCAAAAATTAGCTGAGTTACGTAAAACATATAATGCTGTGAAAGTTGAACTTGCCGCTATTGAAAGACGCAGAAAAAAGTTAAGAAGAAGAGAACGAGAAGGTAAATATTTTATGAATAATTAATGTTTTTATGAATAAAGTATCAGAGAAATTTTTATATGAAATTTGTTTTATATATAAAAAATGTATTCATTTTGAGTTTAGCCATAAAGGCAGCTAAAGCAGAAATGCAACAGGCCTGTTCGTGATGAGCTGCCTTGAAACATCCTAATTATCTTAACCTGCGCTAAAGAGATTTTTATACAACACCGGGAGATAATAGGATAGTATCACTATATGGACATCCTGCAATTATAGCAGATTTCATGACAATTTTTACCTACCTAATATCGTTTAGGTAAATTTTCCCCCATTAATATAAATTGTAGATATAGATATAAGATTTAGTATAAATGAGGAACACTTACCAGAATGAAGATATATATTCATATATGCTTTGTGTTGTACATTGTTTTGTCAAGAACATAACGTAACAGTTGAAAATTTTTATCCTCAATTTGTCATTTCACCTGCTCAGATGCAAAGTACAAATTATCGAACTTGATGATCATTTCATCGTTCATTCTTCTTTTTTAAGAAAAGGCTGAGAAAAATGTTACCGGTAGTGTGTTATTGTAAAGACATCTTGGGAACAAATAATTGTCTAAGCCGTCTGTCATTTTCGTTTCGAGTATAGCTTATAACACCGTTGGCGGTTGAGCTGTTTTCAAGACGATAAAATAAAGATGTCAAGTGCAACAACCATCACATATTTCCTAGAATAGAAAATTTTGTATATATTAGAAGTAGTAATGTTATAGTAGTTCGCAATATACGTATATACGTAAATAGAATTTTAGCGTCTTTGCGATCGAAATTTTTTATTTAAAAAATAAAAGGAAATGTTGCAATGTGGTTCATAAAGTAGTAAGAAGTTAATCATATTCAAAGCAATGTTCATTTGTACGTAAACAACTTGTGAAATGAACGGATGATTGTATATTGATATGCATGTGAGATATAGCACAATTTTTAACATCCAAAAAGTGAATTACTTTAATTTATGTATATAATTTACGTAAATAGAATATCATATTATAATTATTCTAAAATACGAAGCATTCAAGTTTATTCGTATTTCATACCAAATTTCTTGACAAAGTGCATAGAATTGGATTTTCAACTATGCAATTGTCATGAATGCAGCTCAACGTTTATCAATTTACAGCCTTTTGCATTATATTTGTAAAATTGCTGCCATTGTGCTTTAATCATCAGATAGGTATTAGACGTTCGTCGTCGTGTATATCGTAATTGGTCAAAGATGCATTTATATTTCTATTTGAGCGTCGAAGTACCTCAGGTACTAAATTAAAAGGAAACAAAAAAAATTAAACTTAAGAAACAAGTTGCAGAAAACAAAATCAAATACCCCTGAGTGGAATTAAATTTGTACGAAGACATGTTGGCTGATAAAAAGAATGAAATTTTATATAGATATATATTATATATTTTTTATAAAAAAATCAGTCGCGGACATGCTTTATGGTATCAGACAACATGATCATACATTGATTGGGGGAAAAATGAAAGAAAATAAGGAGTTGGGCTCCATAAATCTTTGTACATATTTTACATTGTGTGTGTTGAAAACACTCATAAGTCAGGTTTTAGTAGTTTATCGCACACAGATATAGCTACGCATATTATTGTATAATGGTTTCAGAAATCTTGCAGTAGCACATACTAAATGTTTGTTTTAAGAAGTCAAGAGAATGTGTATCGACACTCAATCAAGTAATACTTACAATCAATTAATACCTACAAAAATATTTACGTTTCATCAAATTGTATTAAAAGAAAGAATATTTTATTTAAAATATTCTTTATATTTTGTTGTTTATATTATTGTTGATTCCAGCAAAACTATGTAAAAACATTTTATTTTGAAAGTAATTTCCATTATTATAATTAACAATGAAAATAGTTTAAGGTATTTAAATATAAAAGCATTGTAAAACATACGTAGAAATATATATACATATTGTACAATTCAGTTTAATAAACTGCAGTATAATTGATAGTAAAATTGTAAACAGTAATATTAAAACGTTAATATCAATAATATTGTTATTTCTTTTGGTTGCATACAGCTCTTGCATAAAGCTCTGCTTAGATATTATATATTTTTAGTATGCACATGGTTTAAAATAAATATTCAAATTCTACTTCTGTTTTGCAAAATAGTAAAGATAAAATATCTAGAAATATAGAATATACTATTAGATAAATGGACCTCTATTTATTTGGAGGGTAAGTAAGATAATAAATGCATCCTAAACAGATTTTATATAGGTGCACCCGTTATTTTATTATGATTTATCTTTACCTTTATTACTATAATTTATTATTTGCAATTTACATTTAGGCAGTAATATTTATAGGAAAACACTATTATACAGGTCATCAGTCATTAATTTGAGAATATTGGCTACATTTATAGGTAAAATATTATATACACATATTGATCACAGATATAACAAATTTATATTGTCTTTTCTTATGCAGTGATAATGATATATTAAATAAAAAGGTAAAATAAAGTAAAATTTTTCAAATAACGTTAAAATATTTAAGGTTTTACAATAATGTTTGAGTGACGAACACAACCTTGTCTTCCAAAAACAAATTTTCTCTTTGTAAATGATGAATTACATGTCAAATAATACATATAGTAAGCACAATATGGATTGTGTCGCCAACCAATAATATTGTTCCACATAACATTTAATTGTGTTAGCAAATGTTGTTAAGAAATAAATAATCTTAACAAATTATAGTAGTATCATTTATCCTTGTGTCATTTTTATAAAGATTTTTGGTTTTTATAATGTAAAATACTATAATCAAAGTTCTATATATTTAAAAATTTTTATAAATTATTTATTATATTGAAACTTAGAGGTAAACATTCAAATTTTGTTAAACTCTGTGGAATAATATATGTTAATATAATATAATTATGCAGATACTTTTGTCATTATACTTTGTACCATATTATTATATATAAAAGTTGACGTATTAAAACTATTGATATTTAATAGCAAAGGAAACATGATTGGTTTAATGTACATTAGTATTGACAATCTTGTATGTATCTAATACATAATATTATTAAAAACTTTGCCAACTAAATTTCTTATTTTTACATTCAATTATATAATATAACATCATTTAATATTCTAAGAAATCACTTTGACATATCTATCTATTTATCTTTGTACACCAGTAGTATAGATCTATTAAAGAAACAATATTATCCTAGAGTATTAAAAGATGTTTAAAAATTTCTATTAATAAAAACTATACAAGATACATCAAATAAAATATTAATTCAATAATTTGAACATTATTAAACATGCCTAAAAATATTCATTGGATATATCATTTACATAAACATATCTGTAACTTTATTATTGCTGATTACTAGTCAAGAAAAAAAAGTTCCAATTTTTTGAAAATGTGAAATACAAACAAATTATAATTATTCATATATTTTATATTACAGTATCAATAAAAAATATCTGTAATATCTGGTGTAAAAAATAAAAAAGTTTATACAGTAAATTAAATTTGCACATCACAAATATTTACCAACATATTTTAAGAAGAAAATATTTTATAAAATTTTTAAATCAATTGATCGATTATATATATATCTTTTCATTTAACAAAAAAAATTTGTTTCCCTAGTAATAAATTACTAAAATAACAATACAAATAAGATATACAGAAAATGTTTAATAATATTGAGCGAGAAATTCTGCTTTTAATTCTATATGTTAACATGGAGGTGGGCTAGATGTTGGTACAGTATCAGCAGTTTGTGTAGAGGTTGATGCAACTGTTGATGACTTATTCTGAGTAGTTAACCTTCGTTTGACTAAGAAAAATTGTTCCATTAGTTCATGATGAGCTTCAAGCCGTTCAATACAATGTAGACATGCCGTTTTAGGTAATGGATCATTCATGTTTACCTATATGACAAAAGGGTAAAAATTGTATTTTTCAAAACTAAATATAAAAAATACTCATTATATATACACATATAAATATTTAAATATATTATATTTTAAAATACTGAAAACATCATTTATGAAACTTTTAAAACATCACAATTAATTAATCTTTCTCTGATTTAATGTAGCTATAATATATATTTATATTTAGAAACATTTAATAAATTTGTAATAAACAAACTATTTTTATCATTATGTTATGTAATTTTACAATTTCTCAATTATTGTTGTATTTAAGGTAGAGCTGTCAAATACGATAAAAAATTCATATAAGAAAAACCATAAATGTAACTCAAATAAAGTGAAATCTTAACCAGTCATACACAGAATATATTGTAGTAGAAAGTATGAAAATTTTATTAAAAAATAATATCGATGAAAGCCTAATTTAAAAAAATACAAAGCAGATAATGATTTTTACCGTAATTGGAAGATAAGCATTTATTTTTTCAGCAAGTTTCATTCTCTCACCCTCTTCACCGTATATGTGGATCACGAAACGGTTCATCTTACTGCAAAGTCTGCATATAAAACCCGTGATCTCAGCTTTATCCGTGCTACCCATTTCAATTATTTATTAATATTTACTCTTGTTCGTATGGCACTTATCGACACCCTATAACCCAATACACACGTCAATATCTTCACACAAAGATTTATTCTATGAAATCGCACAAGATGTTATGCTCCTTTCAAGATTGTTTATCATACTTCTGGACAACTAGCGCTACCAGCACTGTATTCTTCTAGTATTCCCCTCCTCCTACTCCTCCTCCTGTACATACATATAATATACATATAATACATACATATAATATAGCTTATGAGTACATATGTATATCTTTTTTCTTGGTACATATTACCTGATATTACATACAAATTAGGCACACAATACAAATATATTTAATCAAATGAAAATGTATATGAATTATATCACAATTATAAGAAGGAATGTTTATGTTTGAAATTTATAACCAATATTTCATTATATTAGAATTAAGGATTGTACAATGAAAGTCTTAAAGGTTATAATTAAAGCAAAAGAATTAATAGAATTATTTTCTTAAATGATATTTTTGACATTAATTGTTCCCTAATACATTACAAGATTTAATTGGTATAATATAAACAAAAGAAAAATAATTTCATTTATTTCATTTTCACTCTATTTAAACAATTCAGAGTTATTGTTTGATAAACTTTAAAAAATGTATTATTAGCTCTTTAATATAATATTTGTTATTTGATATTATTACTTCATTTATTAATGTATTTATAGTATATTTATAGTAGTCATTATCAATAGTATTGTTATGTTATAAGTAAATTTCTAATTGTGATTTTTAATAAGATTTATGTATTTAGTAACGCTAATTATTGATGTTAATGTTTCAAAAACAAATATAAAATAAATTATATATTATCTTAAATAAATTTTTAAGTCCAAAATAATTAAAAAAATATGAGGTTAGAAAAAGATTGGGGCTAGACTTTTTCATTTTATACATCATTCGGTTAAATGAAAAAAATAATGTTTTATTTTTTATGTCTTATTAATGTTTAAAGTACTGATGGGATCATTTTAAATATCACATTATTTCAATAAAATATGGCGGCGATCAGCTGTCTTCTGTCATAATGACATTCATATTGTTAAGTAAAAGATTACAGTTTTCTAGGAATAATTTGGATAAAGATATTTGTGAACTTCGATAATAAAGTGAAGTAGTTTATCATTATTATATCATTTGTCTATAGGTATGAAAGATTTAAAAAAAAGTAGAGGAAGATATTTACTATTGCTCATCTGAAGTGAGCGGCAAGTGAACGCAGCTGCGTAAAAAAGCAATATGGTGACTAACGAATTAATCAAGTGTTGAGAGGATAATCAAGAATACAAATGTTTAATAATATTACCAACTTTTGCGATGGACGGTGGTGAAGTTGAGTGATGAACTTGACGTGATTAAAAGCCTTTTCAGAGGCTAAAGGAAGAAAACCATGTGCGATGTATGTGTTGACTTTCACGACCTTCTGCTCTCCTGTAAGCAAAATGTGTACTATACCTTTCATGTTAACCTAATGTATTATGCTGCATGTTGTAAATTTTGATTTCGTATCAACAACTAATGTTCTAGTATAAACAACCTAGTAACAAATTGTTGTAAAAAATCTACCAGATTCATAATTACACTTAACTTTTTCTATTATAAAAGTCCGTTTATAACATTATAATTTATAACCTTATTTGCCTATGTATGATTTTAAAATTTATCAACTTATGCACGAACACGCTTCAACGTTAAATATACAAAATAACAAAATATTAAAATATGTTTTATATTTTCAAAAGTCGTAATTAGTAGTAAAATTGTACGACACATTAAAGTAGATAAATGTTTGATATACAAGAAATAATGATAGTGGTACATTAATCTTATTTATATATATTTATAGCAATTTTATTTAAATTTTCGTATTGTTTATTGTTTGTTTATGATATATATCCAGATGATGAAAGATCATCGAAGGAACAAGATGGATTGGCAACACTTTGTATTTCGGATGTGGACACTACATTACATTATGTTAATCAATGGGTACAAAGGTCTGATTCCATTTTTGTTTTTTATAACATATAAACCAAACATTTGAATCGATATAAATACTTAATAAGATTGTTTTACTACTATTTTAATACAACTTGTTTTCTTTTATTTTTATAGACAATGCATGTGCTGCTATCGAGAAATAAAAAATTTTGATCGATTTATACGATTAACTCAAAGTGTTGTATTATGTACGTTACAACAATTACAAATTATACAACAGAATGGTCAACAAACAAATGTTGGGAAAGTATCACCCAAAGACGAAAAAGAAGAAGGAAAAACAGATGAAAATAAAGTAGAAAACTCAGATTTTACACAAATAGAAACAGAAACAAAACAAAATTGGTCTCAACAAGATAGAGAAAAATTGTATCATCTTCTTTCAAAAATATTTTTACTAAATTTTCCTCTTTACATTGCAATGAAACATGGTGGTGCAATTAATCCATTAGCTCCAATAAAAGTAATATATTAATATAAGAAGTATTGTTTTTTATCTATGCATTTATACATTATTTTTTATTATTTTAAAGGATGAAGGGGGATATTGCGAACCTCATGATCCAGAAGTGCCAGCTCCTTTAATTAGAGCAGTTTCCATATTTTGTCATCAAGGTGGTTTCAATTTAATGTCTGCTTGTTTTGATATGGAAAATACATTACCTGTTAGTCTTGCACATTCAATGGTTGTAGTGATTTGTAACTTAAAGCTTTGGTTGAATTATGGTAGTGTTATTCAGCTCTTTATACCATTACGCAGTCGTGTTATGAAATATATGTGTCGCTTAGCAGATAAAGAATTACGCACACCAGCAGTTAGAACGATGGCAGGTAAATTTTGGAATAAATAAGATTATAATAATTTAAGGCGTGTATTCTCGAGTTTGAATTAATAACCTTCTATATTTAGATTTCATGTGGAGCGCTGTAAAGGATCCTATTGACGCTGTTTTACCAAGCTTTGATCGTGATGGATTGGATCTAGCATTTAAATATTTTACTAGTACAACTTTAACTATGAGACTAGCAGGAATAGCTCAGATAAATGCTCATATCACTGCATTCAATGAACTTTGCAATAGTGAAACTGTCGCTGAAGTGGAACAAGTAGGCCATGCATTGGCTGCTTGGTTAACAGAAAATAATATAATAGCTCATATATTTGGACCAAATTTGCATGTAGAGGTTATTAAACAAAGTCATATTGTACTAAGTTTCTTAGCTATGGAAGGTAGAATTACATGTTCTGACATGGATACTATGTGGCAAGCAGCACAATTGAAACACTGTGGTCGCCCAGTATATGATTTATTGGCACCCTTAGTAAAACATTTGGCTCCAACTCCAGTTTTACATTTATACTCTTTATTAGGAAAATTGGAGCCGAAGGACCACACGGAACAAAGTTTATTCCTAGCATCTGCTTTGATAAAATTTATTTGGACAGCAGGTGGTTCAGGGTATCCAAGAGGTTTATCTATAAAAAACAGGGAAATTTTAAGAGGTAATAGTGGTATAGGTGGTAGCAGTACTAGTGATCCTAGTGGAATAGATGGAAGTAGTCCAGATGAAGATGAAGAAGAACCTAGTCCTGCTCCATCTGAAGGACCTTCACCACGAAAACAAGCAAGAGGGGATAGTAGTGATGGAGAAGGTAAGATAATACCTACCCATATATTATTAATATTTAATACTTTTGTCTTTAAATGTAAAACATTTTTAAATGACTTGAAACATAAATATTAATAGGTCCGTTTAAAGCAAAAGGTGTGGGCACAGCAGTTGTACAAACAAGCTCGAATGAAGGAGAAGATCCTGTAATAGAAAAATCTGAATGTTTTACTGAATCAGTAAAAGATTCCGTATGTAGTATACAAGATGATATAAAAGAAAAACAAAGTGGGTCAGATGCAGAAGCAGACACAGAGAAATCAAATACAGAAGAAACAGTTGCAATAGAAAAGAGAAAGAGGAAAGTATTAAGAAAACGGAAAAAACCTCAGAAACGTTCACTAGTTACTGCAGATAAGACATTAGAAGGCATTGTTAATGAAGAAAATAATGTGAAAACTAAAGAATTAATGTTAGATATGAAATATAGGCCAGAGGACGTACTAAACAGTACTTTGGATACTGGTGGATTAGTTTCTATAGATGATCCAAAAGGTGTTGATGCGCTGGATCGTGTAAAACAGCAAGCAATGGCTTTAGATCCAAGTGATCAACAAGTTCCAACAACAGCAACACTCCTAAGAAGAGCTAACAAAAATAAATATATGTCATTAGTAGGCCATAATGTAGATCGAGCTCCTGACTCAGCAGATACTTCGCATGATGAAGATGATAGTGACGTAGCTGGTGTTCTCGGAGCACCTGATGGACCTGGAGCTGTTATATCAGAACTTGCCGGTCTAGTACATGCGACTGGACCTACATTCTTGCCTTCAGGATTAGATGAAATGCTTTCAGATGAAGAAGGATCTTATAGTAGCAGAATATCTAACAAAAGTGAAAAAAATATGGCAGATTTTGATGGAGAGGAAAGTGGATGCGAAGAGGAATTAGCTCAATTGGCTGCGCGTCATTTAACAGCTATACAAATGCAGGCTTACCATCCTCATCATTCTCATCCAACAATGACTATTAGGCGATCTGTTTGTCGCCCTCCACAAGTGAGAAGTATTCGCCAAACGGTAACACGTGTTAGTTCCCAATTCAACTTGGACACTGTATGTAAGCCTGGAAATACGTTATTATGGGATCTTTTGCAAGATGATAAAATTGGTCAATTAGGAGAAGGTTTAGCTCTGGAAGCCGAGAAAGCTTTATGCAATCTTCTTTGCTTCAATGTTGATCGATTAATACCTATGAAATTCATAGAAGGTTGCTTAGAAAATCTTGCAACTAATCGTTCTGTGGTTGTATCTTTAAGATTATTACCTAAATTACTTGCCAGTTTCCAGCAATTTGGTGCAATGGATGCACATACGATAACAACGTGGGCCGATCGTGAACGTGGAATGATGAAACACTTCTTTAATAATCTGAAAACATACACTAGTACAGGGCCAAAAAATAACTTATATTCCCATCAAACAGAAATACAAGTTCGACTACAGTTTTTATCTTCTATTTTTTCACCTTTAGGTTCACCTGATTGTTTTCGGCTAAGTCTCGAACAGGTTGACATATTATGGCAGTGTTTGTCACAAGACACAACATGCGCTGATGAACTTTTCAGTTGGTTGCTTAGTCAAGCAAAATCAACAGAGCAGCATGCACTTGGAATGGATACGCTTAAGCATTTATGTATGCGTAAATTACCAAGTTTACCACCCGAAACTATTAGTATGACAGGCCTTAGTCTTTTCCAGCAATTATGTAATTTAGCTCGTTTAGCTGCTGCACACTTGGATAGACCTTTAAGAGATGTAGATTCAGTTGGTATGGATTTCTTGTGGAGAATTGCATTAAAAGCTAAAAGCACAGATGTCAGTATGGCGGCTATACAATATCTAAATGGATATTACATGTCTAGACAATTAACTCAAGAGGCAGAATTTGTTTCACAATGTATGACTCATCTTGCTGCAGCTAGTGCTGATTTGGAAATGAACGAAGAAGCTAGTTTACGTTGCATACAAAGAGCTTTATTATTATTAAGAACACATTTAGAAGCATTCCGAAAACGCTACGCATATCATTTACGTCGCTGGATACTGGAAGGTAGAGGTGCTGGTAGTCATGTTGCTATGAGCACTTCAGAGAAAGGTCAACAGCTAAGAATATTTGTACAACCTGCGGGAATACCTGAAAAAACAAGTTTCACTCTTCTGAGTACTGATTATGTAGCTGATCTGAGAGCCGAAGTTGCTAAATGGTGGGATGATACACAAAATAATCAAGAGAAATCGACATCTACTACAAATTCGAATCAAAATAATGGTTCAGTATTAGGTTCTCTACTTACTGATGGACCAATTAGGATGATTACACAAGGTCAGGAATTAACTATTGATTTTGACGAAAAGACATTACAAGAAATGGGATTTAAAGATGGCCAACTAGTGTTCATTTCTCCCGGCGCTGGTCGAGGTAATGGTACAGGTAGATGTAACAAACGAGATATGGATTCACCATCTCTTTTACCACCACCTCCTCGAGAATCTTTGCCGACATTATTATTATTACGTCCACAGTATTTTGAACAACTATTTACACTAATGAGAACTTTAAGTGCTATGAAAACGGTTGTCAAAGGAGGACAGGAAATTCCTCATACAAAAGCACAGGTACTTTCAAGAAGAGTTTGGGACACATTAACGTTACTACCAACTAGTCCAACTTTATTGAGAGGATTTAAAAAACTAGGAGAAACAACTTTGCCAGAATTGTTAGATCCTGCTAGTCCTCAAAAATTGATGTATTCTTTATATATAGTTGAGTCGTTGAGTAGACATAGTACAACAAACCAACCTGCTGTTGTAAATTGTACATCCAGCACATCTGGTAATGAGGGTGATGGTGATACAGATGATAATCATGAAGACAAAGAGAAGGATGTTGCTTGGTCTACATTGTTTGTTCAGCATGGAGGTTTGCGTCATTTATTTGATATTTTTATGTCTGGATGCTTGGAACAAGGTGATGGGAGTGAGTGGCAGCAGGACTGTCTCGCTAGTTTACTAAAACAATTGTGTTATTTGGGCGTTGTTAAAGAAGAGAAAAAACGAAGTAAAGCAGATAAACTGCTTGTACCTAAACTGAGCGAAGTGATGCTTTCAATGATGAATGTTGAAGCTGTTATGTCTCGAATAACAAGTATATTAAATGAAGCATCACTACCGAGGGATCCAAATCATTACAAGACAGGACTTTTTGGAAGATCACAAGTTATACATTATACTATGGCTTTATTAGTTTGTTGGGTACATAGTGATGAAACAGTGAAGCAATATCTTTTTTCATCATCAGAACCATTTGGGAAAACTTGGTTAAGAAGATTAGTATTGGAAGATCCCGAACCAGAAGTAAGAAGAGAAGTTTGTACAGCACTGTATAGATTATGTCTAGGGACTACAGGATCTGAAGATGAAAATTCTGGTAATCCCAGTTTAATTGTTCCAATGTTAAATACATTGTTGGAACATCTAGTAATTGCCGAAGCAATGCAACCTTCCCATCGAAAACCGGATTTACCGTTGCACTTACATCCCGTACTTGATGATGGAAAAGAACCGTATGGACCTGCTTGTAGGGATTATTTTTGGCTTGTTTGCAGATTAGTTGATTCTCTCCCAGAAGAAGCTATCAAAGAAGGATCGGATGATTCCAATTTAACGATAGATCTTGAAACCCTAGCAATAAGAGTTATTGATTCAGTTTTAAATAGAGACCATCTTGAAACACGTCATAACACAGTGGAAGATGATGGCTTAGTTGGATTATTAAATCTCACTTGCAATATCATGACACATAATCCACCTTGCAAACAAGGAAAGATTGGGCAAAATTTATTACATGAAGTATTCGATTTTCTATTTGCATTACCTAATCCTCGATCAAAACATGTTCCGAAATGTAAAAGTCAAGTCTCCAGATCAGCAGCTTTCGATCTTTTAGTCGAACTTGTAAAATCTGCACCTGATAATTATAGAATTCTCCATGAAAAATTATTAGCTCAACATAAACCTGGTCCTCATTCTCCATATCCATGGGATTACTGGCCACATGAAGATGGACGTTCTGATTGTGGATATGTAGGTCTAACAAACTTGGGTGCCACCTGTTACATGGCTAGTTGTATGCAGCATTTATACATGATGCCGCAAGCACGCATCTCTATATTAGGAGCTGATTGTAATAGAGCAAATAAACATCAACACACATTAAGAGAGTTACAAAGAATGTTTGCCTATCTTTTAGAATCCGAGAGAAAGGCGTATAATCCTCGAAGCTTTTGTCGAGTATATACCATGAATCATGAGCCTTTAAATACTGGAGAACAAAAGGATATGGCTGAATTTTTTATAGATCTTGTATCTAAATTAGAAGAAATGACATCAGATTTAAAGAACTTGGTGAAGACATTATTCTGTGGTGTAATATCTAATAATGTCGTATCATTAGATTGCGAACATGTAAGTAGAACTCTTGAAGAATTTTATACTGTACGTTGCCAGGTGGCAGATATGAGAAATCTTTACGAAAGTTTAGATGAAGTTACAGTTAAAGATACTTTGGAAGGAGATAATATGTATACATGTTCACAATGTGGTAAAAAAGCAAGAGCAGAAAAGAGAGCTTGTTTTAAAAAGTTGCCACATATATTGTGTTTCAATACAATGCGATACACATTTAATATGGGAACCATGTTAAAGGAAAAAGTAAATACACATTTTAGTTTTCCATTAAGATTAGATATGTCTGGATATGTTGAGAAAAAACTCATGCCACAGCATTATCAGGAAGAAAAGAAGGCATCTGAAAAGAGAAAATCTGAAAGTGACTGTCAATCAGAATTAGACAATGATGATGCAGAAATGGAACATTATCAATATGATTTAATAGGTGTAACAGTTCATACTGGCACAGCTGATGGTGGACATTATTATAGTTTTATTAGAGATCGTACATCCCCTAATAAAGATAAATGGTTTTTGTTTAATGATGCAGAAGTTAAACCATTTGATCCAAATCAAATAGCAGCAGAGTGCTTTGGTGGAGAAATGACTAGTAAAACCTATGATTCCGTTACAGATAAGTTTATGGACTTCAGTTTTGAAAAAACAAATTCAGCATATATGCTATTTTACGAATGGTGCGCTGATCCTGGTGATCAAGCAAAAGAGGAAGAAGCCACTGTTTCTAGTCCAAATGGACGACAATCTTCTTCGTTAATTCATAAAAATACCAATAAATTACCACCATTGGAACTAAATAAAGAACTTGAAGATTGGATATGGCAGGATAACATGCATTTTTTACAAGATAAAAATATATTTGAACATACTTATTTCACATTTATGTGGCAAATATGTGGCTATATACCACAAACATTACTTTCTGTACAATCTGACATAACAGAAATGTCAGCAGATCTTTCCACGTCATTTTTTATGGAAACTTTTATTCATGCTAAGGAGAAACCGACTATGGTGCAATGGGTAGAGTTATTAACAAAACAATTTAATGGTTCGGCTGGTGCATGCGCTAGATTTCTTGAAAAGATGGCTGGAGATTCGTGGTGGCCAATTCAAATTCTAGTCAAGTGCCCTAATCAAATGGTAAGACAAATGTTTCAAAGGCTATGCATACACGTGATACAACGTTTGCGCGCTACTCAAGCACCTTTATATCTTCTTTGTGATGAAGAAAATGACGTAAATACTGTCGGTACGCGATCTTGCGTGACAAGATTTGTCAGAATGCTTTTATCTCTTATGGAACATGCAAAACAACATTTGAAACATCTTACTGAGTATTTCAGTTTTTTATATGAATTTAGTAAAATGGGCGAGGAAGAAACTCTATTTCTAATAAGGGTACAAGCTATATCAACTATGGTAAATTTTTATCTTGGACATAAAACACACGAATTTGTTGATGCAGTCAGTGAAGAAGAAGAAGAAGAAGAAGTTGTTGCTATGCCAACAGAGAAGTTGAGACCTGCTTCTTTAGATAAAATGATCACTTTAATAGCAACTTTGGTTGAACGCAGTAGAGGACCCGATCACAGGTAGTTAAATAAGTTTTACTTTTATTTAATGTAAAAACTATATTATATGTTTATATACATATTATATTTTCACTTTCCAGACTAGCATTGTCTCCAGCAGATCTTAGCGCTGTAGCAGGAGGTAAAGGATTTCCTTTTTTGTATCAGCAAACGCGAGATGTCATCAATCTCAACCAGACGCGAAATTTGATACAATCTTTATGTCGTTGGAATGATAGACTAGCAATACATATTGTAACAATGATATTTCAAGCTATAACAAAACATACAGATGTCTGCCAACCATTTTTCAAACTTCTGACATTGTTAACTGAAAGTTCAGGATTAAGTGGGTTGCCCTGTATGACGCAATTGATTTTAGGCAGAGTTTGGGAAGCAGCTAGAGTTGCTCCACATGGAGCACTAGAATGGTTAGCTTTAGCCGTTACAAGAAGCAAACTTGCACATGCTTGGGTATTACAAGGACTAGACACGTGGCTACAACATTTTCTATTAGAACATTCAAATCAAAGAGTTCGCTCTGCAGCTGCTTTTCTTCTCGTATCATTGGTTCCGTCAACTCACTTCAGACAAGGTTATCGTAGTGCTCATAGATTAGGTTTAGGATGCAATACATCTAGAGAACTACAATTATCTCCAGAAGCTACTTTAATTTTGCATAAAATATATACGGCACTTCTACGATTATTGCAACCAGCGAGACATTATATTGATATACAAACTCATGGTACAATGAAACTCACTGCCTATTTTGCATTACTTACATATTGTGTCATTTCTAAGACAGAAAAATTAATGGTAAGCATTGCATAATGTTAAATCTTAGTATAACTACATCATTATATAATATTTACTTCCAGTTTGGACAATATTTGAATGATTTATGGGCACTTTTTCACCCAAAACTATCTGAGCCTAGCATTCCAGTGCATCATAATAAACAAGCTGTGCTATTGTTTTGGTACCACGTTTGTTCTGATTGTCCGGAAAATGTTGCTCTTATACTTCACAATCCTCATATAACTAAGAATATTGCATTTAATTATATACTGTAAGCATAATTTTATTTTATATGGTTATGTTTTATATGGTTTATATGGTTAAACGATCGCAGAATATTTTTTAAAGCTTTACATGTCTTTTTAGTGCTGATCATGAGGATCAGGATGTGGTATTATTTAATAGAGTGATGTTACCTGCTTACTACGGTTTATTACGATTATGCTGTCAGCAATCACGCACTTTTACAAGGCAACTAGCTGCACATCAAAATATTCAATGGGCATTCAAAAACATAACACCTCATCCTACTCAATATTCGACTGTAAGATTTCTACTAATTTAAAATCTATTTTGCTTTACTTATAAAAGTTATATCTAAAACATAAAATATATCTCTTTTTTTATAGGCTGTGGACGAATTATTTAAATTAATGCAATTGTTGGTTGCAAGACATCCTGATCAAACAGAACAGGAAGAAGCTGAAATTGCATCGTTTAGGAGAGGAACTTTATCTTCGTACTTACAAGGATTAGATGGGCGATCATGTTGGGCTACACTTATTTCTGCATTTCGGTACAATATTTATAATGATATTTCTTTTTATTCTAATATACCAATTCGAAATACGAATTGATAAAGTTAATACCTTACAGTATCCTGATTGAATCAGATGATGATAGGCTTTATGTTGTATATAATGGAGGATTAAGTATGGCTTTGGAAGCATTTCATATGCTGCATATTATGTATCATGAAGCAACAGCGTGTCATGTTGCTGGTGATTTAGCTGAACTAATAGCTATTATTGTTGAACTTGTACGATGTATTAGAACTGCAAGAGATGGACCTGATGCAAGGAATATATTAGCGAATTGTAAAGAATGGCCAGATATTCTGCGGAAATTAGCAACATTGTTAAATACATACAATCCTCCGGATATGAGAAATCTTGCTATAGATCTTTTGAAAGAACTTGTGATGCTTGTTCCTGCTGAAGCGATCTCAATTTTGGCACCATTGCTGTCACACTGCCATGCAGCTCTTCAAGAATCTCACGCTGCCGTTCCACCTGGCCCGTATCTTCCAAGAAGATCTACTCCTCCAGGAAAGATGCCTACTCGACCTGCTAGACCGATGGTTCAAATGGCCGTACCACACTCTCAATTAGAGGCGTCAAAAGGAGTAGATCCAGAATATGATAATGCTTTACTCGAATTTTATTTACCATATCACGAACTTATCGACGTAATGTGCAGATTAGCAATAAATAATGATTGTATGACAGATACATTAGTTAATCTGAGCGCTATGTTAGGATTTGAAGGTAAATATCATTTATTGTCTAAAATTTATAGAATTAATATAATTAATAATAGTATTATTTAATTACAGGTGTTCCACTGCACTTAGCTTTATTTCCTAGATTATGGTTAGATGTTCATGCTGCTACACACATAGACAGAAAACATATTGCATCTCTTCTTTGTTCTTCCTATACAGTGGATTATGTAGATGCTGTATTACTAGATGAAAGATCGTCATTAGGAATACCGGCAATTCATGCTTTTCTCAAGACTTTCTTTCCAAAACTTGCTAATCATGTATTGACTGAACAAACTTGCTTACTTATTGACAATTTAGTTAGTTCTATGGTAGCAATGGTGGAAGCAGTAGATATTCAAGCATCTGCACATAGATTAACGGGAGACTTAAGAGCTTTGGCTCTTGTCTATAATAGCAGTACAAGACTGAAACCACCAAGTAGTTTGTTACCAGCATTAGAAACGCTGTTGTCCCGAACTAGAGCCATTAAAGTGAAAGAATCTAATCAACAGGAAGTAGAAGCCCCTACGAAAAAGCGTAAGTTTATGGTGAATGAAAACAATGAAACCACTGACAAAGAGTTACATCTACCAATCAAAGAACTTAATAAACAGAAAAACGTTTCAAACATAAACATCGAAGAAAAGGATAAAGTAGAAGTAAATGACATGACTTCCTCTGATTCTGGAGATGATAAAACCATATCAAGAAATAATATTCAAGCAGAAAATATTCCTACAAACATCAGTGAGATATCTCCGGGTTTAATTGATACTGTGACAACCAACAATTGTACGAACCAATTGCGATGTTCATTAACTAATGTTTCTTGGTTTGAAATGTTGGAAAAGACAATTCTCGACCTGCAAACTATTGTGCAATTGCAAACGAAAAATAACTAATTCTCTATGTGTTTTAACTGGTGCTTTTATCATAGAAGCATACAATACAGGATTAAGATTATGTGTAACTGTGTGATTCTTTAAAATAACAAGATGCAAATTCGTTAATACATTCAAGATCTAAATGGACAAAAAAATTTTAGTGCGTTTGTGTTCTGTAAAGAAAAAGATACATCTATTATATCATATATATGTATGTATCAAATGCGATTTATTTTCCAAATGTAGGTAAATAAGATATCTTTGTTTATTTAAGTTATATTAAAATATTCAAGAAAGAAGGAAAAACAAATTATCAATTGGGGTTAAACAATTTTCATTTTATATGACAAATGTTCGTTAGTGCTGTGAGATTGTCCATCTTCTGGTAATGTGAACGATAATAATTATAAATTACCCAATATTCAATACTAGGATTTGTGTAAAGCTTCAAATAATTTAAGAAATATAATCATAAACTCTTTGTTAAAATTATAATCGTTTTTCTGTGTTTATCTCAATATTGCAAGATATTACAGGGTTTTTTCAATCGTTTAACATAAAATATAAAATAGCATATTTTTCAATCAGCTTTCAAATTTTGTATGTTTAAATATTATTTACACATTAATTTATAGATTTCATTAATTTCTCATTGTAACATACTTCCATTATATTTTTAATATGTTTCCAGATAATTAATTGTGTGAATTGTGAATGAGTACTTTTATATAAAAATTGCACATCTTATTCAACATATCTTCCTAAACAAATTTACGTGAATGATTACACTATAAACTTTTTTATGTTTAATATAATAATAAGAGACATTTAGTTTTTTATTCAGAGAAGTGAACAATGTGCTGACAATTTTGATATAATTTCTGATATTTTTGATCGTTTTCTCCAAAAACTATAAAATCAGAATATTATTAATTATTAGGCAGTTGAGTTTTTTTTCACAAAAACAAAGTTTGATTTTCATTCAAATTAAGTTTTAATCATACTTTGTGTCATCATGATAAAACATTTATTTATAACTATTACAAGTAAAAAGTCTTAGTGTTTGTAATATCACTATATCACTTTCTCTATTCGTATAATCGCAGTAAATATATCTCACATCACCAATGAACAATTTCATTATCAAATTTTGTAAACATTCGTAAAAAATCGGCAAAAAATTATTTGAATACAATTTTTTTGTAACATGTAACAAACGAACCTGGAAACATATCCGTATAAATTGTTATGTATGCGCTTAATTTACGTGCACTGCTTTATTATATTTATTATTACTATATAATAATCGTGCGCTATTAAAAAAAGAAGGAAATATATATATATATTTATTATTTTCTTATTAATTCGTTACATAAACAAGTTACTTTGCCGCCATTTGTCAAATATTTTTTGAGAATTTTTGTTTCAAAAGATAGTGATATAATTAAGTTTTAAGTTTTAGTTTTTTCAATATTTTTGTATTGGAAAAAACAAACGGGAACTAGAATTTTTTGAATAAGTCTATTTGTTCAGTAAAAACTAGAATTTTTAACAATAAATTACATATATTTCAAGAAATATATTTTCTTAACTATATCTAGATAAATAAAATAGTGTATCTAATTGATAATTTCATTAGAAATATTACATCTTGATTATTTAACAAAATATGTTTCTTGAAATGTTCTTATTTTTAATATCGAAAATATTGTTCTATCCAGCTCTATAATATAGCCTAGTACTTCATTTAAATATAAAATCATAATTTATTATACGTATATGCTTAATGTGCGAGTATATGTATGCACATTACATATACGAACAATAATCATTGATACGTTTTTCATCATAATTGAGCTTATTATCAGACAATGGCACTAAAGTATAACTTGTCCATATTGAAGTTCAAGAATCATCGCGCGCATTTTGGATTTCGACGATACAATAAAATAGCAAATTAACGAATGATTGGAAAAGTTAAAGCAATGAATGTTGATTACATGGTGTTCTTGTGCGATATTCTTCTGTTTTGTTCGTCACATTAATGTTACTTAATTAATTAATGACCACATGTCGAGAAGTACTTCGTACAATTTTATCTACTTACGAAACATACTTTTAAAAAAAGAAATCAGATTAAAGGATTAAATATTACAACATCACGATAGAATAAGTAACGGCTTTTTGGGAATGCATTTTGAAATGAACTACAGATTTTAGAAACAACTATCGAATAATTACATGATTATTATTAATTAACCTTCGTGACATAAATTCGATAAGTATTAATAATAATAACAATAATAATTAAAAAGAAGTAAAAAATGAAAGTGTGATGCTTAAGTCAAGGTTTCCTCGCGTAATTACTATTTTCAAGCACGTCAACATTATATATTAAAAAAATGTTCGTCCTTTCAGCTATCAATATTATTCTTTAGCGAAATGTAAAACAAAATACAAAGAAACTACGTTCAGTAGTTTTACAGAAATCTAAGTGAGTATCCATGTCACAAATTGTATTTCTAACATGCGACATACGTGTTTGTGATCAAAATACTGTGATTAGTGACGGTAGATCTATTCGCTGGTTTTGCAACAGATATGAATATAACAAGCGTACTATATACGCACATACGGTATAATGAATTTTTCACTAAATCATGTATTTTTAACTTTTATGTGCTGGCGGTGATTTACTGAGTTTAGTAAGATCGAAAATGTAGTAACCAAAAAGTAAAAAATGTATAAAAAAAAGGCAAAAAAGAAAAATGGTATAAAGAAGAGCATAAGATCGTGTAAAACTAATGCGAGAAAAAAAGCATTTACATTTACTTTTATTTATTAAAAGCGACGAATGCCTTTGTCTCATGAAACGCGTTTCGATAATCTTCTCATATTTATAGATAAAACAAAAAAAGGAGTACACGCGATAGAACGTTCGTGCTTTCGAATTAATTCAATTCAGAGATGGTTAAGACTGTATAAAAAAAGGTATTTGAGGTATCCTACAATACTTTTGTCATTTTATTAACCTTCCGAAAATATCAGAACTATCTTATCAGATTTATATCTTTAGCATGCGTTTACGTTTATGTATTCATTTATATATTTAAGGTGTATAGTTTCTTGATCAATAATAAATAAAATCTTTTCATTTTAAATTTCCTATACAAGAACAATTTTATTATATATTTTAAAATTTTGTTTTGCGCATATATAAAAATTATGATGCATTGATTTATGATATTAACATTTTATATTCTATGATGTAATTGATTAAATTGCGAAGAATAAATTTCTGGAGTTTGTAATTTATTTTAACAATCTTTTAACATGTCATTTCATTTCATTCATTTGGCTAATAATTTATGATTATAAGTAAATTATCTTTTATTTTAAATAGAGAAAAAAACAAATTTTCTAATATGTTAAATGTAGAATAATTTATTATGTTATTTATTCTAATTTCAGTCATTTCACTCTTTTATTGACATTAATTGATATACCATAGTGTACATACATACATACATATGTACATATGCGAATATGGGATTCTGCACGATGCATGACTACTCACTAATCACTGCTGCACAATACCAGTAAACAATATTCGTTACTTCTTACAGTAAACTTTATTCTTATTACTATTTTTCTATTCAGTATAATTTTTGTACTTTTCTTAACAAAATATTAAATAGTAACAGAATTCAAAATTAAATAATAAGCGCTCTAATAGTGAATTGATTACGTATTCACAATGGATAGTACACGGTCGCCTATGGATAACCTCTTTAACATGCTGTCCGGCTTCAGTGCGGGTCATGAAAAAGCCTTAAAACAAGGCATTTATAATGCCGTGGCACTGTTCTTCTTGTGTCTAGTTTCAGCAGCAGGATTTGGATTATATATTATATTGAGACCTTTTGTAAAACCTCTAATTTGGGCTCTATTATGTGGCTCTGTTCTATTCCCTTTCAAATATTCGTTAACTACGATGGTACAGTCATGGTTTGAAAAAACGGAAGTGTCTCATACTCCTTTAATAATAAATTTAATGGTGCTGCCTGTACAAATAGTAGACAAAGTATCTGACAGTATAGGATCATTTTTATGGAAACGCATTAAGTACATTGCCAGTGCATTTTTATTGGGTGCGATACCTTTAACTATATATCATTACATACCTACTATATTAAGTTGCCTTATATGGAGAATATGTCTAATTTTTAGTACTATTTCTGGATTTTTTATAACAACATGCAACACGTTTACGGTAACTTTTAACTATCTAAAAAATGCTTAATAAGAAATATATTTCATCACATATCGGTAATGATCAATAATAGTAATGTAATTTTTACAGATTGCTTTTATACTTATTGGATATTTATCTGTGTTGTATATTTATTGGACACCGAATAATTCCATACATTTCCGTTATACCTCATTTGTTATATGGTTCATGATTAGTTTATATGTCTCAAACATATTAGGTGCTTATCAAATTATTGTATTTATAACACTACAGATACTATACTTGATAGGATTTATTTATGAGGTAGTAGGCATTGTGGAAAACCAAGAATTAGAAAATAAACAAATGACATTTATGGAAGCAATATGCTTTGCATTAACAAATAACTTAACCACAAATATACAACAAGATTCATTTCCTTCGTTTTCTAAAA
This sequence comes from Bombus impatiens, assembly GCF_000188095.3. Lineage (NCBI taxonomy): Eukaryota > Metazoa > Arthropoda > Insecta > Hymenoptera > Apidae > Bombus > Bombus impatiens. The sequence goes on along the minus strand of NT_177064.1, from coordinate 197,862 downwards.
GTAAAAAAGTAGAAAATATCAGTAAAGAGAGCATGGATGACAAGATAAGTGAAGAAGACAAAGAAACAAAAGTTAAAAAATTCTCCAGCAAGTCAATGTCATTGGATGCAACTAATAGAGGTGTAATGAAGAGACTGCAACCACCTAGTATACCATTACGTGATCGTTATTTGTTAAGAAGATTGAAAACAGAATTACGAATGTCTATAGATATAGAAAGTGATAAGGTTGATACTGACAAATACATGTATGGTGCATTATATGCTTGCATTGGTATGCTCCTTTGGAAACATAGGTGGATGATATACATTTTAATTATTCCTATAGCCTTTTATATCATTAAACAACTTGGGAGTTATTTTGGAGTAGGGAAGATGATTAAAAATCAATGCAACATTATTATACAAATTATAAAAACATGGTGTATAGAAAGACATCAAGCTCTCTTACCAGTTAATGTTAGAGGTTTATGTAAAATTGGAATCATGGTTGATGAAAAATTAACAAAAGCCTTGAAAGCTTCAGTTGATTCTGTAGTAACAATTGCTGTGATTTTTGGCCTACTTATATTTACTACTTGTACCTCTATTTTTATAACTATACAGGTACAATGAAGGTATAATAAATGCTACCTTATACATCTTATAAATGATTATAAATTATTATGCTTTTCCTAGGTTTATACAGAAGGTATGCATCTTATTCATATTACTGGAGATATACTTAATTCATCTTTAATGAATAATTCGGACATTGATTGGTTACCTGAAGAATGGGAAGATTCAGTTAATAGTGTGTTAGATAATGCTTACACATATGGACGAAGTGCTATTTCTGATGGAGTAAGATATATGTATATATTTATAATTACTAAATATATTTCAATACTAATATGTAATATATGATGTAGATAAAAGGATTGGTAAAAGATTTAGATACTGCAAAGGCTGAACAGTTGGAAAAGAAAGTTTTAGAACTTTGGGATAGACTTTATCAAGCATGGATGATGTCTAATGAAAGTCCTGATTTAATTGGACCTACTGTAGATGTTACAGCAGCTTATTCAGTGTGGGAAAGCTTCAAAGAAAGTTTTGGCAAAACACCTTTACGTAAGATTTCACATTTAAAATTAAATGCAATTAAATGCAGCACTATCCAGATCTATTCAATGTGTTTGTTCTTCTCTTTTTATGTAGAACTGTTTAACATGACCAATATACAAAACTTTGTAAAAGAAAATATTGGGATTTGTATGTCAGTGTTGGACTCCATTTGGAGCATAGTGAAGGGAAATATGTCTGTGATATTAACAATTTTTACAGAATTATTTTATATTATACTTATGAGTGGATCAGCAGTACTTAACTTCACTCTCAGTATGGTAATCAATTAATTACAAAAAACGCGTATATATTTTGAAAATATTTAGAATATATATTTTATGTAATAGAAATTTCATTTTAAGGTGGTGTTTTTTACGACGCTTTTTTACCTCCTTAGTTCTAGTGAAAAAACATACAAACCCATTGAGTTAACTACAGTATTTAGTCCTATTAATTGTCACAGGTAAATGTTTAGATTTTATAATACATCAATATATTTTGTATCATTTGTAATACAAATTATTTTGAAAAATTAATTTTCTTATTTATAAGCACTCTCCATGTTGAGGGGTATGTATATATTGAATTATAAAAATATATCCTATTACGTATTTTGGAAGAGAAGCCTAACATTTTATCTTTTGTAGGTTTGCTGTAGCATTACAAGAAGCAGTAATTGGAGTATTTGCTGCAACATTTAAACTTGCTTCTTTCTTTGGCATGTGGACATGGTTTACACATAATTTGTTCCAAGTGAAAATAATTTATTTACCATCAGCTTTTGCAACAATACTCGGTGCTGTGCCATTTTTGGATGCATATTTTGCTTGCATCCCAGCTACTTTGGAACTCTGGTTTACTCAAGGATCTATGACTGCTATTCTGTTTTTCATGTTTCATTTTCTTCCTTGCAATATTGTGGTAACTGAATTCTACAAAGAAATTAAAGGGTACTATAATTTTTAAAAATTGCAATAAAGATATATTTATTTAGATACATATAACTACATTTATATTAATCGCTTTTTTACTTTAGGGGTGGACATCCATATCTGACAGGTCTTTCCATAGTAGGTGGTGTCTTTTGCTTAGGTGTAGAAGGTGCTATTTTTGGTCCCTTATTGTTATGCTGTATAATGGTAGCAATTAATCTAAGTCGTCGTTACCTACATTCGCCATCAGAAGAAGTTATACCCTCATATGCACAAATTAAACAGTAATAGGGAAGTTGTTAATAATACTTATTATTGAATAGTTGAACAAAAATTAACCGATCTTGGTAGATTAACTTTTAAAAATATAGGCAGTGGTAAATCTTAACATTTAACATGTGCTTTAAATGAAGCTTAAAAACGATCAAACATAAGTCATATTTATAAATGTTTAACGTTCATATAATAACGTTCATAAAAAAATAACTTTTATCTTTATGAAGAATTTTAACATACAATACTATTTACAAAATAAGATATCTTTATCTAGTCTTTAAAAAAGATAGTTTATTATAACATGTAATTTTTGTTACATGTACATATATTTATAGAAAAATTGCTTGTATATTTTTGTATATTTTGCTTTGTATATTTTTATAAAGTGTTTTGCTAATAATATATTTAAAAAAAATTCAGTAAACAAATCTCAGCTTACGCTTATTAGCATTGTAAGTGCGTTATTGCATCAATTCAATAAATTATTTTTCCGTAGTTTTTAAGATTAAATACTAGAATTTGATAGAAAAAGAAAGTACACGTACTATTTTAAAATTATTAACTCCTGATATTATTGATTAATAGAAAAATAACAAATATATAATAATGTTTAATTGTATATATTCTTTTTAATAATCTAATTATGTTAATTATATATACTCTCTTTAATAATATTGTTTATTATACATATTATATACATTGATTTCATGTTTCATTGTGATAATGTACTAACTTCAATATTTATGTTATATTTTGTTATAAAAAGCCATTGTATAATTTTCAATAGTAACCAATAAAAAATTGTCCAAAATTAGAGATAAATTTATAAGTTAACGAAGCAAAATGTCAAATTTAATGTATTTAATAATTAGTATACTTCTAATCATTCTGGTTATTCTTATTGGATTCGAAATTTATTTACATCGCGAGACATATTTTCCACGAAGGACTTGAAATTTAATATTACAAAGGTAAACAATCATTATTTACATAGAATCAGAGAGTTGCCAGTATTAGACGAATTTAATAAATACCAGAAAGTGTAGTAACTTTCAAAGATTTTCTTAGCACTTCTGGTGTGATAAATTCACATGCATGGAAAGTAACATTTTTATTATTTTCAAACATATGAAAACCATTTTCTGAGAAACGACCACAAACATTACCAGCTTCTAGCCATACAAAAAGTGCTATATTATCTGTTATTAATTCAAGTTCAATATCTGGATAATTAAAATATCTTCCAGGTAAATGATTATCATTTACTTTTACCTAAAATGAAATATTTCATATTAAACAAAAATGCATAACATCTCTTTTGCAGATTCAAGGATGAACTTACAGAAACATTTGCAATTGGTAATGCAATGTTCTTCAGAGCATTGCTTGGATATATGTAATTTCTTGGTGCTATTGGAATTCCAGTTTTGTTTCTCAAGGTGAGTGTTGTAATACAATTACTTTTAGTACTAAAGTTAGATTGACATTCATTAAGTGCTGTAGAATTTAAAATCCATGAATATTCTAGTAAATTATTATGAATTTTAGTTACTGTATTTGCTTCCTATTAAAAAGAAATGTTGATTGCAAGGTTTTAATATAAAAGCATTTCTTTTATTTGCTAAATGTTTTTGTCATATACTTACAATAATTATATTAGGATGAACATATGATTGTACAGGTTTTATGCTATTCCATGCATAAAGATTCACTTCTAAAATAGCATTTTTTATTGAATATGTCATATCAGAGACAATATAGATTAAAAGCTGCATATCATTAATATAGTATGTAACTATAATAGGAGCAAAAAATTCCATGGCATAGTAATGAAGCATTTTCCATCGTCCATCAAAATCTAAATAAATAAGATTATCAATGGCATCAAAATAAATTTAAATATTACATCCTATTTTCAGTAATCATCATCTACCTATGGAAGACCAAGATGGAGCTTGCCAAACATCATTTAATTGCCAATATAAAGCACCCATTGTCATTCCCTCTCCTATTTCGTTCAAATCCGACTTTGATTGCCGATAAAACTCTGTTTGTATTTTTACCGAAACAGCCTGATTAATTTGGCTTAAATATACATAATTTTCGAATCTTTTTAGACTATCTTGGGTGTCAGGTAATTTTAAATTTTTTGAAATAAGATTCTTCAAATATACTGTTCCTAATGGTAAATGTTGACGATGTTTAAAGAAGTTGCTGTCTATATCTAAATCAGTAATAGTTCTTGTAACCGGCAACATAGTATAAATTGACGGTAGCGATTGAAACCCATATTCAGACGAAAATCTTGCACGAGGATATTGGTTCATATCCCATCCATTATTAAAATAGTTGTAATAATGAACTAAAATATTATTATATTACACCTGCTTTCAAATACAAACTGTTTCTATAGTGAAAAAATATATTTTACCATCTCCAAATAACTTCGAATATGGATCTTTTCCAATATAATTATATTTCTCTGTATACAATCCATTGCTAGGACTAGATATTGCAAAAGGTCGTGTGGAATCAAGTTGTTCTACTTCTTTCTTAATTAAATCTACATAAAGTTTGATATAATCAGTTTTATATATTCGTTTAGTTCCAGTTTCATACCAATTTCCATATAGAGCTGCTTCATTTTCATTATTTCCAGCCCAGAGAACAATACTAGGATGATTTTTTAATCTTTGTACATTTTGTATTACTTCCTTCTTAACTGATTCAAGAAAGTCTTTTGTAGTAGGATACATTCCACATGCAAACATGAAATCTTGCCAAATCATGATTCCATATTCATCAGCTATATTATAAAATAATTCGGATTCATAAAGTCCACCTCCCCATACTCTAAGCATATTCATGTTTGCTTCCTTGGCAGATGTCAATAAGTGTTTAATTGTATCTGTCCTAGTAGTTAACTCAGGAAAAATACTAGCTGGAATGAAATTACTACCCTTCGCAAATATTGGAATATTATTTATCTGAAAATAAAAGCTTAATCCTTGTTTCAGAGTCTTTTGTACAAGCTCTACTGTCCTAAAACCAATGCGTATAGTTTTCTGCTTAACATTAGTAGAAGTAACTGCAGTTACAGTTAATGAGTAAAGAGTTTGATTGCCATAACCATTCGGCCACCATTCATGTACAAGGTTCTATGTAAAAATATTATTTTATTAAAAGCATATATTGGTCAAATATTAGTAAATTATATGCCACTATTGGGAACGTACCGTAGGTACTTTAAGAAGTATAGTACTTTTTGTGTCTGTTTGTAAATTAATATTGCTGGTATTATGAATATTTGATTGTTCATTAATATTAAGAATAGATGAGATATGACAAGTTGTGTTATTTTGTGAGGTAGTTTCAAGAAATAATGTGATTATAACATTCCAAAATTTTCCTTCTTTATGAATATCTGTTGTAACATCCATAATATAAATTTCATTTATGGGAATTATTTCTACACTTTTCCTAAAATTCTTTTTGATTAATATGTAACAACAAATAATGTAAATAAATAATAAAATTAAACACACCAAATACCCATTGATGGAAAAGCTGGACCCCAATCCCAAGAAAAACTTGCTTGCATTTTTCTTATATAATTTACATGACATTCTCCATTGTAACTATCTGGATTGCATATTGGAGGAATAACATACTTCAATGCTTGTTTATTGTGTAAGGCCTCAGCTACTTTAACAGGGGAAGAAAAATAAACTTCCAATAAATTTTCTCCTCTCTGAAAAGTAGAATATTAATAAATAAATAGAATAAATAATTGTATGATATGAATAAATAAAAAATGAATTGGTTACTTCTAAGTATTTTGTTACATCAAATGTATATCTTAAAAACATATTTGACGTTTCTCCAACTTTTTGTGCATTTAAAATGATTGTAGCAAATGTATCTACACCATGGAAAATTAATACTACTTTAGGTGCTTTCAATAAGGTGTTGTTTACTGTAATATAAATATTAAAAATTTATTTAAAATCAAGAACACTTGTATAAACATATTAACCTTCTTATACTAAAAAATCTAAAATAATTACCATAAAAACCTTTAGTGTAAGTAACTGATTGATTACCAACCCATCGATTAGTTACATCATTATTTTCATTAAAATTATTTGGTATAATATGTGCCTTGCTCAAATCTGTATAAATTCCTCCTGGTACAGTTGCAGGAAATATGATTTCTAAAAAGATATAATTAATATCATAATTAGTAATAATTAATATAATAATAATATTAGAGAATTTAAAAAAATTCTTACCATGTTCATGTTTATTGGTCGTAATTTTACCTAAATCAGAAATTCATATATTATATATTGATAGGATTGATATTATATAAAAAAAGTTTTATTATTGTATTTTATATAACATATTTAATACCTATCCATGAACCATCTAAGGTTAGGGACAAAGTGCTGTTAATCAAAAGTAGAATGACTATAAATTGAAAAATTGTTTTCATAATACTTGTTTTACGACAATTCAATGAATTTTTTATGCTATATAGAGATTTTGATAATTATTTTTATAAATATTATATATATGTAAGCTGTAATACGTATGTATGTAAGTCTAAATTCAACTGAATTCTTATCATGTATATTTGAGATATGTATCTGTTTATCATTATAAGTATTTCTTTCATTAAATTATCTTGAGTATTATTTAATTTCATCTTACATAATCGTGTTTCTTATATCCTGTTATGACAATGAGTATATTTTTTTGATGTAAATATAATTTCAATACACAATTAATATTTAACTATCTTTATGATTTGTAGTTCTTAACACATTACTTATAATTAATTTAGAATAAATAATACAAAAGACATAATATAATATTTTATTCACAACGAGAATTATTTGTAGAAAAATACATTTTACTATACAGTATAAATGCTTACAAGTGATCTACAAAACTTGATATTATATATTTAATCTCTTATACGTTCCTTTTTATCAAACGTAGTTTCGTTTAAGCATTTTAACAAGAATCTTTAATTTATATCATTTAAATTTACTGTGCGAACTGTACAATTAATTACCCACAAAGAAATAAACTGATGTTTTAATAACGTTTCTGATTTTAATCACTACTTTGTTATTTGATAACGAACAGAAAGTAAATAAAAATATTTTAACTTAGTTTTGATCCAAAGTAATAAATATGTTTGTAATAAAAGAATACACACATATACATAAATGTTTACAAAACATGGAATGCTACAATAAACGCAAAAAGAATTATATGTTATGTATTTTATAAGAAATTTGAGGTGTACGTTTCATATTGTTATAATCTTTTTCTGATAGATATGAATAGTATAACAGTACCATTAAAAACATGATAGAATATCAATTCTTTTATCAGTGTATATATATGTCATACATACATATACATTTGTTGTTTTAAAGATAGCAATAGTACTTGTTAATGTTTTCTTTTTCTACTAGGATATATTTGTCTTTTACTGTCTGAGGAGAATTGTCTTCTATAATCTATATGTGAATGAGTTTGTTCACTAATTGGTCGGAAGCAACGAATAGGCGAATTAGGAATGTTACTGGTTTCACTGCTTGAATATTCTAAAAATATACGATATTGTTAATATATAACTTTGTTTACATCTAATTTAAAGAGAAAATGAGAATAATTACCATTTGACGATTCTTCTTCATGCTGTCTTTGTAAGCAACTATTAACATGATCTTCATAATGTATTCCATTAGTGGTTTTATATTTTGAACAAACACCACATTCAAGAATTTCAGTATTGTTAATGCCTATTGGTGATGATTTATTTTCCACTATATATAAATCATTTTCGTATTCATTATCAGATATATATTGTTCGCATCCAGCAGCATGTGTTTCTATTTTATCACTTGGAAAAGATTTATTACAAATGGGGCAATTTACATTATTTGTGACATTATTCTCTGTTATCTTCATTTCTCTAGATACAGAAGTACTATCGCCCTAAAAAGAATTGAGGCACAAATATATAACATTTTACCTGTATATATTACTAAAAAGAAAAAAAAAGGATATGATTACCTCGTACAACATGTTATCCTCTACTGATGTTGTACACTTGTTTTGTCTATTTAAACCTTGTAATCTTTCTTCATCTTTGTTAGTTTTTTTTAAAGATTTCACATCTACTATAGTATTCCACTTTTTGGTTTTTCCTTCTTTATGCTTTTCCTCCTCTTCTTTTTGCTTTTCTCTTCTTTGCCTTCCTTCTAATTGTTTTTTATAAAATTCTTCTTTCTTTTTCTTTTGGTCTGCTTCCTTCTTCTCAGCTTCTTCCTTTTCAATTTCATGCCTTTTTCGTTTTTCAAGTTGAAGTTTTTCCAAAGAAACATATACATTATTTATTCTACTTGAAAAACCTTTCTTTGGTAATGGTTTAGTTTCTGTACTCTCAAACATTATTTTAACATTGTCGTTAGCATTATCATTTTCTAATTCTATGAGAATTTTTTCATCAGTGAGAATACTACCTTTATTTTTAGATATTAAAGTTATTGCATTTTGTTTTTCATTGCTACTATGTGCTAATGGACTGCTAGAAGACATATTAATAACATGTTCTCTCCTTTTAGTAATACTTCTTCTAATATTATGAGGTACTTTTTTTGGACATAAGGGAATTGATTCAGATGATAAATATTCTTTAGATTCTTTTTTACAATCTGATTTAAAATTTTCAGTTTCCATATTATCAGCTAAGAGACTGCTATCATTGTCTTGGTTTAAATTTTTATTTTTTTCACTGCATCTAGCAGTACATACCATTTTATTTGAACGTAATACCCTGTTTGTATCTTCATGAGACTGAATTTTCTTTTTTTTAATAGTATTTTCATCCTCATCACTGCTAGAATATGTTATATCAGAGAAAGAAGAAAGAATCATAGTTGATTTACGTTTATGAGGTCGTTCATTGCTATGTTTGTTTGTACATTCCATTTGATTCTGATCAGTCTTAATATCTTTTACTAATTTTTTATCCAAATTATCTTTAGCAAGACCCACCTATAGAAATGTTGAAAGAAGGATTAGAATTATAACAATAAAACTATTCTTTTTTTTACAGAAATATGATTTATTCAAAGATTGTAGCTTACAGTTTTAATTACTGTTCTTTCTTTATAAACACTTATAAATACATATGTTTGTATAAATGCAAACTTTACAACTTTTATAAGAAACACCAATCATAATCTTCGATCAGTTTTATATAAAGCATTAATGTTATTTGTTCTCAAATTATCTTATCAGTATATATATAAATAAAAAATATGTAAACTTTGCCAGTAAAGTTATCTCTAATATGTTAGTTAAATTTTATCACAACCATTGTACTGCTAATTGTAAGCATAAGAGACAACATCAAATTTGATACTATTTATGCCAAAGAGATATTATATTAATAAATAGTTACACATTTTTTATTAAAAAGAATCAATAGAAATTTATATTAAAATTATGAATATTTTAGGAGAAAACATTATCATTCTAAACATAAATCTGTGCATACAGGTAATTTTTTTTCCATGGCACAATGTTGTATTACGAAGAATTTAACTTATATGCAAAAAAAATAAATATTGGATTGTTCAGAAAGTTCATAGTAAAATTTAATAGAATGAATTTGATTTCGATTTAATTTAGTCGAATATACGTTTATATCATTCCTTATATTGACTTTTTAGCCATCTATTAAATAGCTTCATGAATATCATTTTTTGAAGGATTTTTTTGGTTACTAGAGTATTCAATTCCTCATTATTAAAAAAGTTTTGTAAAAGGTAGGATAAATGACAGTGAGATTAGAGTATATCCACTGAATAGAATGAATAGAATTGAGCATTCTAGATAAGAGCCAATATCTCAATTTCACTAAAAACATAGCAGAACTTAATTTCTGCTTTTAGAAATGTTAATTCCAATCAATGAAGTCTCCCGAATAATCCAATATTTTCTTATATTCATTAATGATAGGATCTGTAAGAAATGGATTGGATGGAGGTACCCACCTGAATGGGTGACCCCCATTGAAACTTAGTATCGGTAGTACGGTGCCAACTATGCCACAACTCTGCTGTTTGTTTCAAATAAAAGTTTAATTCAGGCAGTAACTTCTCAAGCGTCTCAGGTGTTTGTGCATCTTTGCATAATCTAAATGGCATGCGATCTTCAACTACTGGCCGATCTGGCTCTTGCAAAGGCACATCATTTTCGCTAACACAAGAATCAAGTGGATTAATTTGCCATCGATCCAATTTTTGATCACATTCAGAATGTGTGTCCATTTTTGTTTCTGCGCTATTTATAATATCTGAATCTTGTAAAGAATTTTTTGATTTTAAAGAAATATATTTACTCGTGCTATGAGAATAATTATCTCGGATATTTGAATTGTCTTGTAATCTAATAAATGTATCTTTGCTATCAAATTTTTTCCCTCTGTACATAGGGTTTCTTGAATCAGCAATAGCAGCAGCAAGATCAGAATTGCTACATCCATGTGAAGATGCTCTTTCATGTATTGGTGATGTATGATTAGGTTTATAAGAATGTATCGACTGAGTTGCATCATTGTGTTCTTGTATCTCCAACTCTTGTGTTAAATTTGCCTTGAGCATTACCTCGGAGGTACATTCACTAGAAGATTGGATTAATTCCTAAAAACATATTAATATACATATCTTAATTACATATTGCATATAATATACTACAATAATAGATATTCCATGATTTTTATAAATGTGAACAATTATGTTCAAAATAAACAAAGACTTTATTAAATATGAGTAAATCAACCTTTTGTGTATCTTTTTCATCATTAGCCATATTTGCCATATCCTTAGATTCATTAATAAACCCTAAAATTTCTTTCATATCTTTGTAAGTATACCATGTCTCGTACATTTTCATATCTGAAAATTATTTTATAAAATGATAAAATATATACATAAATAATAAAATAAATTATATATATATAAATATATAAATGATAAAATTGTTATGATTAAAAGAAAAATAATTAATAAAATTAATGCTTTTAATGAAAGCATTTTATTAAAAAGAGTAAGATTCAGGTACCTATAAGTTCTCGTTTCATTTCTTCTTCTTCTTCTTCCCTTTCTTTAGATGTGAACATCTCAACTTTATCTCGTTCCATGCTATCTGACATATTTGTAATTTCGCACGTTTAGATCAGAAACTGTCAACAAAACGTATTTTACGTACCAAATTGTAATTTAATTGTAAAAAGCTTATGATTTGTAATTTCGAATTTTTCCTCATTACTATTTAATTGTTTCTATAATATCCATTTATGGACAACGATGACGAAAGAACAAAAATTGATGGAAAGAGGTAAGCGAATGTATTATATTCGGATAACCTGAATATATGGATAACCTGAAGATTAGTGACATCGAACCGAAAGAATATATCGATATTGATGATAAGCAATTTCAGATTGTTCGATTTTTAAAATCCACTTACGTGAATAGATAAATAGATTTAGATGTATGTTACTAATGTAATTTATCATATTTTACGAAATTATAAAATAGAGAAAATTTTATTATTAACTGATTTAATGTTAAAATAGTATAAGTATATCTATTCTAGAATGAAGTGAATTAATTTCAAATATTTAATTATACAAATAATCCCATTTAGTTGGACCACTCTCCACCCTCTTAAAATTTTAACAATGTAATTTATAAGCCTAAGTAAAAGTATCCCACTTAGCGGAAATATTCACAATTGCTGAAAATTATCAATCTTAAAAAGGAGATTCCTTTCTGGATATATATCTGGTTACATACTACAATTATACCAAAAACGTTAAAAACCACCTAAAAGCTGCGACCGATTAACCCAGTTGTTCAATTAATTCCTTTATCATATTAATTTTGCAAATAAATCACATTTATAATCATAGTCAAAAATATCAAATAAACTATTAATTATCTATTCAAAAATAATACATGTGCGTTCAAGGTGAATGCGTACCATGTGCTTACACCTACCAGAATTTCCAACTTGAGAACTACAATGATCATTAATTACCTTGTTATTATTATTAATAGCATTAATTCCTACATTTATTTCATGGGGATAATCTGCCAAAGAAATAGATCTTAAACAAAGGACAAAATATTTATTAAGACCCGTATTAGATGAACTATATAATCCACATAATAAAATATAATTCGAATATCAAATTCTGTTGCCTTCCTCAAAAAATCTATTGGGCTCCTTAACGTAATCTAAAATTTAATCTAAAATTTTTTATCATTGCACAATGCATTGTTGTAAAATGAATGCATGCATTGTTATGAAAAATCATAAACATCTCTATTAGTTTGAAACACAGTCATGTGGACCAATTTGCCTTCATATCTTTATACTTTAATATAATTTTAAGACGCAACAACACAACGCTCTCTGACGGGACATGGATGTACGATTTTAATGGATGAAAATAAATATGACTGCGTCCGTAGTCAGAGCATATATTCAATCTAGGTATTTTATATTTTTGTTTAATGTTATAAATTAGAAGTATTTTTTTTGCTCTTAATACATTAGTTATACAGTATACACTAAACGTATGTTTACATATAATACTTATTGTTATTGTTTATTTGTAGACAGTATTGGATCGCAAACATAACCTTCTTTTATAATTTAATGCTAGTCCTAAATTATAAATATTTTAATATGTTTAATGTTATTATTTATAATGCTTAATGTATTTAATGCGTATCACTAAATATATTTTTTATTAATGTAATCTATTTATTTATAGTTTATCAAGGCAAGTATCAGAAGTAGTATGGCGAGAACAAAATATAAATCATACTTTACAAACCTTGAATGTATTACATATTCAACGGCAATATTATCATATTACTCTAGCTTCTTTTAAACGAAGAAATAATCGAGAAGTATGATTTAAAACGTATTAATACATTATATATACATATACATATTAGTACATATTATTGTATTATATTCAATATATGTACATAAATAAAATTATAAATTATTTTCAGAAAACTATGATATTTAATGAAGAAATGTTAAATAATTTTTCAAATGAACAATTTAAAAGAAAGTCATTGCCAGTAGTAGATGTATGGGAAAATATGACAGTTAAAGAATTAGCAAAGTCTGCTAAAAGGAATATTAACGATATTTTAGATGTACTTTATATTGTAAGTGATAAAGATATTTATAATAGAAATAGTATTTTATCAGATGGACAATTAATATCTAGCATAATTAAAAAACTTGGAGCAAAATCTAAAATTATTTCAAAGCAAACTTCAAATAAAAATACAAAGTATAAAGACATTACAAGAAGGTAATACGAAATTAATATGTTTAAATAATTAATTCAAAATAGCAATTCTTGTGAATTTTCTTAAGGCTGTAATATAATTATATTTTGTATAGACCTCTACCAGATAAGTCTCAATTAGTGAGACGACATCCAGTGGTAACAATAATGGGGCATGTTGATCATGGTAAAACTACCTTACTTGATGCATTACGACATACGTCTGTTGCACAGTCTGAATTTGGTGGAATTACACAATGCATTGGCGCCTTTGATGGTTAGTTCTAAATTAATCTTTAAATATTCATTTATATATATTTTATTATTATATAATTAAAATTTCACTGAAATATAATTTTGAAAAATGAAATATATAACTTGAAGAAAAATATTTTATTATACTTAAATTTTAGTAACTTTGGATTCTGGAGAACGAGTAACATTTTTGGATACACCTGGCCATGCTGCTTTTACCTCTATGCGATATAGAGGGGCATATGCAACAGATATTGTAGTATTAGTAGTAGCAGCTGATGATGGTGTCAAAGAACAAACCTTACAGAGTATAGAAATGGCAAAAAATGCCAAAGTTCCAGTTATTGTGGCTATCAACAAAATTGATAAACCTAACATTGATATTGTAATGTTTTAAAGCTCTGAGTTCAGATTAAAAATCAAAATTTGAGAATTCTTAAATCTCTAATTATTTTGTTTTCACAGAAAAGGACACAACATGAACTTGCAGATCATGGAATTGTAGTTGAAGAACTTGGTGGTGAGGTACAATGTGTGAAAATATCTGCTTTAAAGGGAACTAATTTACAAGAATTAACAGAAGCTATAGTTGTACAAGCGGAATTAATGGATTTGAAAGGGGATCCTGCAGGCTTAGTAGAAGGTGTTGTTATTGAGTGTAGTAATCATGTTGGTCGTGGAAAATTAGTGACGGCTTTAATTCAGCGTGGTACTTTAAAGAAAGGATGTTTGTTAGGTAAAAAATAGCAACACTAACTTTTATAAATTAAATATATTAAAATAATTTTTATTGATATTCCTTATTTTTTAATAGTCTCTGGACTAGCATGGGTTAAAGTAAGAGCTATGTTTAATGATTCCGGCCACCCTATTTTGGAAGCTAAACCATCGGACGCGATACAAATCATTGGATGGAAAGAATTACCTGATGTTGGAGATGAAATGCTAGAAGTAGAAAATGATAAAATATTGCAAGAAGTTCTAAAATTTAGAGAGAAAAAGCGCAATGAAACTTTAGCTAAACAACATAAAGCTGTTGCTGACCAAAGGCTACAAGAACATCTCATTGTAATATTCAGTGGACACAGAATGTATACATTAATTATTTATGAAAGTACAACCTATATTTCTTACTATTATAGGATTATCGAAAGCTGTTAGAAATTAGAAGAACATTTGGAAGAGATAGAACAGTAATGAGAAAGGTGAGGGAAAAAGTGGCTGAAAAAGAAAAAAATAAACGTATAATAGAGGATCCTACTCCAACAGTTAATATTATTATAAAAGGTGATGTAGCAGGAAGTGTCGAGGCATTATTAGATATTTTTGACTCATATAAATGTGATAAAATATGCAAACTAAACATTGTTCACTATGGTGTTGGATCCATCACAAGCTCGGACATAGAATTAGCGGGTACATTTAAAGGTAACAAAATTTTAAAATAAAGTTATATATTACTATACATTACTCTAAATTATTTATCTGTTCTCAGCAATTATTTATGGGTTTAATGTAAAGGCAATTAAAACAGTAGAAGAAGAGGCCACTGCAAAAGGCATAGCTCTTCGACTGTATAACGTTGTATATAAACTTATCGATAATGTTAAGGCAGAAATTATTAGTTTACTACCTGAAGTCAATATCGAAGAAATAACAGGTAATGATTATTAATATTATATAACAGATAATTATAATATAAATATTGTATGTTAATAATGATTTCTTTTCGATTTTTAAATATAGGTGAAGCAACAATATTACAAAAATTTGATATAAATGAAAAAAATAAGAAAGTAAGCGTTGCAGGTTGCCGTTGCGTTAAAGGCGTTCTTTTAAAATCTGGACTGTATCGTATAGTAAGAGGAAATGAAAATATTTTTACAGGTAAATTTGTTATGAAAATTATGAAATTCATTTACTAATCCATTACTTTACGTTTTATTAATTTCATTTAGTATTTTATTTTCCATTGAATATTAATTTTAATACCTGTAACATACATTTTTTATATTTTTATCAACAATATTTGAATACTTTGTTATAGGAAGATTGGTATCAATGAGGCATTTAAAGGATGAAATGTCGTCGATAGAAACTAATCTCGAATGTGGTCTCAGATTTGAAGATCCAACAATATCATTCCAACCTGGAGATAATATTATTTGTGTCATAATAAAAAGTGAGAAACAAAAGCTTGATTGGGATCCTGGATTTTAATTGGATATTGTTGTATTTAGAAAATTACAGAATAGTATATAGACAATATAAAATAAAAAAATACAAATGACAAATCACTGACCTGTCTTCTGTTTTATTAATGGCATATTAAATTATTTATATAAAATGGATTTTTACAAAATGTAAGTACAAATTTCTTTATTATTGCCTTCGTGATGCAACACTGTAGTTCTTGCACTTTATCGATGGAACTTTTCCTTTGTTTGAAACAGATATGGATGAGCCATTTTATCATAATCGGTAGTTGATTATTCTGTCTCTTATTGGTGTATTAGCTTCTTTAAAAAAAAACGTATAATGTCATAGAATCATAAGAATTGATCATGTTACATTGGTATTTAAAAATTTCAAGTCTTTTTCAACTCAAATTTCAATGATAAGTTAAGACATTTTTATCCAGAAACAAAAAGATATAATTGTGTTAACACCGTTAAGAAGCATAAGTTTCTCGAAGTCGACGTTGAATATGGTGATACGCAGTCATAACACCACGTTTCTTTTTCTGTAAACGACACAATGCTGGTTCTTGGTTGGCTTGTGCGATTTTTGTATCTAAAGGCTCGATAAGAGTATTAGTATCTGGATGCACGAAAAATGCAATGGAATGACGACCTCGACCACAATGTTCTGGTACAACAACTCGGTGTCTTAATGCTGGTAATTGATTGTTTGTCCAGTTCGCTAATATATCGCCAGTGTTCACCAAAATTGCACCTGGGAGATGACCAACTCTTCCCCATCGTTCACCGTAAGGAGTCTGTATTTCTAGACCACCTTCGCAATCCTAAAAATAATTAAATAATTAAAAATTATTATGTTATAATTTATATCTTGGTGGATTAAAAAGAAATTTAATTGCAACTTAGATAGAATTGGAAACTGAAAATACAATTTAATAAAAAAATATATCTAATCGGAATTTTTATTAAATTTTATAGATATATCTACCTGTGCCAACAAAGTGAAAGTTCCATAATCGCAATGAGCACTACAACGAGCCAATCCTGGCGCTGGTGCACCAAGAGGAGGATAGTAAAGAAGACGAAGGGTCGACTCGTTACCAGGTCCCAGCATGCGCGAATGCTTCGACAGCAGGAAATCAGGGGATTGCTCTAGGCCCACGGCCAGAGCCTACAAGGCATAGATCACATACATTGGCCCCTATTTTTATTTTATAGTACCTAATGACGGCTGTAAAGCAACCGAAGAAACCAATCGTGTTAGTTTGCCTGCGGGATAGATTGGTTTGTAGGGTTACTCACAGTTAAAGCAACTCACTTTTGTTAAACTATCTGTCCATAAAGGCTTCCGGATCGTTATGAACAAACATCAATGGAGAAAGAGAAAGAAATATATTTAGAAGCGTTTTAAATATTTGTGCAACGCTGTATAGTTTAATATTACGAAAGGAAGAGATTATAGCTGTGAACGAATCTATTCAATGTAATTCTATTAATTCTTTGCTCCAGAAAAGTTTGAATTAAAATGTTCGAGTTTTTTAAGAAGCAGCTTAACGTGAGATCCAGATTTTTTACGTCTAATAAGAAGTAATAATATAAAAAATGCTCAACTAGTAGAAATTAATAACACGAAGGGCTGGATCTTGCGTCAACCTTTAGAAATTGTTTTTATAAATTAGAAGACAACTAAAATCTATTTTGTATGTTCATATATAACAGAAAAATTTGACATTACAGTTAAAAGCATTGCGGATAGTTGCTTGAAGTCACGAGCAAGTTCGTCGACCGCCGATTTAAAACCAGGTACTTCCTCGTCCGGAAGAGGTCCCTCGCGTCCGGTCACATTGAAAACATGTCGAGCTTCTTTCTCATCGGTGTATCTATGAATATAAACCACAAAAAAAAAATATTAACAAGTTTAAATAAAAATTCTCTTATAATAAATTCAGTTTCAAATAAACTATACTTTGATGGTCCTGGTTTCACGTATCCGTAGTTGCTCTCATTGCGTTCGTACTTGGTTCGCACTTCCTCTGGGAGTTCGCAGAATGCATCGAAAGCTCTGTAAGCTGCTTTCATCTGTAAATAATACATTATTATTACAATAGTAATTATCAAAACTCTATGTAAGCCTAGTATTATGAGATTATTTTATAAATTTTCCAAGATTAAAAAGACCTTTTAATGAATTTTTCAAGATCAAAGATTTTTTTATGAATTAGCGACATGTGATTTCATGAGAAGTACATATATAAATTCAAATGGTTAATGATCCAAATATAAAAAGACCCGAGAGTAGCAACACCTCATTGAGTGAAACATTATGTAATTAATGTCTGAGTTCGGTATCAGGAACCTTCCAAGGTAACATTCGTGAGATATCGACGAAACCGGTGACGACAAAGTTATCACATTGATGCGTGTCATTTCAGTTATCACGAGCTTCTGATTAAATGACTTACGAAATTGTGTAAAAACCTGTCTCATCGACTGTGAATATACTCAATACTAGGAATGATAAAAAAGTATGTGAAATATATAAGAATATTGCAAAATTTAATAGGCACAGAAAAAAGTAAGAATAATATTCCAAAGAAAAATGACTTTTTGACTTAACATGCCTAGCGATCTTCAACGAAATCATTGACAAAAAGTTCCATAATTTGTTGTATTGGTTGCATTAATGCCATCATTCGTGTTTTATGATTATTTAAAATTCCTTGAAGAATAATGTAGACGTAGATAATATATTTCAATGGCACTATGAGTCAATTTGAATAAGCAATTTACCAAAACTTTAATCGATGACATCGGCTGAAGAAATTAAACAACAATTTTTTCAATCTGAAAGAAGTTATGATTATTTAAAAAATGAAAAATCTAGGATATTTTTTTTATAGAAATTTATAATGTACATATTTTATTTGAAAGTTGAAGGAATATTAGTAGAAACGTCGTTGTATTTAAAAGAAACAGCATAAATGTGTTTTTATGTAATCTCCATGTGACCTTTTGACACGCTATTTTAAATTCTACATGTAATAGAAGCAATGCCACATGTCTTGCAATACGTACTTTTTACATACTCTGCTTTATATTATTACTTAAATAAACGCTTAGCACTATGGAAAATCCAACAAATTTCATAAAAATAGTGCGACAGTAAGACGGTTGTAAATTGCAAAATCAAGTCTGTAAGATGCGCCTCGATCCTTGGGAGTATCTCTGAGTTCACAAAATATTTTCTAAGCTTCTCGATTACCAAAATAAGCTTGTACGCGCGTTTTTCAAACTGAATTATTTTGGAAGACTATATCGTTCAACTTATCTATAACAAAATAAAATTTTGCAGTGGAGAAATATTTTGAAGTTGGATCTACATATATTAAATAATTAATTGTGTGGTGCCGTAAAATATTCATGTTTGGTTTTTATGCTTCTTTTTGCAGGAATCGTTTTTATTGCTTATTATTTCCTGTAAATGTGATGATAAATTTCTGTAAATTTCCTGTAAAGATGTGAACTTTACTTACAATTAGTCATCTAAGTTGCTTGGAATCTATTACTGATCGTGAAATAAAATAGACGTTGGAAATAATTTAAGATTTTTGCAACGAAATACAAAATTATAATAAAAGATTTTAATTACAAACCGAACAATCAAGCGTCAAGTTAAAATAAAATATAATTTTCTAAAGGTGAACAAGCTTTCAAATTAGTTATATATTACTTATTATATGTATATTCTATAATGATAATATAACATATAATAAAGTAAATAATAAAATCCATAATATTATATATAAACTTTAGTAGAAAATTTGTTCTAATATGAAACAAAAATACTTACATAGCATCGAAAAGCCAGGATAGTAGCTTGTTTTATTACTTCAAAAAATAATACACTTAATTACTTAAACAAAATTAATAAATTTTTCATGGCTTCATTAACAAAAATAATGAAAGCTTTTATGGTAAAATTATTCTTTACAAACGTCATATGTGTTGATATTTTTATATGATATCTTAAGTCTTGAATCTATAAACATTAGTGGCTAAAATAATCGACTAAACTATAAAAAAATCTATGCCTGTATAAATAATTAATATTAATTATTACATTAATAAATGCTCTCAGTAAATTCAAGGCAAATCATAGACCATCTGCGTACTATTTTTCTACGCTCCTGTTCCACAAGAAGATCGCTTTATCCAATTAGTAACATTGATTGCCACAGAATTCTTCCATCGATCGAATACGTTGTTTACCATGAGAGTAGACTGGAATAGACCAGGCATGCTGGCCAGTAAACAATCTATTTCACATTTTAAATGGGTTGCAACTATCTAATCGAATCAACAACTGCCACATGAACCAACATGTGCCTAATTTAGGTTGAGCAATTACTCGAGAGATTCTAAGGCATCGTACAGATGCTTGTTTTCGCTTGTCTTCCCCCTTTCCTAACCTCATCGCTCGTATTCCTCTCACCAATAATTTTTAATTCGATTCCAGCCGAGGTAATTAAAACCGACAGTTTGTTTGAACCAATTGAGATGTGTATGTGGCTGATAATGAAATATTGTGACGTCATTGCGAAGGACCGTCGAAAAGTAACATGGAATTTTTTCAGGAGGGAGCGTGTTTGGTTAACTGGCTAAGTTTGTATTCAGATGGAATATCAGAATGACCGAACTAATATTATTATATAGCGAAATTTTACAGGTCATAAATTACCATTGCACAGTGATAAGAATAGTTTGGTAACAAAGCAAAATTAAAAAAAATTATAAATTTTTTAGACATACAAATTTCAAAATTGCGATATCTTTAGACACAAGGATTTGAAGATTTAGGAATTTGAAAATTAATAAATTTTAAATTTTGCGAGTTTCGCATTTTGAATATAATGTAAATTTTACAAATTAAGAGTTAGTTTATTATCCATTTCATTCGTCGATTGTGAAACGACAAATTTAATTATGTAAAAAGGCCTTTGTGTCATGTATGTAAAATAAAGAAATCAGGTATACATATCAATGAAGATATTCAGAATTTTAAAGATACATATCTCCCTCGATAACTGACCAGTTAAGGTACCGATTCATGGTCAGTTAGCGAAGCACTACTGTAACAGATGGCGCGGTGAAATTTGTGAAATAGTGAATGCCTTCGTGTTATCTATTATCGATGTGTAATGTATCTTTTACGCAATGTCTGATAAGAAATTAAGGTGCGACCAATAGGGAATTTCCTATATTACAAATGTAATCATCCAATTAGTTGGTTTTCCTTTTCCTTCTTTAGAAAAATGTCTGTCAAATGCGGATATGATTCTGCCTTTTAGTTTGTAGTTGATATTTTCCTTAAAATAGAAAGCTATATGTTAAAGTGATATCGATGCACATACAATGCGCATGTGCAGCAGGCGATTATATTGTTTAGGTCTTTAGGGTAATTTATAGGGAAAATAGTCAAGAACTAACGCAGTGAGAAAATGAAGTTTAAGAAAGTCTTTCAAAGAGAATATAACAAATAATTTTGATACTAAAATTTTAATGAAAGTAACAAAAATAATACAAAATGTAATAGATGAAACATTTGTTTTGTAAAGCGTATCTTTCCGGATTGTTTTTCAATTGTCTGGTCTAAGATTGGGGTTAGGTATCTTGTTGGATATGTATAATTGTTTCCTGATAATTAAAAGAAATCAAATCATTGAATTTGTTTGAACGAACTAGTTATATACCAATAATTAATTAATTTTCTAAATACCTCCCTTACTTGATGCTAAGCTATCAATCACCATAATTAATGCTAAACCGCTTAGATGGAATTTATCGAGCATGCGAAAGAAATTTGTTTATTCATTATGGAAGAACCCATAATACGGTACGATACAGGCGCTGAATATTTTTTCTTCGAGTTTATTCTAATATTCATTGTAAAATTTCCTCAGAATTGTTTTTTTCTAATATTTCAACTCTCGTGGCAAAAAAAAGGGGGGGGCGGAGATATAAAAATGTTTGTGTTTACAAATATTTTTAAATTCTTCAATCATCATATGCGAATTTTTTAATTTTCCAATTTTTACACCTTCAAATTTCGAAATTTTCAATTTGAGAATTCAACAATTTCAATCCTTAATTTTAAGTTTTCAAATTTTACTTATTTAGGCAAATGTTCCTTTTTTTCGTAACAATTCCAAAACTCCAAATTGTCAATTATACCGGATGTTCATTCCCATTCAGTTGCAAGTCACCGGCAAAGTATAATAGTACGCGTACGCGCCAAATGAATTGATACATTGTATGGGTGGACGTAGCGTAAAGATAAACGATAAATACGTTCGCGTATTTATAGTAGATCACGCGCGAATTATCTCGTGAAATTGTAACGAACCGGTCATGATAACGGGCTTCTTCTTTGATACGAGGTCTCACCAACTTCGGCAAGGTCATCGCGTAAAATCCACTTATTACATTATCTTCGAACCCTTGAAAATTTGTCATGACGTATCATCGTAACGAGGGCATTAAGAAATCTCCGTTGACATAATCTGACGACTGATCAACAATTATATACAAATTATTATTTATTATTATTTACAAATCGAAGCTGCGATATCTTATACTAAAATATATTAATTTTATTTAAGAAAAAAAAAAAGAAAAAAGAATACAATGTCACCCATAAATATTAGGATATTGTCCGATATTTTTCATTGCAATAAATCCCTTTATGTAAGCTTTGTATACTTGCAATCTAACATTTTTCAAAATTTGTATCTTTAAATTATTTTATTATAAGAAATGTTACTTCATTCACATCATATGTGTCTTATAATAAAAGATACTAAATAAAGCTATTAATTGTAATATTAAAAATGTCCGAATGCGTATCATTCATTTTTATTATTCGTTTCTCATATCGTAAAAAGTGTTATCATTTTCAACGATAAACCAACGAAAAGTTTGCGCGTTAAGGGGTAAAATTTCTTTTTTTTTCGCTGCAACCTTGCGAATTTTATACCTATTTCCCTTGACGTGGATTTCGCCGTACTTCGCCTTGACTCCTTTAATTCTGGTTCCATGCGAGATAGTAATTTTGTAAGTCAACCGAGGACGCGAGTTTTGTTACAAGGTAAGGTCTCATCGTGCGTGTAATATGATGGAACGCGTGGCCATCAAGAATACTTCTCCCCATTTAACAAGCTTACACTTTTGCAACTGGATATATTCTCTCTTTTTTTTTTTTTAATAATTCATGGTTAATTAAATCAGTATAAAATTACAGCCTTCCTTCCTCATAATCTTTAATGGAGAAATTTGAGAATTCCAATTAACAAAGCGGTGAAATTTGAGGCGAATTAACGATTCGAGCAACTGGAGGTGGGAAAATGTTTGTTTTACAGAATTTAAGCGGGTGACATCGAAGCTGGGGTAGGGGCTCTGGTTATTGAACCGAGTCAAATACTCGAAATTCGAGTCGGCCACTCCTTTTACTAAAACGAATCGTATGCTTGAAACGTGAGTAGACGCTTGGAACTTGATTATTTGTATAGTACTTTGCGATAGTAAGTAATTCGATTGCTTAACTACTGTAACGTATGTATTTATTCATTCAGAGTTCAATTATAACTAAACTTGAATATAAACGTTGAAAACATACATTAAAAATATAGTAAAATCAAGATATAGTATCTCGTGTAATATGTTATTCTTGACAAATTTCAGGAATAAAATTAAGATACTAGGAATCTAGAGCACAGAGATTCAGTATGACAAAATTAAAAACCTGAGCGATAATTTAATCTTTACATTAAATATATTATTAAATTTTGTACATTTAGTATGTTGAAATCAGAGAAGTCTATAAGAACAGACTTATATCTCTTTTCTGTAATACGTAAGTGTTCATACGTAGATACATGTATAAATAATTAAAAATTATTCAACATATAAATATTTAAAAATACGTATTCCGTTCAACCAAACTTGAACTATCATAGAACTTTCAATAAACACGTTCAACAGGATTTCGAATTTTATTTTTTCAAATATTCCCATCATTCAACTTGTTAACACTTTTTGACGCGTATAATCACGCGAGTGCCCGGATACGTGTACCTAATGTTCGAAACGCTGCTCGATTCAACGATTACGATGTAGAACGAGTATCGATGGAAATGCGTACCTTGCATTCTGGAATGCCGTGGTTGACGAGCAAGGCCAGTCCTTTCTCGGACAGCGCCCTTAGCAGCTTCGAAGCTACTTGCTTCACGACACCCTTCTGAGGACATCTCTCAGTCCCTGGAACAAGAAAACGAAAAAAGTGAGAGAAGCAGAAAGACAAAAACACGGGGGACAGTAGAACAGATCATAAATACCAGGGATTTCCATATACGTTGAATTTTTTTCAACTTGATCGTCGAGTGCTACTTTAAGTGTACTCAAACTCTCGAGCGTTGCGTGGTTTCGATTAGATTGGGATCGCAATTAAATTGTAGGAAAGTCAAACGTCATATTAATCGAAAATTTTAGATTCGAATCGATCTCGATTCGAAGCACAGAATTTTTGGGATTAACTTAAATCGCTTAAGCAAATATCGAATCTTTTAATCGCTCAATTTATCTAAAAATCTTTGAAATCTCTTGAATCTTATCTTCACAAAGAACTTTGTGAACCATTCGAATTGCTCAAGAATCGGATTCTTGAGCCACTCGACTCGCCTCAGCGTACGATCTAATTGATCAAAAAATTCAATCTTTCTACTTTGATCCACGTTATTTCTATTTTCTTTATCTACCGGAGATTTCCAAAATTCAAATATTAAATATAATCGCAATTAAACTGTAGGAAAGTCAAACGTCATATTAATCGAAAATTTTAGATTCGAATCGATCTCGATTCGTTAGCAAACTGAAGCACAGAATTTTTCGGATTAATTTAAATCGCTTAAGCAAATATCGAATCTTTTAATCGCTCAATTTATCTAAAAATCTTTGAAATCTCTTGAATCTTATCTTCACAAAGAACTTTGTGAACCATTCGAATTGCTCAAGAATCGGATTCTTGAGCCACTCGACTCGCCTCAGCGTACGATCTAATTGATCAAAAAATTCAATCTTTCTACTTTGATCCACGTTATTTCTATTTTCTTTATCTACCGGAGATTTCCAAAATTCAAATATTAAATATAATCGCAATTAAACTGTAGGAAAGTCAAACGTCATATTAATCGAAAATTTTAGATTCGAATCGATCTCGATTCGTTAGCAAACTGAAGCACAGAATTTTTCGGATTAATTTAAATCGCTTAAGCAAATATCGAATCTTTTAATCGCTCAAGTTATCTAAAAATCGAACTTTGTGAACCATTCGAATTGCTCAAGAATCGGATTCTTGAGCCACTCGACTCGCCTCAGCGTACGATCTAATTGATCAAAAAATTCAATCTTTTTACTTTGATCCACGTTATTTCTTATTTTCTTTATCTACCAGAGATTTCCAAAATTCAAATATTAAATATAATCGCAATTAAACTGTAGGAAAGTCAAACGTCATATTAATCGAAAATTTTAGATTCGAATCGATCTCGATTCGTTAGCAAACTGAAGCACAGAATTTTTCGGATTAATTTAAATCGCTTAAGCAAATATCGAATCTTTTAATCGCTCAATTTATCTAAAAATCTTTGAAATCTCTTGAATCTTATCTTCACAAAGAACTTTGTGAACCATTCGAATTGCTCAAGAATCGGATTCTTGAGCCACTCCACTCGCCTCAGCGTACGATCTAATTGATCAAAAAATTCAATCTTTTTACTTTGATCCACGTTATTTTTATTTTCTTCATCTACCGGAGATTTCCAAAATTCAAATATTAGATACAATCAAATATAAATATATTATAATCGATTTATAGCCAAAGCCCAATTTCTTTCTTCGTATCTACAGCAGCTCGTTTCGCTATTTAACCTTACGATAATACTATGAAGTATCTTCTTCGCCCCCCTAGACGCGTGTATCGATTATTTTTTTCATTCACGGATTGACGCTCATTGATAGACACGCGGTTATCGGCGCGCGGAATGCAAAAAGATGAGGACGCTTTTCTTCTTCGGTGAACCACGCTGACGAAGAGCGATGGATTGACGTTAAGTGATGAGTTTCATCTTTTTCTGATACGAGGTCACGTTCGCGAGACAAGACCGTTCCTTTGACAAATCGTTATATTTTTGCTTTGTGAAGCTCGTAAAAGAATCAGTGAATGAGGGACACGGCGAGTCTTTTAGGTCTCGGCCAGATATTTTCAAATGTTACGCACAATTTTTGTGTACATGAACTCAACGTTCCTTCAAATTCGTACGATTTTTACGACGTTCTGTCTTTGATTTACGCAACTTTCTCAAACATTTCGAAATTTTTACGGTTTCTTAAACATCGTTAACACTGGAAATTTTTGTAAACCCAAATACTTCGCAATAGTTTTGATTTAATTCGTGTCGTTCTTTCTTACATCTTCGTCCAGAATTTCAAAGATATCGATGCATCGCGTTCTGTTTTTTTTTTTTTTTTTCGTACATTTCTTACCTTTTCTTTCATTCTTTTCGTTCGCACATCCATTTCAATGCGATTTACGTATGTTGTTTGTTTATCAAAACACAATACGCGCACAATGTATCTTGTGGAAATGCATTTCCTGAAATCTCTTTTACAGATGCGTTTTACTCTGATTGTTTAACGCGTGTTAAAACACGAAACTCGAGACACATCACGAAATCGTTCGATAAGGAGTTTGTTACACGTTTATTCTCCGATCAAGTTATAAATTCTTCAATGTTGTTTAAAACGTGTATTTAGTATTTAATGGAGAACGCGTGATTTTCAACAGCAAGGGTGATTTGAACCACAAACGATAGTTACGATAATTGTTTCGTGACAATTATTTATAGAAATCAAGTTCTTGGACGATAAGTGCGACGTATTACGTTCGCGAGTGAATCGATCAGTCGAAAACGTGAGGATAATGTGATTTCAATGTTTCGAGCATGAAACCACTTCCTCAAGCTATTTTTGACAGTAAGGAAAGACTGGCACTGCACAATCTAAAATTTCACTCGTATACGTTCGTGCCTTTTTATATCGTTATTATTTTTTTATGAATATCTGAAACTTTTAGCAGTTCACTTCTAATTCTTTATCTAATATTTTTTATTTCCTTTGCGTCAATATAATAAAAGGATATTTCGAGGGATTTTTGAAACTATTTTCCATTTCTCAATTATACAGGCAGATGCATTTTAAAATTAAGATAAATTTATTTACTTCGTCTTACCTCATCATTATCTATCTACCTTCTTCTAAAAATATGTTTCGTTCTATTTTCAATCGATTTAAAATTATTACTCGAAACCAAACTTTGCACAAGATAATCGACATTTTCTCTTCAATCTCGGAGTAATGAACAAGATAATGCTTAACTAATTCCACATATGCGTCAATTTTGTTATCTGCAAGTTATCATAAGGGATAATTTGAAATAAAATCTGATTTCAATATCTCGGCATTTCAACAAATAATAGACTTTTTTTCTTTTTTAAATATTTATTAAAATTACAATTAATTCTCGCGTTGAGAATTTTCAGTAATTTTTCAGTAATTATTTCTAATAAGTTAATACTTATTATAGATAAGTATAAATAATAGACTTAATGGTAAGATGAGCTTTTCCGGCTGTCGTTAATTAAGAAGGTCGAAAAAAAAAAAAAAAATTGCGAAATTGTGCGATTCGAAGCAAAAACCTTCGTTCGTGTCGTGCCACGCTCTCATTTTTCGCCAGATGCCGATAAGAAACGTTATCGCGATTCACGCACGATGCGCTCGCCGACAGATCTTGTTTCAACGCCACGTGGCGACGACGATTGCTTTCTCGGTGCTTCTTCGCTCGTGAGAACGTGATTTCACTTCGCGACACGAGAGATCTCGTTAAAATCCACGATACGGACACGTTTCCCCTTACACCGAGGTGTATATAGTATACATAAACACGTTTTTCCTTCTTTTAACTTAATACGAGACATTAGGTGTCGAAACCTGCAATCGGCTCGCTTGATTTTGCATTGGGCAGGCGATCGTGTTTGAAATTGTCAGCCATTTGATATCATATTCTTATTTATCGCTTGACGATTGATATCTTTTGATCTACAGAACTTACGTGAGAGTAAATTATATGTCGGAGATGAAGGGAAAACCGGAGCCTTCCCTTTGCAATTTTGAGGAAGCCTTCTAATGCTTTAGCCTAGATTTTATCATAACTGTAATTAAGCAATTGTCATTTGTAATTGTTTGACATTTGTGAAAGCGAAAGTGGGTTCGAGGTGACAACTGGTCGCCGAACGTAGCCACGGTCACGGGATAAACGTTTTGCCTGACGAAGGTGTGGATCGTTTTCCCTAGAAATCACATAGAATTGTACTTTAGAGATGCTGATATAATGGGACACACGTTGTATTAGGAATCAATCTCCAGACAGAAATTGCCTAGTATCGGCGTTTGGATCTTTCTCGATGTTTCCAAAGAGTATACAACAAACTTTTGACAGAAATTGCCTAGCAACAAC
>NT_177064.1:160560-169014 GCF_000188095.3 Bombus impatiens | reverse complement strand
CTAGTAGCGGCGTTTGGATCTTTCTCGATGTTTCCAAAGAGTATACAACAAACTTTTGACAGAAATTGCCTAGCAACAACGATTGGAACCTTCTCGATGTCTCCAGCGAGCATATAACGAACAAATGCAAATATAGCGAAAAAGATTTTCATCAGATATTCATTCGTGTGATCGCCTTGGAAAGTGATACATCAAGTAATTTACCGAGTGATTCAGCAAACGTATTTTTGTGTTATAAAAATTATTTTGAGTTATCCCGTTGACCGTGGATTCGTTTGAACCCCGGAACATTGTTAATAGCGTAAATTAAATTCATTATTCGTAAAACCTATCAATCTCATTATTCGTTAAATTCATTATTCGTAAGATATATTATCCGTTCCTCTTATTGTTCGTTAAAACTTATTGTTCTTTAATCTAATTATTAATTAAACTTATCGTTTGTTAATCATATCATTTATTAAACTCATTGTTCATAATATTTTGTAAAATCCTGTTTATTCGCGTAAATATATTCTCTGTTTTGTAAAACAATGGCTAATTCAAATGAAGAATCATTACGCGACTTAAATCCTAATGATAACCCGACATATATATGTATATGAATCAATGAATTTTATAATACTAATACAGGATGTGCACCGAATAACATGTAAGCGGATATGAAATGTTTGATTGTGAAAAAATAAGCGGAAGATTATGACAAAGTACTGAAGGCGAATTCAAGGTAGTTGCGTTTACAGCACGCTCTATAGACGCAGAAATGCCGAACTCGCGTCGTCTTGGCGATTGTATACGAATACCTGAAAATATCAAGCGTCACATTCGTGAAACGTCGGGGCCCGTTAAGCCCAGAACACCGTACGGAAGAGGGCATCAAATTTATGATACCCTCAAGTGTTGACGCTTTCTCTTTTCTCAGTCGAGGGTGACGGAGGCTGGGTGGCTGTCCCAGATGTCTGAACTTCACATCTTCTTACAACATATGAAATGAAATCTTTTTAGGCTTCGTTTCTCAGAAAGTCGAGAAAATGGAAAATTTGTCAGGTATACTGGAATTTGGCTAATTACCGACTGGGTATGAATAAACGATCAGCGGGAGGCTATTCTACGTGGGAAAATAAGTAATAAAAATAAGTAAATTGTAAAAATAAGTAATAAAATTTCCGCTTAAGCCTTAAGGCTTCATCTTCAAGAAGATAGAGGGTCTGAACATGTTTAGTTAACGGGGTATTCTGGTCTAGAAATTCGAAAAAATCGAACCTTTTTTTTTCATGTTTCCAAAGTTTAGACATTCAAGAATATGCCCTTAAAAGGATTTTTCAAAATTTCAATTATTTTATGAGTTACAGTCATTTTTGTGACGCGTCATCCGTTCCGGTCCGACCGGGACCAATGTGCAATAAACGGTAGACGCTGCCCGAGTACCTACGTCTCAAAACTTTTTTTTTTATTATTGTTATTTATTAAAATTACAATCAATTCTCGCGTTGAGAATTTTCAGTAATTTTTCTGCCGTGGCGCAGTAACATGACTAATTATTTATAATAAGTTAATACTTGTTATAGATAAGTATAATTTGTACGTAAATATTGTAAATAAGTAGATGTTACTTAATTTAAATAACTAGTTGAATCTGTCGTTTAGGTCTAGCGGGTAGTGTCTCAAAACTTTAAACACGTTTTTCTCGAAACTACTTTTTCCGAGTTGGCGTGCACGATATCTCAAGTTCTAACGAACCGATTTATTTTAAATTTGGTCTGAATATTCCTTATATACTCGTCTATCGTCCGGACCACGCTCAGCTCAAAATCTTTAATATTACTATTTTTTAAACGTTCGGAATTGTCAACAAAACGTGCGAAATAAGAAATTTTTTTTCAAACGGCCGTAATTTTGTGAAAAAATGTTGTATTGACTTTTCCAAGATTCAGACGATAGCGGCATCCATACTAATTAAGAATCCGTTCGCATTTTTTGTTTCGGATGACCAGAAGGGTTGATATCGTGCACGCCACGACACCCCATTTTTTTGGCAGCACCCACTTTGCCAGCTCGTAACTTTTTAAATATTGAGTTTTTTTCTCCAGTGAATTTTTTACGTAATCTCGAAATATCAATAAACAAATGCTAAAAAGAAGGATAGTAAAAATATTTTTTGTTTCGCTTGTACAGAGCTTCAAAAATCGCCCGAAATTCATACCTTTAGACCGGAATACCCTCTTAAGAATGGGTCTAGTATACGCGTGTAATAAATATGCAAATTTATTTTTCGCGGAAACAAAGTGTAGCCTGGAAAAATTTCGTTCTACATTTTCATTCTCACACGTAGAATAACGTCCTGTCGATTACTTATTCTTGTCCAGTCCGGAATCGGCCACGTTCGAGTATTACTTGATAGGTTTTTGAACTCGATTTTCTCGAAAACGAAGCCTCATATAAAAAGTGTTATTCTATATTTTCTTTCTGTTATTTCATAAAAAATCACTTCATGCCTGCACGCGTTACTCGGTCGCAGCCTGTATACTATATAACATCTAAGATTTCCTTTTCTTTCGTAAGATCTATGAAAGCTATACAACTTAAACGATAATTATACAAAATCTAAAACGGTGTCTATGTATTTATATATTCAATAAATACTATTTTCCAATTTTATATATATTATTACGTATTACACATTTTTATATTATTTATTGCTTTAAAAAAAATTCATTTTAAATATATCATTGTAACGCAACTTTGAAATGCTTCGAAACACTGATATTGCAGTAACAATGTGCAGGAAAAGGTTGGCCTTGTGAAACTTTCATCAATGCAATTTGTTCATGGTGCAAGACACATAATTATCTTCGAGGACGCAAACTTTCTCTGCTTTTTATTGTCTTCGTTTTATCGGTCCTCTAATATTTTTAGTTTTAGACGTTATAATCTAAACTTCTAGTAATTTTATTTAGAATATCAATTAGACCTTATGATAAAAATGCGTTAAAAATATATTAAATATATCACCTTGACACGTTAATTAATCCTTTCGCGTTTACGAGCCATGTATCACTCTCGTCGCGTTTCTTTTCATTAGAACGCACCTACAGCTTCGTATGAATTATGACGTATCGTGGAATATGTACATTTCGCCCAATGATTCGTTCGCAAATGCTAAAGCGATAGAACGTTGGGTTGCATAAATTAATTCTTATTTTTGATATCTTCTATAAAGATGTTTAATATACAATACATTATGCATAAATATCATCATCCATAAATGCGTCAGATTTAGAGGAACTTATAAGGGAAATTATATGCCTGTTTTGCGGACTTAAGAGCGGCGTTCGACAGGCTAAGCCGAGAGAAACTGGAGGAGAAGATGAGGAAAATGGGCAATAATGGAAAATAGCGAAAAACTAATCCGAAGGATTAGAGAAATATATGAAGAAACAAGGAATATAGTGAGAGTCAAAAACCACAACACAAGAGAATTTTGGACTGTGAGGGGAGTCAGACAAGGGTGCCCATTGAGCCTGACGTTATTCGATATATACGTTACTCAACGCGAGAATTGATCGTAATTTTAATAAATAAAAAAAAAAAAAAAAAAATACGTGGCAGGTCTGGAAGAAGAACTAAGGAAAGGACAAGCTGGGGGCATAATGATAGGAGAAAGAAAAGTGCGGTCATTAACATATGCAGAGGATATTGTGCTGATGGTGGACAGAGAAGAGGAGCTAAAAGAAATGTTAAAAAGACTCAAAAAATTTTTAAAGGAAGCCCAATTAGAGGAAAGACCAAAATAGTAGTCTTTGAAAAAAGAGGGAGCAAAAGGAGGCAAAGAAGATGGAAGTGGGGAGAGCAAGAATTAGAAGAGGTGGACGAGATAAGATACCTAGGGTATATACTGCAGAAAAGCGGAAGTGATGAGAAGCACATACAAGATAGGAAAAAGAGAGCAACAATTGCAATGAAGAAAACATGGAGCGTGGGAGAAAGAATATTCAAATAGGACTAGAAAAGGAGAATGAAGATGTTTGGAGAGGTATGGGGCTGGAACATGGAAGAAGGACTGGACAGAGTTCAAAGGAGATATGTGAAATGGATATTAGGCTTAGACATGACAACACCAAATTATATACTGATAGAGGAATGCAAATTAATAGAAATGAGAGAAAAACATTAAAAACAGCAGCAAGGTGCGAAGAGAAAGCCCTAGAATCAAAAAAGGAATTAGTAAAAGAATGTATAAAGGAAAGAGAGAGAGAGAGAGAGAGAGAATGGGGGAATGGCCAGGAAGGGAAAAGAGCAAGAAAGAGAAAGAAGGGACAAGAAAAGGTGAGAAAAGGAGGGGCGCAGATAGAAACAGGAGAGGAGCAAGAAAGGATGACAGCAGACCAAATTATAGAAGAAAGAAGAAAGGGAGAAACAGAAGAGAGGGGGAAAAGGATAAGGAAATCCAAGTATAATACACACTACAGAAACATAGCCAGAGAAAAATGACCAAAGTCCATAGAAGGGAGAATGAAATGGAAGGACAGAAGAATACTGGCAAGGTTCAGATGCGGAGACGAGACCAAAGCAAGGGAATACTGGAAAGAAGAGGGGGGAAAAAGGATGCAGACTATGCAGAAGGAAAGAAGAAGGCCTAAGACATGTAACAGAAGAATGTGAAATAACGGGAGGACCAAAGGACATAGGAAAAACGCTAAGCGAGACTGGAGAAGGTTTAGCAGAACTGAAAGCAATAATAGAGAGGAGAAGGGGAAAGGACAAGAAGGAGGCACAGCAAGGAGGCTGAAGACCAAAGTTGCGATAGTTTTTAGTCATTAGTTGCTAATTTATAGTTCCTAATTTTTAGTTTTTAGAGGTAGAATAAGCAAGGTAGTGCAATAGAATAGAGTGGAAAAGAGGGGAGGTAAACATATAAGAAGAGAAATAGACATAAGAGATATAAAATAATAAATAATAAATAATAAATAATAAATAATAAATAATAAATAATAAATAATAAATAATAAACAGAGGAACTTGTAAACTAAATTTTGTCGTGAAAAGATTACGGATGTAAATAAAATTCAATGTGGAAATTGCAGGAATTAACGGTATCTCAACATTGTGAATTTGAAGGTCATGGCGCATTTACCGAGGTCGTTGGTTCTACAAACAAGTTTATGAGGAATTTATATTCTGGCAATTGGTATTCAGAATACGACGACAAGACCTTAGCTAATTCGCTAAGGTACTTTTATTACCTCTGCATGTCGTATAGTCTTAGCAACATACATTCAAGAGAACAAAGTCTTTGAGAATACGAAGAGATTATAACACTTTTAGAGACTATAAATTTGCTTTGCAATCGATTTTTATTACGGTACAAATAACCTTCGCCGTTATCTCTGCAACATATGTCCAACAAGATTCCCACTGTTTCCAAACACTTGAATCCTTTCATTGCGAAGAACTGCGCAATTTTTTCTTGCATCGCGTTTCAAGCCACAAAACAGGCCACAAAACAGGCCACGATAAATCATGATTTAAATCTGAATAACAGTCGAAACCTCCATAACAATCTCCTTTACAACCCACTTATTCTAAACAATTCTACGTTTTAAACTCAATGACCCTGTTCGTGAAACACTTTGTAGACTCAAAGGTCGGTTGTTCGTTCTTGAAGAATCTTTTATCTTGATTCTGTAATCTTTTCACAGTCAAATGTCTCGAACAGAACGATATATTTTTTTTGAGCAATCTCTGGTCACCATAATTGTCCAATACAGCGGTTCTTAACCATTTGTTTATCACCTACTTTAAATAATTGTCGCGAACTTTTCGCAAAACTTCACTCAAAATTGAAATCCTTAATGTGTCATATATGTATATTTAAAGTACTCGCCAACTGCTCATCAACAACCCTATGGAGAGATTATAAATAAATAATAATAAATAAATAAGTCAATATTTTTTATTTTATTCTATGAACCGCTGGTTTAATATTTAAATACATTTAGCATAAGGCGTCTTAGGTGTAAAGTTGAGACCTTATTCTCAAATGGGATAAATGGGGTCACATTTTGCAACAAAATTTCAAACTTAATTAGATCTGGTAATAACTTCGCGCCTAGGGCTCTCAAAAGCATAAGCACGACCATGCTTTATAGAAGAATCCGAGGATAACGACCACGAAAAATTTGCATCTAATTTGTCTTGATTGCTTTCCGTGAAATCGTTCGACGAGCATCGAGGTAGGATACTAATCGACCAAATAGCTACATAATTTTGGTTAAAAGAGATTGGAGCTAATGGCATTTGAGTTATTTTTTTGTGTAGTTTTTATTTACGCGAACATCGAAATCAGGGAAAGCTGTAAAACTCTGACGTCAATTTATCGATCATGTTTCTACGAAGCTCCGTTACACGGAAAAGAACTATAAAATCGGTGGAAATAGTCTCAGAGTAATGAAATTATCGGAAAATTTTCTTCGATAAACAATCTATATAGATCTTTAACTAGTCGTTAAATTTAAAAAAAAAAAAAAAAAAAAAAAAAACGAACGAGATAATTAGAAATCTTTCTAGGAATAAAAAAGTATAAATCAGTCGTATCGAGTGATCATTCAATAATTTGTTTGCAACATTTCCAGTCAATCGAAGTTAATGCGTCGCGATGTAAAATGTATTATTTAGTAGAAGATGATTGATGATTGATAGTTAGTTTGCTAATTTCAATGGGCTATTTGTTTTAAGTAGATAAGTCTTTTATATTTCATTTTCCGATAAACTGTTGCTTAAGCTTCTTGATACCTTGTTCCACGTGTTTCGAACGCATTTCTTTGATCGATTCCTTATCGAAACTTTATCTGTTATTGCCGGAGAAAGTCAGTGTAATTTCTGTAGTACACATTTTATACGATTAAATTGTTGGTCTTACACCGTCGTGGCTATAGTTCTTTTATTGCGAAAATTTCGGTCTAATTACTATGTAATTAATATCGGGATTTATATTAATCATAAGATTATCGGGACTTCGAAAACTACTAATCCAGATGCGTTATCTATATTAGTCAAAAACAAGTGGCATTAATGTCAGCTAGATATATTCAAGCAAAGTAATACTAGAACAAACACTTACGATTTCCAGTATAGGTAATGTAGACTGCTTATCTTTGATTTAAAGGACAGAATAATTAATACGTTTCATGTTATATACGCGATTCATTCATCGCTCATTCATAGCATTTATCACAAACAGTGAGGGAGTATATTTTTGAGATATATATTACGGTTCAAATTTATTCTGACAATATATATTAAATAATTGAAATATTTAAGTTACGATAGAAATTAAATGAAATGCGAAGTTTCCATTATTCCAATACTTATGAGCGATACTTTATCTACATATAAAAATATTAATTAAAATACATATATAAAGGGAGAAAAACAATCGAAGATCAAAGATCTCAAGAACTGAAGAGAAATTTTCTTTTAAAATAATTAAACACTGAATTTCTTTTCTCTCTCAAAATTCACATTTTCCAACAATACCTTAAAATAAGAATAAAACATTATGTCGATTAGGCAGTAAGTGGACAGCTCGAGAGAGAATTCACAACAATCATGCATATACGTACGTCATTACTCCGCCTCCGATATGTCATCTGGTGTTAAATTTAAAACTACACACCATGATATCACCGAAGTGTACAGTACTTGTTATCTTATAAATATTAATTTTTATTGGCAAATAACAACTCGTTTATTTAGAAAAAAATATTTAATGAAAAACATGCACAGGAATACACTAATGAGAATATGTAACTTGATATTAATAACTTTTAACTGAAGATAATTGTGGCGACTCTTTAGAAAACATTTTGAAACTTCCATTTATCTATGACGGAAATGTACATATTAAGCGAAATAATAAATGCAGATAAAATAAGAAAGCTTATGGTATAGTATTAGATTACCGATAAGATTATATCGAATGAATTCTCTTTAATCTTTTTTTTCTGTTTTCTTAATTTTTTTGTGTTACAAATGTCAAGGATTGCGACGTCTTTGATCATAGGAAAGAAAATCAAAAATAAATAAAAGACGAGAAAAAAATCTTCTACGTAAATTTTATATAAAAAATTATTGAAATTCACAGAAGTGCATCATTGTGCAGCCAGAAAATTTGATTAACAAATCACGTATTGATTATTTAAGTAGTTCTAAGGTTAATTGAATTTGTATTTTCGTCAATTCATTCCTTTACGAAATAGGAAAATAACTAGAAATTGTCTTCAATGGTTCCTAGAGGGATCTTATACAAGAAGAGTTTCCTTATCGAACACCGATGGAAAGCGAAGGCAGACGCGAAACAATGAGACGTATAACCTGTTGGTAACGTTTAAAGGCAACTGCTAATTGTTTCTGATAAATAAAAAATGAGAATGCAGTCCCCGTGGACTGGCTTGT
>NT_177064.1:67455-160274 GCF_000188095.3 Bombus impatiens | reverse complement strand
GGGGGGAAAGGGTGATACTTGGCCGATAATTTTCGATTTCTTGCTTCCTCATATTTTTTTTTTAAACACGTTCATGACTCATTTCTTATGCAACATCGAGAGTTGGCGGAGTTAAGGGACCGTAGCTGCGAAATTTTCACTTTTCGATATCAGCGACTTGCGAACATTCTCAAATCATTTTGTAATACGCTTTAATAAGTAGCTTCGTTTATTACAAAATAATCCTTCTGATTAATTCACTTAACCTGAATTGAACGTTAGGTAAACATTCTTATCCAGTTCCAACTGAAAATAACAAATTTAATAAGCGAGAACAACGAATTAAAAGTAAACTGACTCGGTTCAATTTCCAATTAATCTTTCAATTCCATTTTTTAAACGTAACTTTCAATGAAAACAATCGGACAAATTACAAAACGACCTATGAAAATCTGCTATTACAGAGGGAAAAATTCTTCTCCCACAATTAACAGTACTTAACTATGTATACGACCTTCAAGACTAACGAAAACGAGTGGTTAATTTGTGATTATGTGTGAAATCGTGTATGACCGAGCGATTAGCATAAAATACAATACAACAGGGAGTTTCCGACAACAAACACGATCCTAATCCGGAAAGCAAGCGTGGAAACAGCATGACTAAGCCCAGTGTATCGAATTAGCGATGCTGAGGAAATTCGCTCGAAACTGTTGAATGGCAATGTTTCCGCGAATATTAGCACGCTGTCGATAGCGAAGGTCTTTCGTCACATGCTTGTCGTAAATCGTTCCCCTTCTTCCCCTCTTAGCTTCTGATCGCGCGTGATCGTACAGTAAATCAACCGTCGGAAATCTATTGCAAACATCTACTTGCGATTTTTCATCGTGACGATTCCGCACTCCTGTCTCGAGAGGCGCCGTTACATTCGTTGTTCACGTGAAAACACGGACGAAACGTGACCGGTTGGTACCAAGCGCGGAAAGAGACATTGTCGAAATGGTCGTTACGCGAACCTTCTAGTATAAATTACCATTCTTTCGCGACTGTGAAACGTTGATTTATCGACAAGGCGTAGGTAAATTTACAGAGCGAGTGGAAAATCTATTGTCCGACAGTTCGATTTCATTGTGACGATTTGTTGCAGACGATATCGTCAGATGATATCTTGCAATCCTATTTACTGGCTGATTGATTTTACAACGATACAAACGCGCGATATCTTTCCTCACAGACTTCTTGCTTTGTGTTTCGAAAGCGATAGATATTCTATATTCTACGAAAATTTAAAGGCAACCACGCCTTAATTTAGTTTAGTAATTTTTGTTTAATTTTGATTAGTTGATAGCAGTTCTTTTTCTCGGCAAGCTTTGTTTTGTTTTGTCGGTAAAACAGAAAATCAGTCAAGAGACTAGCGTACTTTGTATTTTATTACGAAAGCGTCATATTTTAAAATTTTCCCTTAGTTCGTAAAACGAAACACGAGTGAAATAGTTAAGATTAGGAAAGGTCACTAAACTGCATAATTTTTTTAAATTACCCATTGTTTTTTATCAAACAAATTTACACATTCATAGTTCTGGGACAAAAGAAACTATGTTATATCGCATTGTCTGTTCCATAAAGTTGCAGTTTCGATAAATATCGTCAACTTAGCATCGTACTTTATCACAGTGTTCACAGAAGTCAACGTAAAAAATATGTATCGCGGGCAGACATTCTGCGATATATCGAGCATGCGTATCAGCGATGACGTTCAAACTGAACGTTGCAGCGAAAACGAGTCCTATCAGTCAGGTAGACTGCGAAGTTGTTTTTATCTGTCCAGACGATTATTCTTTTGAATAGTGGTAAACGAGATATTAAATGGCTATGTATGGACTCGGTAACGGTATATTCGATTCGTTTTACTGGGCGAAAGTATCGGCGAGACTGCCGGTACCAGGAGAAACTAGCGAAAATTTTCTCCTGGTCATGTGTGTGCATCCTAGAAACTATCTTAAATCGATACTCGATCAATAGATCGAACGAGAACGCCATGAAACTTAATTCGAACGATCGTAGAACTATTCGTTATCTTATTGATATTACTGGAATGTACATTAAAATTTCAAGTTGGGATTCTGATAACTTCGATATCGCTTTATGGAGTTGAAATATCATACTGATGTTATCAACTTATGTAGCTTAAATCAATTAACTATTATTAAGTAACTGTAGTGCAATTAAATCGAAAAATTATAAACTTTTATAATGCAGCATGATATATTTTATGACAATGTCCTTGTTACAAGCTCACATGAGCAATATGTTGGGAATTCTACATTTTATGCTCGTATTTAACTACGTAGGATTATTACCAGTAATGCAACCGCAACACCTGTGAATGCGTTTCCGCTAATACGGATTAATATTCAATTTGCAATTTATTTTATGAAATTCTACTGCGCATTCACAATGACTATCAACCTATGCGGAAGTGATCGAGGCCTCCGACAGTAACGTGCAATAGATAAAAGTTGTTACCGGAGTGTACATCGATTTATAAAACATTCGATAAGTTCTTGGAACTAGTGCGAAATGCTTACGTGTTTCCTGATCAAAACACATGGTGGCGCAGCTAAGTTACGCAATCGTTCCCATCGAAAAGCTTGTCTCTATTCCATGGTGAAAAAAGGAATTATTCATAAATTTATAAAAACATTATTTATATTAAACATATCAAAGGCAATGATCAAATATTTTTTGCACTTATCCATCCGTGGCCTCTGTAAAGGCTTTAATGTACTTCTAACACAGGATTGAATTATTCAAAGTTGTGACTCTTTTGCAGTACATGTACGAAATATTCACTATCTGCGTTTGTTCTCATCCGTTACCAAACGGAATCTATCGAATCGATTCAACGTTCGATTTTATCCGAAGACTCGATCGTTGCACAACGGCGAACGGTTGAATATTAAGAGGAAAAAATAGTTTCGATGGAATGGCAACGATAAAATGCGATCGCGACAGACGATAACGGTACATACGACTACCGTGTGAAAACAAACTATGTGTGCCTTGAGCGCTGTGTAACGTCGACTGACAGCTTCACCTTTTCGACGCGTTCTCCTGAATGTGAAATCTCGTTCCGTCGTATTTTTCTTCTTCGTGTCCTTTTTACTTTACTTTCTTTCGAAGCTTTTACAAACCTATCATGTAAAATGACCGTTACGCCGTTACAGCAACTTTAGCATAAACTGTTTCGAAAATAATATAGCAATTGAGAAAAGTGATACATATTAGGTGGAGGAAAAACTGTAGGTTTCCTGTTTGAAACGAGACTCTATTTACATATAGATGTGGAACTGTTTAACACGCAACGACTCACATTGGAATCAAGGGAATTCTGCATAATTATGAATTCTATTAAACGTAAACCGAACAAAAAAGAATTTATTACGTGCATACAACAAAAATTTATATATAATATATAAATTTGACGATTAATGGATAAACGAATCTTATTTTGTAAATGTAAATAAAAAGATAGTAAATTCTGAATGTCTCCTGATTTCGTAAAACGATATCGGAGTCAAACAGCCAAATTGAAGAGAGACAGTAAATTGTATAATTACTTGTAGAACATTACGATTAACCTGTTACCTGCGGAGTTTCGTTTCAAAAATCCCTTACGTGGCGCGTAGTTAAAATCAAGCAATTACGAGTATACACGTCAACCGCACCGAAATAAGGTTTTGGATTTGCGTGTATACACGTCGAACGCAGTTAACTGGTTAAAAGGTAATCAAAAATAGATATAGAAATTAATTTTCTTCTATTAGACACGATGGAATGGATAGTGAAATCTGTAACGTATAATGTAACAAAGAGTGAATAGTAGCAGAATAGGACACAGTAATCGCTTTCAACTGAATTGTGATAACCACGCCGATCTAGCTTTCAGGTAACACGGATATCTGTTACAGCTAAAGCGCATGGTCGCAAGGATGAAAGTGAAATTAATGATTGCGATCTACATCATTCATTCGCTAAAGTTTCAGCCGCATACAAATAAGCCAGAACTCGGTGCCAGCCTACAACATGGATAACACATTTTTGCGATTACTTGCCAACTGCATTTCACAATTCAATCGAACGCGATATTGCGTGGATGAAATTTTGATTTCATCGTTCCTTCGGAACACTACCGTTACGCTGCCTGTACCTAGGGAACATGACGCCAGCTATGCAACCAATACTTTTTTAGAACAACCGTTTTCTTGGATGAGTCGCGGTCAGCCATCTTGCCGATTTCTAGTTAATTATAGGTGCTGAACCGACGCTCGCTTAAACACATTGAATTTAAATTTATGAGAAATTAAACGATACTTTACTTTATTAAATGTTCGAATAATCTTTTTTTGAATGAATATCTTTTTTCCTTCCTTCTTTCATATCATAAGAAAAATTATAATTTGGACATTGAAGAAATTAGGTCGAACCGTTTAAATTAATATAAATAGTGCCAATGATAAGAGAAAGTTTTTTTTTAAGCAGTTCTACTTTCTATAACGTCAATTTCGTACAATGTGATATATTTTTTAAGGAAAACTGGGCACGTACGATTCAATGTTACAAAGAATTGCACAACTATGCGTAATACATTTATTAATCGCTTAAACGATAATTAGGTAACTGCAATTGTTGTTCGATTAACATGAAAAAGTAGAATGCATCGAATACATATACATTAATTATATACGTATAATTCTTCTATCTAGCATTTACTGTCCTGATATACTGTACTGTTGGATTCATTTACCGATTTAATAAACGCACATCCTACCATTCTATTTCGTAACACGTGTTTTTGGTATATCGGCTACCGGCTGCACGAACGGCCAGGATTTCAATGACGTCACTGTAATGCCGTAGTTGTACAATATACACAATATGAGCCAAGAAAATCAGAGTAACGTCATTTTCAATTTTATGAAATTTTGTATGATTTTTCGACTTTTGGCAGAGAACACGTAACAAGAATAATACATAACTACGTTCATAATACTAGAATAAGAATAAAACTCTTTTCGTACTCTTATGTAAACTGGAGAAATAAATTTCAGTCGACTAATTCTAACGAAACTCTCTAACCGAAAATGTTACTTAACATAGTAATATAAATAGATTGACAATATAATTCTGACAATCAGCAAATGGTACGAGCGACGATCTGTCTATAAATCAGACGGAATGCAGACTTGTTTATCGGAGTTAAAATTCAAAATTGAAACCCTGCATTTTGCCAACATTCGTTGAAATATGTATTTCTAAATGATGTATTACCGTTTTTATGGTGCATGTCAAGATAAAAGCGTCTCAAGATACAACTGTTACGAATGTTAAGTTTCCTTTAGTACCGTCTGTGGTATTTCAATGATACGGTTTTTTCCCTCTCTTTATGAGATCATAATTCCTTATTGCGGTTTCCATTGTTTTTAGTGTGTATTGTTGTCTCGTAAAGACAGACACGTTAGTAATATCGCAGTTACGCAAGCCATAAATTGTTTGGACATTCTGTTAACAGAATGTTAAGTGCTCGATTTCTGTTTACTTTAACGATCCATTTGTTTATTAAGATTGAAAGCAAACAAAATTTATTAGGCACGAATGTTACGATATTTAACGATAATATCGGATTTTTATTATAAAAGTGATAAATCTC
This sequence comes from Bombus impatiens, assembly GCF_000188095.3. Lineage (NCBI taxonomy): Eukaryota > Metazoa > Arthropoda > Insecta > Hymenoptera > Apidae > Bombus > Bombus impatiens. The sequence continues at coordinate 154,585 of NT_177064.1, read as the reverse complement.
GAAAAATATGTTTCCCTACTTGCTAGAGAAACATCATCATGAGAAATTTTTAGCTTAATCATCAATTTGTTTATTGGAATTAAAAACAAACAAAATTTGCCGATAATATTGCCCCTTTGTTATAAAAGTGAGATACTGAGTCTCGAATAACCTCGAAGAAAACGCTTTTCTACCTACTAGAGAAATATTACTATGACATTAAATATCGTTATGAGAATGTACGTTAGCATATTTCAATTGAATGTCAAAATTGATGGTTTAAATCGTATCACTTCCAAAGCAAGAATGTGATATAGTGAAAAGAATAGCTACATTTGATACACATCTAAAGATATTCATTTTTCGTGTTATTATTTTTCAGTGAAAGATCAAACGATTAAAGTAACCATCGACCTTGTTTACATTTCATTCCCTGTTTCTCCTCAGAAATATACAAGAACCTAACGTGATCGGTGATTACCATTCTTTCTCGAGTTTTTGACCCAGAAAAATGTCCCAATTTTTAAAACTTCTTCTCGTGTCTTTTTCCTTCTATACATAATCATATCTCTCACACACTCTCTTACGATTACTTATTTCGTGAGCTTGGTTTCCCACTTCGTATTTTACCTTTATCTATTCGGTTAGGTCTTTAATTCCTCCTTAAGTCTTATCTTCCCCACCTTATTTATTACTTTGACTTTTAGTTAAGTTTATTATGGGTTTAATTTCAATCTGATTAGAACTAAAATTCTTTTTATACGCCCGCTATACTATCGGCCATTCGCCTCGCACCACTTCCGGACGCCATTGTCTGTCGCACGATTCTCAGAAGCCTCGGTTGCATTCTCCAATTTATATTCCAGTAACAATTTTTCCCATTCAAGCATAAGGTATATACTAGAAAATAACTTATTCATAGACGGTTGCTATTTTTGCACGTGGTCTATATCGTTAGTTCGCTCAAAGAATTTACCTTACACTGTAAACACCGTCTATATATATATTTTCTATAATGTGGATATCATAATTAGTCAATTAAGTTGTACTATTTAGTAAAAGCAATATCACAATATAAAATAAAATTTTAATCCTTCCCTTAAGAATAAGCAAGACGCATAAATGTCATTTTATCTGAGACCAACATAACCTAAAAACTATTAATTAAAACGTAAAGACAAATTTTAAATAGAGCTAATATCAATTTTCTATTTCTAACTTTCTATTTCAAACTGGTTTCCTTTACAGATGTTCAATGTTTCTTGGTTATGTCGCGTTTCCAGCAAACGGATGATACGAATAGCAGTAACGAGCAAAATTTGGCTCGATCGACAAATCAGATAAGAATTCACACGATCCTAGTCGACAACGTCATCCCATTACGCTTCCATGGTAAACGATGTTTGCGCAAGTACGAATTTTGCAACTTGCTGCCTACGTGTTTTCTCCGGATACCGACCGATCTCTCGCTACGGTCTCGTCGCTTTGCGCATTCCGTGACTCCCTGAGACGCTCCAACGCTAATGTGGAAACCTCCAGGGTATTTAAGTCCTACCAGAGAATGTGGCTTGAGTGGAAAAGACAAGGAAAAAAGAAAGGAAGAAGAAAGAGATCTTGTCGCTACACGGCGAATGCATTCAGTGTCGTGAAGTATTATTATCGTTTGCGTCGTGATATTCTTGGTGGCCTTTCGCGGTAGAATTTCGGGGGTTTTACCAACGAAATCCAGGAGAAATTATGGTGGCGTTTCTAGTATCCGCCGCTAGAGTGATTTTTGGCAGTTTTATTCTAGTGATTTGTTGCCTACCTATTGATTCGATTGTTTCTTTTTCTCTCGTTGATTTGATTGGCTGTTGTTTTCCTTTCCTCTTCTATTCTATTTCTTTACGTTAATTGGCGGAGATTTAAAAGTGTTTGTTGTTGGACTATGAACGAACGGACACAATGGCGACGCTTCGGTGGAAAGGTTTTGAAATACGCGTCACGCTGTTTTTCCCGTTACGGACGCGAACACTATCGACCGAATTCTTTCGTGATGATTAGCACGGAACAATTAAAAGCTTACTGGACGTGTTTCAGTGCTAATTGTTATACGATGTTTTACAAAATATCGCAAATGAAAAGAGGACTACGAAAGAAATTAGCTCAATGGAGTGTTCACTATATTTATATGTCCTTTGCTACCATTTCATTTATTAATAAAAGAAAATAGACGAAAGATCGTAGAAACAACATTTAACAGCGTTAATAATTTATTCATAATATACATAACGTTTAGGTCTAACTTCAAAGCGATTACCTATTCGTTTTCTTTCTATTTGCATTGCAGCTGCACATGTTATGAAATCATAAAAAGACTACGATTAAATAATTCAAAATAATAATATCGTCGATCAATAGCTGGCCTATCAGAACGATGATCGTGAATGAAGTATTATGACCGAAAGGACACTATATAAGATCGCGTAATTACACTGAGCTCGTTTTCCCGGAGTTCGCTGATGCATCCGATAATTAATTTTAATGATGCATTCGCGTAACGAACAAATGAAAAATTCACGTTGCTTGGAAGTCTATTCTTGGGCTTGCGCGTAAGCGTCCGCTTATTCGCGTCGTTGCAGATCGTGGCCACAGGGGACAGGCACGTGTAACCGCTTGCACACTGCAAAAAAATCGCGCCGCTCATCTATGTCAATACGCGTACGCGTGCACACGCACATACGTTGCTTTGCAACAAACGCTTTGTGTCGAGGATACAACCAAATAACGCGAAAAGTTAACGGATAAAATAACTTTGTCGCACGATTTACGCAAAATATACATATACAGCAGGTACAAAAGATATTAGCACGTATCCTTATCTTCCAATGAATTGCTTTTTTATCAAATTCTACACTTCATTTTCATATTATCAAATTGCAGTCGTATGAAAGTATTATTAAATGATATGAAATCTATTATATTTGAATTTAATTAATTAGTATATAGATGTAATAAATATAATGGTATGCCAGTACTTTTTGTAGCCATTAGCCCATGTATGCGGGGGATGTGTTCCTTTTCTATTATAAGTTAAGTAATTTCTTATTAAAATAAAATAAAACAAGTCTTATGTTGAAACGAAACCTTTTTAGTATCGTTTATAGTTGACACTGGTAGTACTATAAAATATACATATATGCGTCCCTCGATTTAATATATGTAAATATAGACACCAAAAGGGGACACCTGAATGTTTTATCATTGAAAACACGAGAATCTTGTCAAGGCCGATATTGCAGACTTTGAAGGGTACACGCGATAACGCGAATTTATTCTTAAGGTTTTCCTCTCGCAGAAACCTTGTACTATGTCTTTTAGTGAATAAAAAGACCAATCTAGCCAGCTATGCTAGTGTTAGTTCGATAAATATTCTTATAACGCATTATACGTTTTAAATCTATCGTAAAAGGCTTTTTAGATTAGAACTTTTTGCGCAGAAGCAACACATCCGGCGATAGACTTCTGGAGGTCAATGTTGTTTTTGCGAGGAGGTATGTATTGACTCAATTTTAATTTGTACTTCGATACCTGGAGACGATGAATCAAAGTACCTTCTGAAAATATGATGCAACGTAGATATACCTGATTACATAATTGAAGATAAATACTACTGAAAAGATTACTGAGCGACTCGTAGAAGGAAACGTTTCGAAGAAGGTCGGAAGTTGACCGCGATAAATTGCGTGGCGGTTACTGATGCAAGTAATAACACGACTATGTATTAGTTAAGGTTGTCTTCGTGCGATGAAAGTAAAATTGGTAATAACAATCGAAACAAAGAGCGTAGAACAAAGGACTGTATCGTGCATCCAATTATGTACAGGGACGATCGTGTGCGTCGATAAAAAATATTTTCTCGCGGTTGTGATTGAGGTTAAGAACGTAGTACCGATTTCACGTGATCTTTATTCCATCTTGGTTTCATTGATATACGTTTGTCAACAAGTGGTTAAGGTGCTCCATTAACAGACCGTTGGTTAGGATTTTATCTAGTCGATTATCAAGGAAGATATATTTCCAGGTAATTTTGAGTATCTTTCTTCGCCACTGAATCCAAGTGAGATACAGATACCTGATACACTTGTTTATTTTAGACTTATAACGTTCTCCTGCACAATACTAACAAGTTTATAATAAATTTAACTAACTTTTTATAAGAAATTTTATACAAAATTTTATAAAAAATAGTTAAATTATTTTATTTAACAAAGAACGATGAAATTGTAAAAGAGGAAGAAATAGCCTATAATTCATATGTAAATCGTTAATCGACTAATATTATCAGCTAATAAATCACTGTGCAAAAGGATTCTTGTGGAGATAGCGACGGCTGGTTAATACGGCTTTGTTATACATAACATACATATCTATATTATGATATTACCAGACACAAAGAGATCAGTGATGACTAAGGGGGATCACTGAGGAATTTCAATTAGCTACATATACTTTGTCATCATTTACATAATCGATGATTATCGAGTGACCGTTACAACGATATTTCCGATTGCGATCTCGATCGAGAAACACTTTTGAAACGATACTCTGCCCCTTGTTTCTTTCTGTTGACGCCAGTAATACTGTACACGAGTCGTTGGCCTGCCGCCCAGACATGAAATACATACATATACACAAACGAAGAAAGAGCAACGAAACGATTCAACTGAACCAAATCGAAGGCAGAGAAGGATAGAACGAGAAACGGTGAAACGTTTCGTGGCTTGGGTCGCAAATTCAAACGCGGCTATCTTTTCGTTTACACCGCGCACGCCAATCCATTATTCTCGACGACGTTCACTGTAGGGAACACTTAAATCATTATCCAACACACTTACAATCACGAAGAGGCACGCGAGATGTTTTATTCGAGTTGTACGAGTATTCATACGTTTTTTGTATTGATCGACAATGAAGCTCTATGATCAGTATGACATATTCATACAACCCTGAGAACCTATTAGGTTAGGTTCATAAGTTCGCGCGGTTTTCATTTCATATTGAATGTAAACTATACATTTGCTTATTGCCTGTGTTATACGTCATTCGATACTTTTTGTTCTATTCTGTTACAGTAATAAATGGTAATATTAAAATCTAATTTTATATTGATTTCTTGCATATCACTATGTCAATTTATTTTTATAAATGCAATAAAAAAATAAGAGGCAAATAGAAATCTATTCATCTAAATATTACAATGGACACTTTGCTGGATATTTCGTATATTCTTACATACGTATTTTGGATTTTTCAATATTTAAATTTCTGATAATTACATAAACATCTATAATCTACAGATGTTATAATATGTTAAAAATACCCGAATCGATAATAAATATCATTTCAATGCAGCAGATGTCGTATTGTAAATTTAACAAAAGTGGCCTTTTGGTGAACCTAATCTATATAGTATTATGTAAAAATCAATGAGTTTAATATTATCTTTGTCAGAATGCCAACTACTGTTTAAGATGTTAGAGGATCTAATAATATATAATGAATAATTATTCCTCCACAAATACTGTCAATATTGTATTTGTCGACGAAATGGTTGCACAAGCGTCAGTGTGGTTTATCAATATTAGCGACTGAATGAGTTGTTTGAACATGCTGCAGTCGAGCTGTTTGACTATCGTTTTAGTCCTCGAACATAAAAGAATCGAAACATCATGCAGTAGAAAGTGATATTAAACGAAACAACCATTGATCGATGTAAGTAAATTTACGATAAAAAATTGCTTATAATTGTTATGTATTGAACTGTTAACTATGTTCTTATTTTTATTTACTTTCATTCGCAATCAATTAGATAGCTAAATGGATAAGAAAAGATAAAGATAATGCGTGATTGAAATCACGATTGTTCTAATTTAATTATGAATCATTATTGTACTTAAATCAATTTCTTCTAATAAAAAATAATATGAAAATGAAATTCAAAGGGAAAATGAAGATAAAAAATTTATGCAAACAATATTACATTGTTCCATTTCACGGTTCATATTACAATTATATTAAATTTTCTTATAAAAACATTTAAATTATTGCTGAGAGTAATATATTACATCTTATATACTTCTCAATCAAATTTGAATACACCATAATTCTTATATTGATAAGAGTAGATATAACGTAATAAGTACTAAAAAAATCTGAATTATTTCTGAGAGTAATAAATTATATTCTATATTTTTTAAATGGTACTTTGATATACTATAATTTTTATATTAACAAAAGTAGATAATAACATGTTTCAAATAAAGTATTTCAAGTACAGACAGATAGTGTATACAAGACACCCTATATGAATCGAGGAGGGCGCCAAGGGAGGGGCCCTTCTTTGTCAGACGGGCTCTGGGCTATGACCTCAACGGATCGTCGGGCCTGAGGTAGGCGCCTCTGACTGTGAACGAAGCGAAGCTTGTTGGTTTGCTTGTCTGTCTGGCCAGTTGCCTGGCCTCGTTGCCAAGCAACCGTAAAAGCGTCACCCTTTGAATCTCTAAAATTCTTTACTCCTTACATTGAACCTTCTACAGAACATTATTCACGCCACAAGTCGATCACGTTTTCCACGTGAGAAAACGATCCAGTTTAAAAATACATGTGAAAGGCCAACGATTTTAGATCCCGCCGTTATATATTTAGAAAAGTGCACGTATTTATAGCATATCATTCGGTAACGTATAAAATCAACCGTTACAATACAAACATGGTATGTATTATTTACTGTTTCCTTGTGGTATAATACGAGAAGATGGTATTATGTGAGTCCATTTTGTTTTTAAATGAGTTTTCTAAAAAGTAGTGAACTAATTAGTTTATTTACCGTTGTAATTTAATCCTAATTCATTCCTTTCTTTTGTATCTATGGACTCAAAATAAAATATAAATTTACATTGGGGAATTTATTTGACTGCATGTAATTTGGAATACATTTCTATTAATATTTACAAGTAATTGAAAATGTTTAGGAAATTTTCTGTCATAATGATGTAATTACGTCTTTAAACTATGTCAAATACACTTCAGAAACCGCCTGCAATGAAATTGAAAATGGCTACTGTAATATTTAAAGAATGATAAAGAGCTTTCAAACATGAGATTGAAATTGTAATACAGGAGTAAACTGAAACGCTTGCAATTTGTTCACACCTACTTTTACATCTTTTCTACCCAAATTGCATTTAATTAAGCTATTGTGCAATATTATTTTCGTGGACTTTCAAGTTACCGACAGAGTAATTTCTCCACCATCTTTAAAATTTTTATTATTTTCACTAATATCCAATCTTCTTTAAATAGATAGAAAGATTTCGAATAGGCGAATCAAAATTTAGAGCGAAAAATCTCGTGTATTAGCAACGATTCAAATTTCCTATATTTTCTAATATTCAAAATGACGAAAGAAGAACACGATTAACTAAAAAATGACACAAAAGACGTAGCAGGGTTAACGACTCTAAAAAACCTGTTTTCTTGGCTAAGAAAAAGGAAAGAATGTTTACGCGTATATTCTCTATTTTACAGTCGAGTCTTTCTCTTTGGTTATACGGTGGATTAATCGACAACCAATGTAACCATGAACTTTTGCGTGAAGTCATCATAGCGAATGAAACGGTTAATCATTAAGAGCGTTGGGGGCAAATAATGTATCACGTCGCGCAGTGCCACGTGCCTTTGTATCGCGGTTAATTTTGAACTACGTCGATTTTACTGCTGCTAATTTTGCCAGTTTGACCTATGTTCTAAGTTGCGACAGTTTGCGATGCGTGACATCTTTCTTTCTTCTTTAATGGATTTTTGTTTAACCCTTACAGACTATCATAAATGAAACTTCCATGCGAATTATTTTGATTAATATTATCGTCCTACAATAGTATCGTCGCAATTGTATTCCTTTTCTTGCGAGTTATACATTAATACTGAGCTACGAATGAGAATATACATTTGATATTTCAATGGAGATAAGATATTTTAACCTCCGCGATCAGATGGCTGGGTCATTCTACAAATTTTTGAAAATTCGGTTAATCGTCACGTTTATATCCTGAATAGTTTCATAGCCTCTAAAACTGTTGGTTATACGATACAGCTTTTATAGTGTTTCACAGTTGCATAATTTTCATTATATAGTACAATCTTTATACCTTTGTAATTTCACAAATTCCGTTACTTTGTACTAAATATATAACAAAGTTATAATGAATAAATACATACAAGTTTTAACTATAGTTCCTAACTATATCATTTCTAACCTTACCTAACATACCATTTACCTAAATACTACAAACATTTACTGTTAAAGGCATATGGGCATCAAACGATTCAGTAATATTCATCCATAATCCGCTCGCCAAAGCGTTAACGCTGAACAAGTGAAAAAATTCGAATAGAACAACGAACACTTACCCATGTGAGCGAGGTCGATGATCGGCACTTCGCACTTGCTCAGAAGAGTCTCACAGGTTTGGGTTACAATCGGAGCACTCGTGCAGCAGCTCATCTTGCTTGTGGCTAGTTACTCGGTCGAAATGAGATTTCTGTTGCTGTCTCTTTCTATGTTACTCCTTAACTAGTTTCCTTCTTCGTCTCACGGTCTTCGGCTGCCCTCGCAATTTCGTATCTTGTCCCCGATCTTTCTCTCTGTTCCGTTCACTCGATCGCTTCTTTTTTCGTGCGTGTGCCGCCCTTTTCTTCCCCCTATAACTCTTCTCTTTCTTTCTTGTTGATCTCTTGTGTGTGATCGCGCCGCTTAGGTTCGATCAACTAGCACCACTATACGGACGGAAAATACGTGGGTCGTGCTTAATGCATGTATGCCGATCATTCAACCACGTGCGAACTCACCCACCGAATGCCACAATTTGGAGCAAATTCACTAGAATATCCAAGAAAAAATCATGCTATCACTATGCACACCAATGAAGATTTCTTAAGTTATAGCCTGGACATTCTCCGGATGAAAGGACAGCTCGCGAATGTAAACGATGACGTTACCGGTTTTTTCAAGAAGGAAAGAACACAAAACAGACACGGTGTCACGGCAACCCTAACGGTAGCCGTAAGAGACGAGTTTATTATGGGGCTGGTGGTGTGGCAGGTAGACGTATACGTGACTGTGAACTGGTGGGCACATGCTACGATATCGACAGAGTGGCAGATAACCGACTACTAACAAAGAACGTAACAATCGTAACGATCACTACTAGCAAGCTAACGCTTCTTGACTGAACCGACAGCGTTCGCAACTAACCGGCGCGCGCGCCTGTATGATGCGAGCGTGGCCGAAATGGGACGGAGAACCGCGAACAGCTCTAGTGGGAACCGAAGTGCGCACGAACGCTCACGAAGTTTGTCGAGCGTGAGAGTGGGAGGCGTTCAGATATTCGCGCGCTCGCATCGAATGAGAAACGAATCAATTTGGAGGAATTTTTTGCTTTTATTTGTATAATTCTAACTTTATTTACATCTTAATATCGTAACATACGTACGTTTCGGTACTTTCATTTACATTATAAGGTATTATTGTATGTATGTATTATATTTGGAATATTGGAATTTAGAGTGAAGAAATGTTATCCGATGTATTTCGGAAATAATAAACTCAATTGAATTTTTTATCATACAAATGTGAAAATACCATCAATTCCGAGAGTTGCGATTACGTATTTGATTTCCGATTGGTTTCAAGAATTTAAAAAATCAAACGATCCTCGATAAGCTTCTTTTTTTATAGTGACTCTCTGCACATTTACAAAAGATTCCAAGCCTGACTTATACAATATTATGCTCTACGTCTTACCAAATTAATCCTAGGTATTAAATGAAATCCTACGTATGCAAAATCTGTGAGACAGAATTTTACGAACCTGCTACGAGTCGTTTCGTTAAAGACACAAAGTAGTACGACTATATCTATATGCAACTTGGGATTAGCGACTTTACCAATGCGCCTTCCACGGTGCTTTGAATCGTACTGCACTCCAGTAGACGATCTTGTGTTACTAAACGCAAGATTCGTCGATCCCCACCACGCATGTCTTCTTCGCTGTCGTCGCTTACTTCTAATCATTATAATTTGTATTTCATTGTTATCGAAGACGCGTAGTTAGCCGTGTCTTAACGCCGTTTCCACGTGTTTATCATCATTCTTCTTCGTGTTTCTCTTTCCAATATCGAAAAAATTCCATCTCGTCTCTCGATCGAATTTCCCCGAATCTTCTTTGAATATTCTTCACAGAATTTATGTTTCATTGTTATCGAAGACGCATAGTTAATCTCTTAGTGTCTTAACGCCTCTTCCACGCGTTTATTATCATTCTTCTTATAACATGGAGCGAATTTTATTTTCTTATATATACATAATAATTAGCTACCTCTTAACAGCTGTCTTCCTATTTCTTCATCCAATAATTTGCAAAATTGTAGCCCGTCTTTCGATTAAATTTCTTCGAGTCTTCTTCGAATATCTTGGACAGAAAATTCTGTTTTTCAGACATCGACAAGATCCTCCTCGCTTCGCAGTGCTTACCAGCTGTTCCTCCAGGAAATGATCTTTATACCTATTCCGATTCTTCGAGAACGCCAGTTTATTCCATGTTTAACCCGCTCATGCTTTTTTTAGACGCAAATATATGTAGCTAAACGCTCGTAAAACATCAGCAGTGACGTGATTTGATTTGTACGACGGATGGAATAAACACGCGAATGATAGGTAGTTCGTTTGTTCAACGCGTTCCATCGTCGCGCAATCGTTTCTTGAATATCGTGTGCTCCTCGTGGGTACTTGGTCTGATTCTAGCGGCATCGAGGATTCTAGAGATACGACTGGAGTATTTGGACCCACGCGAAGAGTCGAATGGCGACGAGGAAGTAGAATCGTCTTTGGAGTTGCTTTTATTTCTTGGATCGGTATTTTTGTTTGATGGGATGCGTTTGTTGCTTCGTATACGTTTATGGCGTTTCTTTGTAGACTTCGGTTGTTGTTCCCAGTTTGAGGAGGATGTGCTGGGGCCTGGTCCATCTGCTTCCGAACTGAATAATAGAAAAATGAAATTAAGCATCGACAGCGAAAGTGGATTGGGCTACATCTTTTCTTACATGTTTTTATAGCATTAATTTACAGCATTAATTTATTATTAAACGGTGTTATTTCATGAAGAAGAACTGTATTATTGGAAATATAGAATTTTATATCGTATTAATACGCGAACGTTACAAAAATGATGAAATTTATCTTTTTAATTGAGTCTTACCTTGTAGCATCTAATGATGCGCTGGTGGACTCATTGGCGAAGGTTTTTGGAAAATGGTACGTTAGACACGTTCCGCATAAAAGTTTCCGTATGATCTAAAGGAAAGATCCAAGAGATCTAATTGAGCAAATTAAAAATCCAGTTGCATCTCACTGTTGACTTTGTCATTGAATATTTCGTCATATAAAGTAAATAGATTGTCATTGAGTCTATCAGAGAACTCTGTCAGCTCTTACAACTAATTCTTCGTTGAATTTTCTTTAGACAGTGGAAAAAATGATATTTTATCAATTAATGATAGGAACCTTTTTCCCCAAGGTTTTTATAAGGAAAACATAACGTAGTGAAGTGTAAGTCTATTTTACATATTTTACATACATACTTTACGTATTTATATGTAATATCTAGTGCGAAATGATTAACGCAACAACTGTCATAATATAATACCAATTAGAGGGACAAAGAGAAGATATGTAAAATACAAAGAATAAAATGGACAAAGAACAGATTATATAAAATACAAAAAATAAAATGAACGAGAGAAAAAAGAATACAAAATACGTATTACAAAATATAAATGCCAAGATATACTTTCTTTTGTTCAAGTTTCACTTCTTTATCAATTTTTGCAAAAGTATTTACGAATTTGCATAAACATCCGGTAACATACTCCGGTAATAACAGACATTTATACTGTAATTAAAACTACCTTTGTAATTAAGAAGGCTAAGAAGATCTGAATGATTACAAGCGTGCTGGTCATGACGTAAGCGACGATGACGATCCTAAGTATGACAGGTGTAACGACTTCGACGCAGCCATTCGTATTTATGGTTTTCACGTCAGTCTCCAAGATCTCCGTGTGTTCGCACGGTGTCATTGCACGTAAATTACAGCAGCTAAACGGGACACTTCGGTCTCTATATTCTTCGTCAGATACTGGACTTTGCACAGCCATTTCATCTCGCGAAGCATAGTCTACTCCCTGATCGTGTAATATTTTTCTCATACTATTTTACGTTATTCGATATTCTTAAACTATTCTGTTCACACTTGTTATACCGTGCTTTGAGTTACCATTTTTGAATGGTGGATTCACCTGCCAGTCAAAGAGAAACCAATCTGTGTAGGAGGAATGGCCGCAGCATTGAAAGATGAATTGTATCTCGTCGAGCGCGTACTTGTAAGACGATGCACTCACGTACAGTTGCATCGAATTGTTGAAAATGTCGATTAACGTTTCTTGTCTGACGTTCATGTGATATCCTATGGAGACCAGAGTAGCCGCGTTCATTATGGCGCATATCGCGATCACTATTAACAAGCATTTTAGCGTTCGTCTTGTTTCCGCGCAGCAGCGTGGTACTTTTCGCCTAAAAGAAGAAATAATGCATATAAAATTGATGAAATCTTATTGATAAATTCTGTGTAATATTACTATACGTAATATACGTATAACATTCTACTACAACCGTGTATAACGTAAAACGTGAGACGATGTAAGATTTTTAGAAAATTCAAAACAGTAAACAAAATTTAGCTTAAAATACAGATTGCATATACTAATTTAAATTTGTACGAGGTTTATATACAATTCTCTACAATTCGATTATCATCCGTTAAATTATTTATGTACGAGATTTGGATAATGTTATATTATAAATACTTACGTTCGTATACTGCGTACAGTAATTAGAGCAGTCGGTAAACCCAAGCTGACGTTTATTAACGTAAATATGACTGGTCGTAGACCACCTGCGAATCGAATGATTTGCCATTCGGCAAATATCTCCAGGATCAACATGAAAAAACGTTTAGCCTCGAAGATGGCCAACGTAACCGCGACACCGTAACCGAATCTCACTTCCCATCCACAGTTGCATGGAATTCTTGCATTTTTCTTAAATACTACGTTGCTCCTGCGGCTGCACTCGTTGCTCGACATTCAACAATCTTAACGTACTATTTTATATTTTTCATTCAGTGAATCGTCGTCGGTTTATCTGTAAATGTCTTCTAGAATTACCGGTTTATATGAAAATGAAATAACGTCGTATACTTGTTGGATAATTTCATGTTGATACGTATGAAATTCCTTTTTCTCTTAAATAAAATTTTAACGTAATTTTTTTTTAAAAGATCATGCGTTCAACGAAAACGAAAACTTTTCGCGTGATTCAATGCATTTTCCTAAATAATAATTGATCTCATTATTTCAGATTTATAAGAATTAGAAGTGAAAGTTCTACAGGTCAAACATTTGTAGAATGGACCTGTTGACGATTAATCGTTAAATTCTTTTTTTATTAGAAATTTTGAAGATTCTTAACATTCAATGTACCCACGTATACGATTTATAGTAAATTTCTTCTTCTTTAATACGTCGATAGGAAATTTGGAGGAAACGGTATTTCATATGCATCAACCTAACAGAATATCGAAACTGTCGAAAGAACGCTACATCTTTCTGAATAATAGTCACTCATAAAGTCATAAAGTCAATAGAGTCACACATAAAAGGAATCTCAATTATTCCGTCATCCTAAAAATAAGGAAAATATCGTCCGTAAAATTGTTAAGAAATATGCAAACTACTGTTTATCTTTCAATTTTGTAAATCACAAAACGTAAAATTGCCGGCGACACGCGACGTCGTATTATCATTGTTATGTACGTTCATCGAGGATGATACCAACAGGAAGTTATCAAAGAAAAAAAAAAAACACAATTCCCTGAGGTTCGAGCGCAATTATTCAGGTCGAGATTTAAAATCACGCGACGAGTTTCGACTTTCTATTGGCGCAGTTCCATGGAAAAATTGGGACCGAAATCCCATACAATTTACTCGTATAAAAGCATTTGAGGGACTTAAGAATCTAAAATGATCGTTATATTATAAATACGCTTAAAATTTGTAGATTACACTTAACATACTTCTTATTTAGCATACACTATTATTCTATTATGTTTGTTCTACATTGGCAAAACGGTATCTAAATTACTTTGTTTACGTCCTTCAATACCTTTGCATTTATGCAATTCTAACCAATTATTCCAATGCTTGCATGTAATGACAAATAATTGATAACTAATATCTAGTAACTAATAACTAATAATTAATAATGATTATTTTCACTTGAAAAAGACGTTGAATATTCTTCGAGCGTTAACAAATATGTGTGCAAGAAATAATACAAAAAAATCTTTAAAAATATGTAAAAAGTGGCATTCTAAATCAAAGTACCTTCTTAATGAGTTAAAGAATCTAGGAAATAGGAACGCAACGTTTCATACTACTGTCGATAGAATCGCAATCATATTTTATCCAACGAGTTGTACATCTGTTCTATTATCATGTTTATTTTAGTGTCGTGGATAGTATCCAAGGTTAATTGTCTCTGGACGTAAGTTTTACTCGAGCATTTGCTCAAGTAGCTCGAGATACACCGATCTGAGATTCGATTATTGATAATCTTTTAATTAGATATTCATGTTTACCAAGAATATCTGTTTGTAAAGAAAATAAACGATGAAGAAACATCTCGAATGAGATACTGGTTGAACGACAGATTTACGATCTGTGCGAAAGTATTGTTGTAGTCTCGCCTGAAGAAGGAACACTCACCAGACGCCATGATGCGAGAGATAAGGCAGACTTGACTAAAATTACAATACGTTGCGTGGAAATATTACACAGTTTTTAAGGTTTTCGTGTAAGCGGGTATGCACGCTCGATGGGTCATTGTCTTTCGTCTGAAACCAACTTCACACTTTCATTCAATCAATTTATTAATATAAAGACAGATAGCGTTCCTTTAATTTTAACTTGTAGCTTACTGTATCTATATTTACATTGAGTAGTTAATATAAAGTTATCAAATTATAAATACAGTCATAAGAACTACTTTTTAAGTATACATATAATAAACGTAATAAATCTTTTCTTTGCAGGTACCGAAAGAATTACACAGCGCTATTTAATCTTATTATTATATATCGCTTATTTTCTAAATTGAGCTTTGACTTAAATTGACCTTAACTGTTAGATATTTTGGTTCATATTAGACACGACTCTGTTTCTTGTTACTAACAAATTTCTTAAATTACAGGGAAGTAATATCTTCGTTATCTACTATAATTTCTCTCAAGATTTTCAAAATCTTATTGTTTGTTAAAAAAAAAAAGAATAAAACGAAAACATAAAAATCCAAGAATCGCAGTAGAGCTTGCGAACATGTTACGAGTCTAAAAATACTGCAAAGCATATCCTAAATACATATACTGCAATGATTATAAGTTATTAAGAATACATTATACGTTTGCAGAATCATTTTACGTCAGATTATGTACACTTTCGACGAAAAAGGTAATTGTTACTCTTTGATTATTTTATAAGACAATTATCACATTTAAGGTCAGATGACGCGATATTTGTATATATTGACGTAAGAGTGTTTTATACCATAACTCCAGAACGCCAGAAACGGTAAATTTTCCGTTAAATAGATGGCCAACCGCATTTGGCTGTTGAAGAACGCCCTGAAGAATCTGGACCACCAAT
Source organism: Bombus impatiens (assembly GCF_000188095.3). NCBI lineage: Eukaryota > Metazoa > Arthropoda > Insecta > Hymenoptera > Apidae > Bombus > Bombus impatiens. The sequence continues at coordinate 138,748 of NT_177064.1, read as the reverse complement.
ACGTATTTGGTAATAGGTATTTGTGTGTAATTAGTTGAACATTCAAGATAAATCTACCGTACCACGACATCCTTGATGAATCTAAAAATATTATCTTTTTGCATATACACTAAGTTCAATTTACGTCTGTATAAGTAGGAGATTTACCTATTTTTAACGAGTGATTATTATTCGTGGCGGCAGTGGAGGCTAGAATGAATGTGAATTCAATGAAAGCACTCGAATCCATATAAGGATTCACCGGCCATAGGGATTCTATTAAAATACGACTCATCTCTTCGAAATCTTTGCTACCACTGGCGAGTGAGGGGAGGAAAACCTCGTCCAGAAGTCGTCTGCAAAGAGCCCGTGTCTCTTCCACGCTTCCGGTGCAAAGATTGTACCTATGGATAGATGTATTTAATTATTTACATAGAAAATTCTATCCTTATTACTTATTATTATTACTATTATTTATTATTTATTATTTTATATCTCTTATGTCTATTTCTCTTCTTATATGTTTACCTCCCCTCTTTTCCACTCTATTCTATTGCACTACCTTGCTTATTCTACCTCTAAAAATTAAAAATTAGGAACTATAAATTAGCAACTAATGACTAAAAACTATCGCAACTTTGGTCTTTAGCCTCCTTGCTGTGCCTCCTTCTTGTCGTTTGCCCTTCACTTCTCTATTATTGCTTTCAGTTCTGCTAAACCTTCTCCAGTCTCGCTTAGCGTTTTTCCTATGTCCTTTGGTCCTCCCGTTATTTCACATTCTTCTATTACATGTTTTAGGTCTTCTTCTTTCGTTCTGCATAGTCTGCATCCTTGTTCCCCCCTCTTCTTTCCAGTATTCCCTTGCTTTGGTCTCGTCTCCGCATCTGAACCTTGCCAGTATACTTCTGTCCTTCCATTTCATTCTCCCTTCTAAGGACTTTGGTCATTTTTCTTTGGCTATGTTTCTGTAGTGTATATTATACTTGGATTTCCTTATTCTTTACCCCTCTCTTCTGTTTCTCTCTTTCTTCTTTCTTCTATAATTTGGTCTGCTGTCATCCTTTCTTGCTCCTCTTCTGTTTCTATCTGCGTCCCTCCTTTTCTCACCTCTTCTAGTCCCTTCTTTCTCTTTTTCGCTCTTTTCCTTTCCTGACTATTCTCCCATTCTCTCTCTCTCTCTCTCTCCTTTATACACTCCTTTACTAATTCCTTTTTTGATTCTAGGGCTCTATCCTTATTACTTATACATGTAGAAGATCTTAGCTCTATTACTTTTGTAGAACATTCTCTTTATTATTTACACAGAAAACTCTTTACCCTTTTCACATCCACTTCAAAAATTCATAATCTATTACTAAATTTACGCATTTATGGAAAATTTAAAATTTTTAGAAGTGTATGTAATATGTATATAAAAATATACAAAATACGCAAAGTGTTCTTTACAATATAATTGTGAAATATAAATATAATTTAGTGAAACGAACATTTTTATTTACATCCATTCCTCTGTAAATTTTTATGTAATTATAAGTTCGCATAAATATCTACATTCCAACCATTTCTATTATTACTAATATAGCTATTAAATGTTGAACTGACATAAATTCTCTTCGTTACTTTGGAAAACAAATTTTAATTGAAATTAATGTTAAGATTTTGAAAAGAAAGAAGTATTCGTGTTTGGGTTACAAACTTGTCTTCCATGCCCAGCATGTTGCCAATAACTCGCCAGAAGTGAATCAGTCCTTCCAGTTCCTCGGAACTGTTATTCACCCCAAGATAGTCACCAGCCAGGAGGGTGAAACCCATGAATCCAAATTGAGCCAATGCCATATCCAGTTGCGAGACTCTGTTCAGCCCCGCCTCTGAACTTCTTCGAAACGCTACGCAGTGTTTTTTCCGTACGATTTTCAGCGATTCGAGAAATCTACAAAACGAGAAAGAGAAAAATTATTCTTATAAAAGATCTTATTCAGAATGAACTCAAAATTTGTGTCTAATTCGTCTTCAATTTACCGATCTAGCAATTTTTTTTAATATCTCATACCAAACAAATCTACTTAGTTTAAATCGTTTAATTTTTCTCTCTATTTCTCTTTTTTTTAGATTATTTTCTCTTATTTACGCTTACGTTACGGTCGATTTAAGTCGAATCTTACGATCGAATTTTCCATTTGATGCTCTACTATTCTATTCTATACGCATATATGTTATATGGTTGGGTTTTATTGAAAAAATATGTATGATACTCGTGTTGAATATCTTGGACTTTCCCAGACACGAAATTATTCCGTTCGCTCGTCTACACAGGAATATATATCCGGCAAGATAAATCGATTAAAATACCGACACTGCACGCGTTCGATGATTCCTTGAATGTCAATGAACGACGAGTACCCGATGGATTCTCCCCTCATCCATATTTTCGTACACGGGACACTTTGTCAGGATTCGTAAAAAAATCAACGTTTCGATACGATGTTGAATACGTTACTATAGATGTTTCATAGCGTCAATTTAATAATAAACAACGGTCGACACGCGTTACAAGTGTTACTGTTATAAATAGCGACAAATGATAAGAATAGAAACTTATTTAAAGAAAACGGTATTCTTAACGCGTCTCGCGTTTCCGAGGAATTGGATTAGTAAGTTACTGGTTCGCAGTAAAATGATTTACTTTTCGTTTATCATTTTTGAAAATTTGTTCACACTGTTCGAGGTATCTTATATGAATAAATTAAAAAAGTTCTTTGGTAGATAAATTGCTGCCCAGTTAAAAACCAGCTTTTCTGTTTCTGCAATTACTGAAAAGTGTTTTTAAAATGAGAGAAAAATATTTATGCTACTCTCGTATGATCTTTAAATAACCATTGTTAGGTGTACTTACTCTTTTTCTATGCCAGCTCTTTTTCCATACCAAACCCAATTATGTAGAATGGTGGATACGTATCTGCGAAAGGCAGCACACGGTGTACCACTCCGTCTGGTGAATATTAAAACGTCCTTGATCGACGGTACAGCGAATAAAGATAATAATCCACATAGTTTGGCAATCATCATGGTGAAAGCGTTGTTATAAAACATCTGCTGTCCGAGGCGAAACTTTTCTTCGTCGAAGAACCACGGTAATTCTGGTTGTAGCCATTCAAAGTCCATGAAAGTGCTTGCTCCATCTTTGAGGAGCGTTCGCAGCTTCGATTCCACATCTAAATGCAGACACAGGCTCATGACATTTGTCATTTCAACAATAAAATCTTCTTTTCACTTTCATCCATCGAAATACTTTTCAGCGTTTTAAATTGATGACTTGTTGTAGGAGAATGTCTTAAAAAATTAGTTATATAAACAATAATAAAGAAACGTAGAATATTTGCTATACCGGACTGAAAAATAAAGGTCTAAAATCCAGAACCAAAAATTTTGCACTTGGATTTTGATTCTTGAATCTTTCTGTTAGGTGCTGAATTTCTGGCCTCGAATTCCTAATACGCGTATTAATACACATACTATACACGCTATAGGAACATTCTAAACTCTTGAAAGTCCTTGAGACTCGCCATCTTTAAATTCTTCCGAAGTCCTCGATATCCTCAGAACCTAGACGATTCCGAGAATCTTTCGATGATTCTAAAATCTAGAAAATTCCAGGAAACTGAAATTTCCAAAATCCGATTAACTAAAATAAATTAACTGCCGAAGTATCCTAAAGTACCATTAAATCCTATGTCATCCTCTGTAACGGACTGCTTGCAACAAACTCGTATCGAATCTGATAAATGCCAGTTCTACCGTATTACGAATGGCAACAAATCTTCGTAGAAATGAAGTTGTTTCGTGATTCGATCATTGTTTGACAAAAAACTTACAACGGACCGATTTCGTAAAACAAACGCACGCACATAGAACGTAGATCGTGTGGGTGATCCTACGATTCGATATGACGGAATTCATTTGGTATTCAGAGCCATCGAAAGTGGGTACATCTGTGCAGCGGACGTGACAGGAATAAAGAAGATCGATAGATGCCCATAATGAGGCGTAATCGAATACGGTGTGCTTGCTTATATTAGGCCCATTATCATTAGGTCACTATCGAATTCATTGAACCATAATGGATTATTCCAGTAATTCCCATACTTTCGAACCTTTCACCTTTTAAAAGTACAAATTCCGTTCAAATACAATCTTCGATTGAACTGAAATAGACGAATCGAATTCAGTTAATGTACGCAATCACGCCATGCAAGGATTTCTAATGATTACCACATGGCCATCTAGATACATATCATATAAAGTAAATTGAAGGTTGTTCGAGAGTGTTCAAGATCGTCCTATGATCAAGTCTATAATAGATCGGTCATTTTATGGTCAAATTTTAACATCCGGATCTAATAAGTATTTAAGTATAGGTATTTTAGTCGATTTGTATTTTATAGAAGTAGTAAGCGGTAAAATATAATGTAAACTATAATTAAATACGATGATAATTGGTGTCTAGAATTAGATACCTCTGTTTGAATTAATCATGGTAGTGTTTCTCTTCGTTTAGAATTAGAATAACCTGCTTTATCTGACTCATAGTTTCGTATGTAATTAAATAACGCGAGGATAAAGAACTCTTGAAGTAAGTAAATAATTCTATAATGCTTAATACTTACGAACACCAATACTCCTGTTACAGGTTAGTTTTTATCGCTTTTTAACACACATTTTATCACACATGGTTGTAACCATAAAGGATAAAAGGATAAAACAAAGGATCACAGTTCTTTTATCTAATTTTGTAATTAGTCCCAAATCCTTTCGTATGTAATTTTTCAATTAATTATATAACTAAAAATATTGTATTTCTATGGAGTAATATCTTCTAACAGCTATCGATTTACAAACTAGAGATACTTCCAGAATGACATAATGCATAAAAGCTACTTCCGTCTGATTGATCACGAAGGAGCTATTATAAGAGGTTGCGAAACATCGAAGACATAATTTGCAATTGTCAACTTGTTCAGACTTCAAAATACGGTCCAGTCTAATCGAATGATAGACATTTGTTCGATTTACAATACGATAGACAATGCTCGATATTAATCGTCTAACAAAATTTATTTTATCTTTTTAAAAGAAAATTATCTCGTCATATCTTATTTCTCTTATTATTTATTTTATTATTTATTATTATTACCTTATCATTACTTTATAAATTCGATTTTCTACTCGTGCATAGTATGTAGAAAGTTAGATCATCGAGGTTATGTCACCGGCACATTGCGAAAACAATTGCTTTCACCGAACAATTCTTCGATATATTCTCTAGTTAACAGTTAATCGTTTCTGTTTCTATTTTAACAACGTTGAATATTTGAACAATGAAAACGTAGAAGAATTAGAATTCAGCTATTTTCTCGCGTGTTGCACATGTATTGCATTCATAGTTAAACAACCGAGAGAAGTAAGTCGAGGACGTCCGTTTCTATTCGCACTTTCGTCAATTACTGCATGTTTAGGAGGAACGTGCAATCCTCCGAGAAAACGCGGAACGTGTTAAGTGACGTTTGGTTATAGCTAATATTCTACATTAACGGTAAATTATCAAATCGATTTCGTTGGACATTCATAGTGACGAAATATCTATCCAGTCTTTAAATATTATTATAGGCAATAATTAGTTCGAAAGTTAGTTATAAATTCATATATAAATTCGAATAGAAATAATCTTTGAATTTTCCGAATTTAATATTTCTATTGATCTTTTCTTTTTTTTTATTCTAACTACTTTACTTTAAATGACTACACCTCTATTGATGATCTATGCACAGATATTGCCAAGATATTATTTTTTTCTTATTATTTATCTTGTAGACAAATGAATAAATAAAGAATATGATAGTAAACTAATATAATAATATAATAAGTAATAATTATAGTAATAATAATAATCTTTAATAATTATTTAATGGAATCGTTCCAAATTTTATTTCATAATCTAAATACGTAACATCTCTGATATTTAGTACAAAACCTTCAATAATCGGAGGAAAAAAAATGGTTATATCACAGAAAAAAACTATTATATCAGCTATGGTATAGTCTCACAATCAATAGAAAAATCATAAATTGGATTTGTCAGGAATTACGAAACCTTCCTGTATATGTATTTACGCGTCCTTCATAGAGACAAGAGAGGCCAACGATGTAAGATAAACTTTTTTCTTTTTTGTCCGAGTGCTTACTCTTTCTCTTAAAAATATAGGAAATCATCTATAATCTAATAATCACGATCTTTCACCTCTGAAATTCTTTAAATAATCTCGATAAAATATCACGCGACCTTTACGTGAGCGAACTAATAATAATAATGATTCTATAAATCTATATACAAATAATTTTGGTCAAGAACCAAAATTATGTAACTGTATCTACATTTAAACATGACGAAAACTTTGGAGACAGTAAATTTCCACTTTAAAGTCAAAGAATTACGCTAACTTAACCTTCATACTGCTACCTATATTACATTAAATAATTATATATTTAAAACTATCTCTGCATCTCACAACGGTTCCATCTATAAGATTTTAAACTTATGAAATTCGAGGTTTCCCATTCTGCAAAAAAAGAGATCGACACTGCGTAAATATTCTTATCTGACTGAAACAAGAAACATAATGCTGCTTGGAAACGAACTATATCTCGCAGGAATGGAAGCAAAATATCTGGCACACGTATACAAATTGGTCCACCAAGAGTAAACAAAATATCGTCGGTGCACTGCACCTCTCGAAAAAAGCCACTGACCTGTAAAGTCCGTTTGTTTCTCTGTGTTTTTTGTATCCTGCTCGATCTTCTTTCTCATTTTCGTACACGCGAATAACGGAACCACTCCTTTTTCATTTAAGCCACATGTATCGCGGGGTGCACTGCACTATACGTAAACTGTTCAATGTTCAGCTGCAAATGTCACGTTCACCGGCACTGTCGGCCCCACATGCACGAGGTAATCAAACGGACCAATTTATCGTCACGTAAGCACAATTCCCCGCGAACGAACTGCAAGATTGTCACGTCTTCATTACTTGATCGTGCTAGTTGCGTGCATTGCAAGGGAATGAAAGGAACAAGTTTCTAGCGTACATCTTAGGAGAAAGGTAAGTCTCCTACCTTTCGCTCGTTCCTTCCTTCTCCTAGCTGTGCAACGTTCTCTTTAAATGTATATGGGAGACATGTAAGTGAAGTATATGAAAAACCTTAATGCAAAAAGTCGAATATCGAATGCTTTTTTATATAAGAAATATATTTTTTTATATGAAATATTATAAAAATTTTTTATTCAAGAAAAAATTAAAATATGAAATATTCTTCTTTTTTACGATACGAAATTCGAATTTTTATTTAAAATTTCATATTGCTACTGTATAAATATATTTTGAATCTTTAAGCTATTTATAGTTTTCATTCCGTTTTATTAATATTCGTTTCTCTTTTTGTGAGTGGATGTTTTTTTCATTTATCTAATTGCGTTGGAAGTTAAATATTAGATTTGCTGAATTAGATATTATATTAATATTTCGTAGAAATACATGGTGCAGATATTAAAAATAATATTATTAAATTTATTTAATTAAATCGTGTATCTTAATTTAATTTTCTCTGAAAATAATTCAAAACGTAGACGATATTCGTGATCACGTGGTTACCGATAGAGCGAAAATGCCGGTGGATGAAATTATCGGTAGAGCAAGAAACTCCCTCATTTCGTTTGCGAAAATAAACGTTAAAACGCGGCTTATCGCGTTTCGTACGAAGAGAAAGGGAAAGTGGTTTGCTTTTACTTTTCTGTCAGCTCTAACTTTGTACGTATATGTACGCAGTACTCGTATGGTGTTCGTACGCTGGAGAAAGTAGATAGCTATTGTATTTTCGACATCGTTGCTTGTGTCGTTCTACACGTATTGCACATGATTTAAACTACAGGTGAAGAATAGACATATCTTAGAACTGTCATACACCTATCATGAAATATTTTATAGTCTTTGTATGTTCGATTACTCCTCGATGATTCTAGTAAGAATAATTGATACCATTTTAAAGATGCAATAGGATACCTTAATACAGTTCTGTAGTGAAACATAAAATAATTATTAACTACCACGAAAACGTACAAATTACATATTATGAAATATCGTAGCATACATAATAAAGTTCTTCGGTTTGTAAATCTTGTACCTCAGTACTATTAATTACCATCTGTATGAATTGTGTCCTTTATACGTAATTTAGATTTGTGTATATAAAAAATGTGAAAATTATTAAATTTGTTATTATTTGTTGAGAGATAAATTGACGATGAAAGTGCAAAAAATCATTCAAAATAAAAAAGATCATTGTTCGCGGTGTTCACAATAATCACGACAAATAAATTTGTTATTGTATAGATATAAAGAAAAAGATACTAACACATTTTGAATACTCCTATGTGAACTTCGAAAATGATGGAGATGTTTTACGATATGTCTTGCTGATTTTAAGTAACTATACTTAAATGCAGATGAAAGAATTAAGCGTAATCAATATTTACAAAAGTAAGTTCAATATTAAACAATGGAGAGTTGGCGAAGACGCGAAGTTGCATTTATATACGTGTCAGCCATGACACATTAAACATTTATTCTTTTGTAAAATGCTTAATGTTTACTCTATTTTGATTCATACATTTATAGTTTCTGTAAGGTACATTGTTTTTATAGATAGATAAACAACAACAGGCAAGCTTTGGAAAAACCATGTATTATAGAATAATAATAGATTACATTGTTCATGGTAATAATGATATAATAAACCAGAATATATCTGACAATAATAATAAGAATCTAAAATAACACGAATACTGAATACATATTATTAACAATAATGAGAGGAGGGACTTTGGGGATGTTTGGCAAAGGAAGGGGCCAAGCCGCTCAGAACTATGTTTAAAAATGAAAGAAACAAAAAGAGAGACGGGATAAGAAGGGATAGTAAACATTAGATTCGATAAAACCAATAAGATCTTCGGATCGATAACCTAACATTTCGCGACATGTTCCAGTTGTTCGAGCATTTTAAAATGAAACTAAATAATCCGCCGCAAGACGATTTCAGTCACATTTCACATCCACTCCTCTTATCGCATGCAAAAAAAAGATTATATTTTTGAATCGATAGAACAAGACGAAAAAACGAGAAAAAAATAAGTAAAACGAAATACAATGACAGGAATGACAATCGACTGCGTTTAAGACTTACTGCTAAAGTAATTACGATAAATTGCTAATGAGCAATTTATGATTGTTTTAAAAAAAGCAACGCATTCACGGCGCTGATTTATATAAAATGTAAATTTCTTTTCATTTTTTTTTCTTTCGAAAAATAATAAAATATAGATAATTTGATCGGGCAATCTCTTGGATTAAACACGAAACCCGTAAATGTTTTATCTTATTTCGTGCTGTCGTACAAACTAAGGAAAAAACCTTTTCATATGTATTGCATTATACGTACACATGATGTTTTGTTTCTCAGTATATTATTCGTAACGTTATTTGCGCAGCGTACGGACGTAAAAACATTTGTTAATACGCGACAGGTTTATACGCGTCAAGTTGTTGTTATTATTATCGCGTTTCCCTCATTTTTTCTGTTCATACAAACCGAAGACGATAAGAGAGAGAGAGAGAAAAGATGAAAAAAAAGAAAAAAGAAAAAGGAGATCGAGCACATCATTTTTCCACCCGAGAGCCAGCTCGTTTTAGGAATTCTACGCTGTTTCCAGACATCTGGAAATCGTTAATTGCACCCTGGTCTTGCGGATTGGTCCTTTCCCACCGGTGCCATGATCATTGATGACTAAATTTATTGTTTGTGTATCACGAGCTGAGATCTTAGACTTACTAACGAAGCACCTTGAATATACTAAAAAAAGAAAACATACGGACAATGTCTAGATAGTTAAAAAAGAAAAATGTTTTCTAGATATCTAAAAAGAAAAAATTAGAAGAACGACAAAAATATTGAAGTTAATTGGCTCAGTTGCATGGACAGAACACGCTGACGTTGTTTGTATCCTCTGTGTCTTCTTTTATATCTTTGTTGCTTTTTGGTTTCATTTTAAAAGTTTCTCGATTATTGTATCGACTGTAAACGAATTATGGAGGGTATATTCCTATAAAATATCAAAGAATGCAATTCGCGTCGGGAGAACGCACGGCACGACAGTATATAATAACACTAAATAAATTGATAGCAGACGATATCGTTTCGCGTGGCAGCGATACTTTATGTTTAGAGCGCAAAACGGTACGTCGAATTTACAGAGGCCTCGTAGTTAATTCGATGTTGAACTAATGCACCGTATGATATGATACGGTCATGCCATGAACGAAGCCAAGTTTATTAATTGACCGTCCAATCTCTATTGGTGTAGACCATTGGCAAGGTGAACCGTTATCATTTGTTTTTGTCTTTCTGTCCTTTTTTCCCTCTGTGAATGATTGAAAGCCTCTTAGGCAAGCTACAAAAATTGCGGTAGAATAACAAGTCAACGAGAAAGAGCTTGTCAATCAATAAATTATTCGTGTAATATCCCTCCAAATTTTTTTGATATGATTTATGGAGGTTTGGCAGCTCTGTGTCTTTTCCTCTTTTTCAATATATGATACTAGTGATACTATCAGAGAATGTACCGGGTGGACAAATTTTCCCGTTTTTTCAATCTGAAAAAACGCAATGTTCGAAATCTCCTTTTCCAAGTGCGAAATCCTGCATACGAGTATGAAAAATAAAGGAGGCAAAAAACGTCCTCGCAAGGGAAGCATCAACGCGTAGACAAGAATTTGAGTTCAGTTGTTAAAAGCTATACGTACTACGATCCACAATATTGTTATCGAACATGTACTAATCTGTACCACCCGGTATAATTCCACTAATTGCTTGGTTGAAAGGTAAGTACGCGATGACCAGCCGTTGTTCCATCGTGAAACTGTTCTCTTGGTCTAACCTACGGGAACGACTCAATATTTTACGTTAAATTACATATGTTACTGAAATACCAGACGTATCGATCAGCTTTTCTTCTCGGTAATAATCGTTTCGAAACTGTATCATTCTGGACATGTATCTATTCAAATCCAAGATTGGAAGTTGCAAATTTCTTTTTTTGCATCCAGCCTGCAAATGTTGATGATGTCCCATGGGTTTAATTTTTTCACTCGAAGACTATCAACAGATATTACTGGAAGCAAAATTGTTTGACGGATCTTGATAAACAAATATGTAATTAATGTATACTTCTTGTTGCCGTTTGAACTCGTATTATAAACACTTCTTAAGTTATTTAACAGTTAACGGGGATCATTCTTCTAAAAGTTCCACCTGTATCTAGCATATATGTATAGATTATGTTAAAATCTTTCATCATCTGTGTATACCCACAGCAAATATTCTAAATTCAGTGAAAAATTATTCAGCTTCACGATTGAAAAACTTTTCACTATGATCCGTCTTCAAAATTATGCAAAGGAAGACGAATGGATTCGTCGAAAAATAAACGGCGGTCAGCAAAAGCACGTCTTGATATTTTGGTATGACTGTGTTCATATATATATTGTGATTTCGTGTCCCTCTCTTTTGCATTTGTTATCGTTCTGACATTTTTTTTTCTTTTTTTCTTATTGGTTAATCTTCTATCTATTTACATTGCTCTTTTGTTGCAAGCTAGTATCTGATACTAGGTACAAACAAGGTTATCACGAGAGCACGGCACCAACTTCAGTCGCATCTTTGCAGTCTTGAATGGATAATTGAGCTAACTCGCTCACTATTTCTTCCTGAGTGGTTGAATCCGTTTTCTTTAATATCATATATCCTGGTTGTATCTCCTCGTTCTCGCCGTTAATTTTAGCATTATTCTTCGCCTGTCCATTACTTTTTCGTTTATTTGACGTTTCTTCACCAGACATACCAGGGTGAATTTTGAAAACGCTTTTGATAATGTTGTTAACCGTCTGAGAACGTTTTGGACTATCGTTCTTTTGGTCGGAAACGAATCTAATGCGAATCGTTCTGTTATTCTCCGCATTTTCTTTGTGTTTATTTCCTTTCATCACAATAGCTTTTGACTTTGGATATTTTTGATCTGATGAATTTTGCCCGTTTGGAACATCCGTATTTTTTACTTCTTGTTGTTTCTCTTCGACAGCAGATGTATTTTCCTCGACAGAATTCACTGTATCTCGTCCTATCGTGTTCGTCGACGACGAATCTGAAGTGTGAATATCGTGTGGTTTTCTAGACAACTCTTCACTATCAGAATCATTAACCTTCTTAGTTTCTTCATCTAAATCCGTTACTTGCACGTTGTTTGTTTCTTCGATCGAACCTTTTTCTATGACTACTTTATTATTATCATTGAGTATATGGTTATTTGTATCTTGTCGATCATTCGATGATATCTCGCGCTGCAAGACTTTCACGGGACTTTTCGGTTTTGTGCCATTATCGGATGTGTCTTTGTTCTGACAATTTGTACAAGATTGTTTGGAATGAGTAGGAGAATTCATTTGTCTCTTACTGACATTGTTCTTCTGAGCAACACCCATATGTGGTCTACCTAATCTAAGAACGTTAATCGACGAAGTTGTTTGAGCATTGTATGGTGCTGCTGGTTCATATTGTGGAACTGGTTGCACATGATTCAAATGCATTTGTTGCTGATGTGGTTGCATTCTGCGCACGTCAAGGTCCATTCTCTGTTGATAAGCTATATATTGTTGGTAAGGTGCTGCTAAATTTGTATTCATAGCTGGATTAACGTTCGCGTTTGTGTTTGGGCCGTAATTAAGGCCGACATTAGGATGAACATTCGAATTTACATATTGAGGTACCATTTGTCTAGGTAATTGTTGAAATTGATATTGTGAGGCTGGATATGCAGGGCAGTTTTGCTGTGGAATATTCTGTACTATGTTATCTCTACGATCTCTAGGAGCGATCGGTGTAATCCGGGGAACGTTTCCATGATATTGTTGTGGTACTAATTGCCCGGATTGGTACATCTGATCGTTTTGTGTAATTACTGGATTCTGAGATTGATGACCATAGCCTTCATAATGCATACCTTCATTACTTATTGGCCTACCATATGCTACACTTGAATGATATTGTGGAGGTTGTGATGTGTAATCCTGCTGCTGATGATCTTGGTACTGAGGATATTGAGGGACAGGTGGCTGCGCATCGATCCAAGTTTCTTGCTGTGGCGGAGGTTGCTCTAAATCCCGTCTCGCTTGTACTGCATTCCAAACTTCTTTTAATTCACCGGTAATATCTCGATCTTTCAGTATTGTATATTGTCGCATAAAAATTATGCCTGTATTCATCCTTTCCACAAAGTCTAGTAAATGTTCTATTAAGCTGGTACGCTTCTGTAGCAAAAATAGAGCCATGCAGGAATTTGTTCTTCACAAATGTGTTCAAGTATAACAATTGTGTACTACAAGTACCTTTGGATCTTGAGCGTTTTTGCCATTAATTCGGAGAATTTCAGGATTGGCCATTACCGCGAATACTACAGCTTCTGTTTTTGTACGTGGTGGACGAACCCTCATTCCACCATAAAACCGTACAGGCTGTGAAGGGTTCAATGGCATCACAATCTTTTCCCAAGATAAAACATTTACGTAACATGGAACAGCAGTGCCCTAAAGTAACAGAATAATAAAGTTTTAACTAATTTTAATTTGATGAACTTTCAATATGATTATAAATGCATTGCTAAAACTTCATAGAAAATCCTGGAATCATTGGGAGTTTCTGAAACACGTAAAGTTCTCTTTTAACTAAGTATACCTGTATGAAATCTTGTATACACATATGAGGCTGAGGAGGATTTTTAAAAAGACGAGCGCCATTGCGCTTCATTCTAGTTGCGCCACCTTCTGTCATTCTGTAACTGAAAATAAAAGTATTCGAAGTAAGTGAAAATAGTAGTTTACTATATATACATAAACAAATTCCATAAACGTAAATGAATAACATAAATAAAAAACACTTCCAAATTAATAAACAAATTATAACAACAAGTTAAAAGCTCCTATGGTAGATATATATAATAATAAACAATATTTCAAAGAAAGAAAGATTGTAAAAATAAATATCATATCATTAATGTTTTCACTCGTTTAATTTATTTATAAATTTTACACTTATTTAATAACAATGCTAACGATGAGATTCTATGTTCGAAATAAAAAGCCAAGAAAAACAACGTTATATCGTTCATTATTATGTTTAACGAGCACGGAGAAGAAAATTATCAGTTAAAGAATATCAGTAATTGTGTCACGTAAGTATTACGATACGACTGTAAATAGGAGCAGTAGAAGGGGCGGCTGAAAATTCGTACTAACAAATGTGATGGAGCAAATGCGTAAAAAATTGCATGCTAGTTTGCTTCTAATGAATTTCTATATTCATATATTAACAATAAAAATTTATTTAAATCAAATGCACCATGTATAAATTTCGTGAGATCACTTGAATACAGAAATCGAATAATTTCTATGATATCGTCGTTGCATTAGAGCCCTCTCGTTACGCGACCATCATAGATTGTCAATATAACCTCAAAATTCTCTAAGTTTATACAGCAAATGTTTCGATAAATGTAAGCGGAAGGTTTATTTAAATGGTGCACTACTTTGAAATAACGATATATAGTCTTCTGTTACGTAAACTCACCCCCGCGGTGCTGTTTCACGCGTATAAACACTTAAACAAGCAGGGACACGATACGACACATTATGGGGCAGCTTCGGTGGAAAAGATCCATCGCTCCTTTTGTTTATTATTTTTCCGGAGTTTGCGCGATTGAATCGACCACGGGCGCTTTACTACTTTATGTGTTTAAATAACGAACTAAAATATCTAAGATGGCCGAAACGGAAATCATGCTTGTGCATTAGTGTGAAGTGGCCTAAAAAATCCCTAGATTCAATTTTTATTTTTTTTATTTCATTCTATGTAATTTTGTTATCGTTGATTTATGTATAAATAAAAGCTTGAAAGATCAAGTATATCATATAATGTTAAAATATTTTTCGATCAGATTATATTTTGCGTTGTAAAATTTGAAGGAAATTAGCTGAAAGGTAATCGATATATTTGAATCAATAATCGAATCGTTCCAGTAGCGAAATTAGCGGGAGCTGCAGACGCGCAGCTTAGAATTTGGTTCTTAGATAGTAGTATTTTTAATTTATAACAATGGTGATATTAATTGTTAATTAAGAAATGTGTAATTTTTAGTGTCACGAATTTTTTGTGATAGTTATGTTCTATTATTTTATGTATTATATTAATGATCTTATGTTATACATCATGGGACAATTGGAAGAAACTATTGGAAGGTAATCATCGAGTCAGGTACGTACTCACGTGTCTTTTAATATTACCTTATACGTATGAACATACATCTTTTCTATTTATACGGCAATTTTTTTATTGCATTTTTTATCTCAGTTACCATGTACCACAAAATA
Organism: Bombus impatiens; assembly: GCF_000188095.3. Lineage (NCBI taxonomy): Eukaryota > Metazoa > Arthropoda > Insecta > Hymenoptera > Apidae > Bombus > Bombus impatiens. The sequence goes on along the minus strand of NT_177064.1, from coordinate 123,188 downwards.
CGCCTTACGATGACACATCACGTATCTCTTACTGTGTTCGTAACGTGCTTTTATTTTTATCGGTTTCCCAGAGATGAAATCGCAATATTTACCACTGCACTCAAGTGGTACAAATGTTTTTATCGTAACGCGTGCGGAAATATTTTATGAGTAAAAATCATATCATTATATCTATATATATCATACTTTCAATCGTATTTATCATTATATTTTGCATTTCGTTATATCCTTCCATGCATCGTTTACGCTTCCGCGAAAATAAAAACTCCCTCGTAACTGCAAATAACAATAACCACTCTTCGTCGTATACATAATTGTTCTTTTTCCCCACGCATAAATCGTCCAATTTAATTTCGTTTCATCAAATATGTTTTCCTGGCATGAGCCAGTGATCGAAAACAGACCATTCGACCTAATGTACCATAGTCGGTTAAATTATCTGTAATAAAGGAAGTCCTTAACACTTTCGACGAACTTTCCAATCATTTTTATAGGCACAGTAAAATTCAAAGTTCAACAAAAGACCGATATTGACCGTATCAATATCCTAGCAATAAGAAGGTACAATTGAATATAATAAACGTAAATAAAGTGTATAGTGGGATGCAACTTTAATTTTCTAAGCCTTGGCTCATATTATCAGAATATTTAATAAGAATATTTAGAGAGATTAGCCACATACATATGTGGTGAATCTCTGTTATCGAAAGCATTGAATTATCCGAATTGTTCTATCTACCGACATATTACGATTAACAGAGAACCAGCATATAACCTAACATCAAAAATATCGAAGAAAGACTATCATAACACGTTCCATGAAGATTTTTGGTAAATCGAGTGGTCCGCACGTGTTCATTCCCATCCATTCCAATTCGGCTATCATTATTTTGAATTAGCTCGAGCAATTAGTGGAATGATAATTGGGCGATCATTTCAAATAAGTTATCGTTAGCTTACTCGATCGTACACGATCTTGCGGTGATCGTTAGTGGCGCCACTTGTAGCCGGGTGTATGGTGTGTACGTGGCCGGGTATCGGAAGAGCATCGATGGGGCTCCGTTGAATCCACCGTATCATTATGACGCCTCGCAGGCAACTATCGATCCCGATCGATGATATTAATAGTCGCTAACTACAGTCTTCCACACCGCTCGCGTTCTACGCTGTATTTCGCCAGTCGAGCCGGCGTTTTTTCTTCTTCTACACCATGCAAACCGCCGCGCATCATGGGACACCATGGGAATCGTTGCGTGCTCGCGTTTCTCGTTATCCTCTCGTGATAGTCGACACGTAAATAAATTTGCCTTTAAGTAAGGAAGAAATTTGCGGTGCTTCCGTAATACATACGAATTGCGTCGTTCCTCATTAAAGCGACGAGATGCTAGGGAATTTTTTTTCTGGTTTTTAGAAGGAAATCTAAATTTTTATCTAGTTATACAAATTTCTATGGTGTTTCTTTTTTAATAATTGGTATGGAAATTACTTGTATTTTTTTCCTCCGTAGGTAAATGCAAGATTACAGATTTACAAGTTCTACTCGATTTCTTGTCAATTCATCGATCACTATAATTATATCAGCGCACTGAGTATACATTAAGCTTATTGCGTGGCTCTAAGTAAACTTCTCTAGTTTTTGTGGTGTCCCGTCGGTGTGTTTCTACCTCGTTTTCATTCTTCATCTTCATCAATTATTTACTCTATCTCGTGACCACATTAATATGCTAGAAGCGACGACCTTGTTACAAAATGATTTATCACGGTTGCTTTCTTCCTACTGTCTAAAGCAACCGGTTTGCTTATTATATACGACGTGTTTCCGCACAGAATTTTCTCCAAGTTTCTTCAATTTTCTTTATTATATTCATCTTTATAATTTTGATAACGTCCTGCTAGTATTAATTTTAATCTTCCAACCACGAGCGACGCTGAAACTACTTATTCCACTTATCCCGCTAATTTTGACGGGTTACGCTATTACCCTGTTTCTTGTTACCGCATTAAAAGTTTCCATATTTATGATAAACCTATACAAGATATAAATTTTGTCCGTGGTGTTGCACGAAAGAGTATGAAAATCTGAAGGGATAATTTTCTGATTTCAATAACGTACCCAGGATGTAAATTGCAACACATTCGCGTTCACGTTTCATAAACGTTATAGTTCACCTCTTCAGGGACAGACCTGAAACTCGAAGCAAAACACGATTGATCCCAGAAAACCAAAAGCATGCCATTTACCAACCAGAAATCTGAAAATCTAAAAAAAGCCGCGGATCTGAAATCGCGACATAATTACTGACATATTCAAACGTGATACGATTATAGCGCAATTAGCCTACTATTGAACATAATAAGAGAGTTAGGAAAAAGGCGTGAGAGAATTATCGCGTTTCTCGATCGTCGAATTTTAAGACCACGTTGCTCACGCGTTCCCTCGTCGACGATATACCAGAAACGTTTCTCCTCCTCCTCCTCTTTGACTCTCGCGCGGAAGATTAAAGTCGCGGCGTTGGCAAGCGTGTTAACAGGCGGAAGATGTGCGAACGTAACGCGAAGTCGCGATAGGGGCCGCGATTCCACAGGACGATCGGTGCCGGTAAGGAGCCTGTAATGCGAAATAATGGGTATCCACCCACTCGATGAAAATTACACGAGACGTGGCCCCTCGGACCGACCGATTCTCCCCCTCCCCCCTCCTGCTCCAACATTCATCCTGAAGGGCATGTGAAAATAAAAAAAAATAAAAAAAAAAGATAGAAAAAGAAGAGAAAATAATAAAAGGAGGAGGGAGATGATGGCGCGCGCGTAGGCAACCCTGAAGTTTTGGGGATAATTGTTTAGCAGGCGCGAATGCTGTAATTAAAAGCGATGCAGATTCGAGATATCGAATCGATACGGAGCTGCAAGATGGCGCGAGCTTGCTACAGGTGGTGGTTTCTAGCATCTGTTGCGTGAAATTCTTATTGCGATTATAGAGAGCGTTGAGGATACGAGAATTGCCTTTGAAGGTTGTTTCGCATAGTTTCAAATAGTTTGAAGATTTTGTAGAGGAACACGGAATTCGTGTAAAGACAAACGGGAGGACAAGCGGCTCGTAACGCGATTCGTAGTTTGTCGTATTTGTATAGAGATAAGATGAGCTATTTTTGACGAAGTGGATGGAGAGTTGTTTCTTCAGTAGTCCAAATAATAGGAATCTACGATTGCAGTTCAGTTCGATGATATGTTGCTTGTCTTCCAGTGGAGCGTGTTTCTCTATCGTCGAAAACTTTGTCCACCTTCGAGAGAATTCACTGCCAAGAAATGACTTATCAATGTGACAAATTGTTTCTTAAAAAAAGCGTCATGAACGAAGAAGAACAATAAGATTCTTTGCTTCTTTTAGTTAAAATAAGATGTCGTTTTTCGTTATTATAATTTGCTACTAAACTATTCAAATATGTATTCAGTAAACTATTCAAATTGACGATTCAGCGGCGTTTGAAAGCTGCTCAAACGTTCCTCCACGAGAACAGAACAAACGAACGATCTCGATAAAAGTTTCTCCAATTCTGCCGACGTATAAGCCACCAGTCTACCACTACGAATATCTCACATTCAGTCCTTTAATTTAATTATGGAAACTAGTCGGTACGCTCGTAAAAACGCGCTTTCATTAGCGTGGACCACGCGTCTCAACAATGTTGCGCGTCTCCCTTTCCATTTAAGACCCCATAAAGCTCCCCCGCCTCGAAGCTCGCGAGCCATCTCTCGTGGATCCTGTACATTTTTCAATTCGAGTAATACTCGCTACGACACGAACCTTTCATACGAGTGGATCGTCTGAAAAGCCGCAACAGGGGAGAATTGAATGGCCATCTCGCGACCAACGTATGAAGGAAGAAAGCGAGCGACGAGGATGAAAGTAAGGGGACTTCCTGAGAGAAGGCGAGGAAAAAGGAGAGGAAGAAGCGAAGATAACCACGACGACTACGGCCACGAAGAAGAAGAAGAAGAAGAAGAAGAAGAAGAAGAAGAAGAAGAAGAAGAAGAAGATCGAGCAACAAGATCTCACGAGGTATCTCGATAAATCCCTTTCGCTGGACAAATAACGACAAGGCTCATTACTATAAACACGTCTCGCGTGGTCTCTGCGTGTGGCACGTCGGGTTCTCCGTTCCCCGACTATTTATTTTTATATCTACATGCCTTTTTTTCGTTATTATATTATCCTGAACCGTTCGTTCCTAATCGTGACCGTCGTGTACACTGCGCCGACATACAGGGTGCCCTTATAACGTAGAGTACTACCGGCAAGGGGGTGATTCTACGCGTAAAAATAGGTCGACGACGTACAGTGACCTCCAGAACTGTTGCAACACACTGTGAGGTTGAGTAACTTTTTTTTTGAAATTCCACCGAGCGATTTTTGTGATTTTTGAAATTGGAGAAATTGGAAGAATTGGTCTACTAGACGAAGTATAAAGCAAAAATTCGTGAGAGAATTGCAATTTGTAAAAATCTTTTTTATTTCGGCTTGTAATGAAAATCTAACTACATTTTGCACATTTATGTCAGTTCTATATGTATATATATATATAGAGTAGTTAGATTTTTATATTAAATATATGTATGTTGAAAATGTTATTAAAATCGGTCGACGAGGAAACAATCGACACGCATCGAAAGATATAGATTTCAGAAAATTGTGCTTTTCCCCATTTTTAACCGTTTGCGGCTCGTTGCAAGGTTAATTGATTTGCATGCTATTTTCAGCATCTTTGTTGGTTTCCTTATAGGATTACATATCACATGCATTCGCCACATTCATAACACATATTCAATACGATATAACAAAATAAATGAAAAAGCGAATATGTAATATAATATACACGTTGATATAAATGTTTGAAAAGTGTTGATTAAAATTTCACTACAAGTTGACCAGATGAACAATTGAAAATTGCGATCTCCACATTTTTTCTTCGCCATTTTGATGAATTGCAGTTTTTTAATTTCTTTTTTTATACGTTATCTAGTAAGTCAATCCTGCTAACTTCTAAAAGAAACCTAACTCGTTCGGTCCAATTTTAAAAAAGTTACTCAGTTTCAAAACGCGTTGCAACAGTTTTGGAAATCGTCGTGGAATACAATTTTCCTACAGAACGCTTCGTTTTCGAGGAAATCAAGGATCAAGGTATAATATACACGCGAGTTACAAAATTTTTGATCCATATGCGTGTTTTTGGCATTTTAGATCGCCGAAGCGATTAATAGAAATTAAATATGGGTCATTTTTCACGGAAACCGATGCTTTTGAAAATTCAGCCTTGTGAACACTTGGCCGACGAAGGTCTGAACTGTAGAAATCTACGTAAAACCGTGATCGTACAAAGCGAGAAGAAATGACGCATATAAAGTAGGTTAACAGGGCCAAATTTGGAAAAAGATATCGTTAAAACCTGTGATAAAAACGCGCAGCAACGGATCGGTAGAAATTCTTTCCGCCTTATTTCCGCGAAAAACGATTCTCATTTTCGACTTGAACGACCTCGAAAACCCTTAGAAAGTGTCATTGCAGCGGAATATTTTGATACTATTTCCGAGTCGTGAATCGAGCAATGAACCGTAAAATTTTGCTCGCGAAAATAAGTAAAAAGCGCGAAATGACATTTTCCCATTGAGGGGCTTTGTTTTCAAGAACACAGAGATTGAACGTGTTTAACTAAAGATTAATTAGAAATTGATATACACCTGGTATACGCATACTTGTTGAATTTTGTAATTTAATTTTCTGACAAACCGGACGTCCCACGACAAAATTTTATTTTATATCTTTAAATTAGTGCACGTTATACAACGTTGCGTGGGACACCCTGTATTTGTTCTCGTATACCCCGTGCGTGCGTCGCACCAGACCAACGATAAACAATGTAAACGAGATCGCTAAGCTGTAATACCGACGACGCGAAAGAAGCATATTTTTATTATCGTCTTTCCGTTCCACGTATGTCGTTGAATTATCATTCGATGGACCACCTTTCGATTTCCTTTTACTCTTCCTTCCTTCGTGCTTCCATCGAGAAGATTTACCTTAGCACGATCGTAGGTGTGAATTAATTACAACCAGTCAGGGTAGGTAGACCTTTCCTCGTCTCGGCTCCGTGTTCCCAAAGCATAAGAGTATTAACGTTCGATGCTCGTTTTCGTTGATTTGAGGAGGCGATTAAAGGTCGTGTTACATACTGTTCTCGTGCCCAAACATTTTGCCAACTTTGTGATTCATTTTCACGCTACATAGGAATTTTTATTAACTCTTTAAATGCGTTTTTTCTCCCTTGGTATATTAATGAAAAATTACGATTCAATTTTTATCTTTTACAACGATAAATAGTTTCGATAAATAGTCGGATAGTAAAGTAAAAAAAATGTATTCGAATATCAAGATATCGTAACGCGGTATTGTAAAATATGGAGATATCGTAAGGTGGTATTATAAAATATGGAAATATCGTAACGTGGTATTAAAATATTCTCGATTTTGTAATTATCATAATTCGTAGCGTGTGTTAATATTAATTTATGCCTGCCAGCTATTTCCTTGTTTATCGCGAGAATCGGCGAATCAGATAATCCAAAGGATCGAATTAACAACTAAATTTAACCAAGTTTTTAATCTTCGCTTGCAGCAACTTTTCCTTCTTGTTTCTTCCTATTTTGTTCTGTTATTTTCGCATTTTCACTCTGGTCTGATTTCTTGATCGAAGAATGGAAAAGGTTGTTCGCTTCGTTTCGTTTTGGTCTTGTTGCGTATAGTAACAGGAACGAGAAGCCTGGTGCATGGAACACGTATCGACGTCGATCGATATGTCAATTAATTTTCATAAGGAGGTTCGTTTAAACGGCCAGACGAGCCAATGGGGGCACGTACGTGGGGTATTCCGCGCACCTGGTCAGGTTCGGGGTTTCCCCTTCCTTCCAATCTTCACCTTCCTTCGCTGACCTTCTCTCTTTAACGTGCTTCCTTCTATTCTTGTATTCTGTTCGATTTTTTAGTATTTTATTTGCGTGTATCAATTTACGCTCCAATTTTGATAGAGTTGCTAATAAAAGGAAAAAGATAAGAGAAAGGATACGAAAGTGTACGAAATTTCGGGAAATATAAAAATACTCTGAAATATTAGCATGTATAAGATATAGAAGTGTCTTGGAACATTTTACGTATATGCGTTATTTCAAATTAAAGCGAGTATTTGCTTTTTGAATTATTCAAAGAAATTTTCCAGAATTTCATCGATTTACAGGCCAAATTTTTCAACATGTTTTCCGTCTCTTCCTTTGTTCGCATAACTTCACGTACGATAAAACAGAATTTATTTTATCGAATTGTTTATTACGCAACTTAATAGTTTGCTCGCAAAACGAATTAAATTTAAATTTAAACGATTTTGCAAAGGATCTTCGCATTATGTTCCCCTTTGTCGATGAGTTTCTTTTAAAGAAATACGAAATACACGACTTAATGATTGACTTAATTACCAGTTTAACAACGAACGACCAAAAACGGCATCCTATTAGCAAAACCAAAAACCGTCTAAACAATCGAAGAAGTTTAAACAATCTATGAAGAATCTCTACATTATATTGCTTTTTGTCGATGAGTTTCTTTTAAAGAAATACGAAATACACGACTTAATGATTGACTTAATTACCAGTTTAACAACGAACGACCAAAAACGGCATCCTATTAGCAAAACCAAAAACCGTCTAAACAATCGAAGAAGTTTAAACAATCTATGAAGAATCTCTACATTATATTGCTTTTTGTCGATGAGTTTCTTTTAAAGAAATACGAAATACACGACTTAATGATTGACTTAATTACCAGTTTAACAACGAACGACCAAAAACGGCATCCTATTAGCAAAACCAAAAACCGTCTAAACAATCGAAGAAGTTTAAACAATCTATGAAGAATCTCTACATTATATTGCTTTTTGTCGATGAGTTTCTTTTAAAGAAATACGAAATACACGACTTAATGGTTAACTTAATTACCAGTTTAACAACGAACGACTAAAAACGGCGTCCCATTAGCAAAACCAAAAACCGTCTAAACTATCGAAGAAGTTTAAACAATCTGTGAAGAATCTCTACGTTATATTGCTCTTTGTCGATGAGTTTCTTTTAAACAAATACAAAATACACGACTTAATGATTAACTTAATTACCAGTTTAACAACGAACGACTAAAAACGGCGTCCCATTAGCAAAACCAAAAACCGTCTAAACTATCGAAGTTTAAACAATCTGTGAAGAATTTCTACGTTATATTGCTCTTTGTCGATGAGTTTCTTTTAAACAAATACAAAATACACGACTTAATGATTAACTTAATTACCAGTTTAACAACGAACGACTAAAAACGGCGTCCCATTAGCAAAACCAAAAACCGTCTAAACTATCGAAGAAGTTTAAACAATCTGTGAAGAATCTCTACGTTATATTGCTCTTTGTCGATGAGTTTCTTTTAAACAAATACGAAATACACGACTTAATGATTAACTTAATTACCAGTTTAACAACGAACGACAAAAAACGGCGTCCTATTAGCAAAACCAAAAACCGTCTAAACTATCGAAGTTTAAACAATCTGCGAAGAATCTCTACGTTATATTGCTCTTTGTCGATGAGTTTCTTTTAAAGAAACACGAAATGTACAGCTTAATAGTTAAAACTCAATGAGCAATTCAACATCCAACAATCAAAGACGTGGTATTTGTTTTATATAAATTATATAAATTCCGTGTCCCGTAAGGAAAAAATGGAAACGAGAAAATTAGCGAGGAATTTAAAGGATCTTGGAAAGGATAAGCACCTTTCGCTATGTACCGTTCTCCTGATCGGCAACGCAACCATGTTCGCGCACCGGCTCGCGTTTTCGCATTTTCTTCGTCTCCCTCTCCAACCCCTTTCCGACCGGCCCTTTATTCTTCCCCGTCGAAACACACAAATCATCTGAATCGTCACGCATTAAGAGCGTATTACAGTGATTGGAAAGTGATAACCGTAATAACCAGGCTACGGAATACCCGGTGTATGCCGGCCGAGGAGGCGTCGATCGATCAGGGAATCAGCTTTAAATCGCCGATAATTTCTTTCTCCGTCCTCGTCTGTCGGCTGGAGGGACGTGCCGTGGGTATCGAGTGCCCCACCGAGGTACCGGGTGATCGGCTCGTAAAATTTTGTGACATCCAAATTATCCGAATGCGATTGCCTCTTCTCGTTGTCGTACCTAACGAATCTTATCCTTTCTCCTTTCAAAATCATTGCTGCAACTTAAGTAACTGAAAATCAGAGACAAAACGACGACGATAAGGATCATTATGAGAAACGGTTATATCTTGCGTGTTAAAAATTCCAGAGACCAGAGGAACAGATGCCAGGAACGTTAAAAATCCTCCGATACTTTAGGATCTTTAATAACGTTTCACGAGTGTGTACGCGCATATGTACACAGCCACATGTATCTATGGACACAGCGTGTAACTTCCGCGTGCGAGCAGCCACATACAAATCACCGGAATTGTCACACATTACGGGCGTATTACAGTGATTCGTTCGAAGATAGGCTTAATAACGAGGGGAACAAAGTACACGTGTATAGGGGGCAGGCGGTAAGGCGTCGACCGTGGAGAAAATCATCTTTAAACCGCCGATAATTTCTTGCTTCGTTGTTTTTTTCGTGCCTTTAGGGGGCACGAGAGGTGGTCGAGGAGGGGTTACAGGGGGATGAAGGAGAAAAGAAGACGAAGTTGAAAGGACGAGTTGTAAAACGCTATGAAGAGGAAGGATGCAGAGGAAGACGAGGAAGATACAGAAGAAGAGGAGGAAGAAGATGAAGATGAAGAGGAAGAAGAAGAAGAAGAAGAAGAAGAAGAAGAAGAAGAAGAAGAAAGAAGAGGAATATGGTGGCGTAAGTATATCGCAGGTACGAGGGTCACGAGCGGCTCGTTCAGGCCTTGGCACGGTGTGATCTTATTATACCGCAAAGCGATGATGACCGTGTTTAGGTGTTGGCTTGCCAGATTTAAGAATACACCGGCTGGCCACCTTTTCTCTGCATCGACGATTATGGTAACGAGGCCTCTTTAGTAACGTTGACGTACACCTTATTCGCGCATTCCCGTTCACGCTCTTGCGCTATCTTTTACGCTGGCTTTACACGGCCGATCATCCTATATACCGAACCACCGAGATAGTGGTTTTATATCGGTGCCTCCTTATTGAAACTTTGTGGTTACCACGATGGCGGCGCGGTTGCCTCGGGAACTGTCAAAAAGCGTTAGACACGAACGTCGAACCTGCTCTTTCGATTCCTCGCTTTCATAGAACATCCCCTATTTTCGTTGGGTACATTGAATTATACCGTTGAATAGGAAACCACAGGTTTTCGTTTGGAGCGTAGTTTGCAGGACGACTATTATGCAGGAAAAATATGGCGTTATTTTTCCTTTCTTAGGCTTGATGTAATATCGAATTATCGCTGTTGGATCGGAAACCGCAGGTCTTCGTTTGCAGCACAGTTTACACGATAACTGCACTGTTTACGTAGGAAAAATACGATAGCGGTATTTTTGCTTCCTTAAGTTTGACGCAGGCAACCAGGCAACCTACTCGTTTCTATATTCCTTTCAGCAATTTTTTGTTTCTTAAACCAGATATCACGATCTTTAGGTATCTTAACTAAAATACAAAGGTTTTACGTATCAGAGCTTCAAGTTTACTTGTTGAACAGCCAATAAAAATTCTTACATTTCCCGACTGCCTATACATAAGAGACTCTCAGACGAATACATATTGCCAATATTTTAGAGTACTCGACATTATTGCGTTATATTAATAACGTACATTACTCATCCGAGGCTTCTTTTACACGTAGCTACAACGATGCTGAGAACCTTGAAATACCGACAATATACAATATTGATCGTCAAAGGATCTTTGTTTTAAAGATTTTACATCAGAGTTGCAAAATTCTACTTCTTTCGTTCTCTTCAACTTGTATGTTTCTTAGACTCTCGTCACGAAGCATCTCCTCAACTTTTCTTTCTTTCTTCAAGTAATCTCATTTCCTTGAAAAAAATTGGCGTCTTTGGTAAAAGATTGGACAAACGTCGATATGGTTTGTCGTGGATGGTTCGAGATCGGTTATCGGAGAACGGATCGTGTGTCTGTTTGCGCGTGAGAATAAATTAAAAAAATTGATTCGTACGGAAATCAGACTCGCCTGAACAAAGGGGCACAATGGTGGCTTCACGAAAGCGGCAAGGTCTCTGTAATTATCGGTGCAACCAGATCTAACCGAAGAAAACATTTCAAATTAAATTATCCTTCGCTAAAGATGACTTTCTGTTCTTTACGAGGTGCGTTCTTCGCGTTTGCTTCGACGATCGATTATAGCGACGAGTTGTACCGATCATAAGAAACCATACTGATCGACTTTATAGATAGGAAGGTGCAGGAAAGTACACGGTGTCATAAGTTGCAAACGCTGTTTTCTAAATTTAATTGAAATTCACTATTATTCGTGTTATCCTGTTGCGCGACCAACGAACTTACGGAAGTGAACTCGTTTCTTGAGGATTGAATATTGATCGCGTACTTATATAATGAAATTCAACAATTCAATCGAAAAATTGCTAAACCGAAGCTTTTGGACTAGTTTGGCTTTCGTTGGGAAAGTTAAATTGCAAACAGCGATACTGTTATGTTATATTACGTTTTATCCGCTGTTTGAAAATTTATCACACGGAGCATACTTTGAACTTTTTTATGCTCCTTCTAAAACACCTGTATATAATAACTATAATACGTTTTGTCCATTTCTGTGCAATATACGTGACTTTGTTTCTGATTTATTAGAAATTAATACCAATTCTTCCGCACCTTAGTAAACCTTAAAGTCTGCAATCCTTCGATTCAAGTGTCTCGATGGATCTATTGCGAATTTATAAAAGAATGTATTTATATTGCAAATTTTTAAAAGAAAAAAGCGTGTGAAATGCAAAATAGACTTTGCTTTCTTTAAAAGGCGTTCGTTGGCAAAATACTTTATACGATGTATGCATACCTTAACCAATCAGCTGTTGCGATCACTTTGAAAAGCGTGTACCTAAAATGTGTCGCATTGCTCGCGCTATATACAGTTTCTTCATAATAACTATTTATATTTTTTTATTTGTTCGTTTTATTTCGTCTTGGCCTACAAATATTCAAAACGTCTTCAAATTTACGAATATATATTAATCTTCGCTAAAATTACAATTTAAACAACAAATTGTAACTACGTCTTACGCACGACGAGTATACTCGTCAAAAACAAACTAACTGGTTAATAACTACTGCAACGTTTAAACAATTCACAAAAAAAAAATTGTTATTCATCTAATGGCTTTATCGTTGTTTCTCTAACTGAAGAGCATTCGTATATACGGAGGACAAATTTTTCCGCAAATAAAACATTAACGGTAAATAATCAGTTGGACGGACCTACAAATTGTAACGAGCAGATATACAAATATTCCTTGTTACAATAACACGATTGAATCGATAAATAATAAGAATAGCAACAACCTAACGCAAGCACTATGAAAGGATACATATGAATTTTGGGAAAAGTGTAAAAGCGAGAAGGAAACGGATAGCTAAGCTGAAAAGCATGTACCGAACGATTCAAGAGACTGTCCGGTGTACAAACGTGAGCCTGTACCGTGAGATTTCTCACGAATTGTCGAGGTACTACGATGTTGTCTCGTGGGGTTGGCATCGGGCAAGGGTGGAGGAGGCGTTCGTCGAAGTTGCAGGTACGCGCAGACGCGTTAATGGCCGCGAGAGCCAGGGCTTCGATGTCATTTCTTGTTTGCGATGTGTTGTTGCCGGTGTGAGATATATCGGGCCTAATGACAGGCCGCGCCGTGCCGCCGCCGTGCGCGATCCTCATACTCCCCGCTTTCGATCTTTTTATTTCAAGTTCGCGACTCTGCTCACCCTTTTTCGGACAATGCCACAGGCTACGCGACTTTCCATCGCTTTTCGCGATGGCTGGCTTCGTCGAACGACCTTCGTTGTTGTTACGACAGAAAACTTTCGTACACGCGTATTATAATACGGACTTTGTTCTGTGCAGAAAATTGCTCTTCGATCGGTTGGAATTCCTTTCTTCGTTTGGAGTTCACTTTTCGGGAAGATGGAATTCTTCTTCCTTTTGGAATTCGTTCTTTAGTGACTTGACGTTATTTCTTCTTTTCGAGACTCGTCCTTCGGGAAGTTGGAATTCTTGTTTCTTTTGGAATTGATTATGAAGCGAGTTGGAATTCTTGTTTCTATTGGAATTGATTATGAAGCGAGTTGGAATTCTTGTTTCTTCTGGAATTGATTATGAAACGAGTTGGAATTCTTATTTCTATTGGAATTGATTATGAAGTGAGTTGGAATTGTTTTTTGCGTTTGGAGTTCACTTTTCGGAAAGATGGAATTCTTCTTTCTTTTGGAATTCGTTCTTTAGTGATTTGACGTTCTTTCTTCTTTTCGAGACATGCTTCGGGGAGTTGGAATTCTTGTTTCTATTGAAATTGATTATGAAGCGAGTTGGAATTCTTGTTTCTATTGGAATTGATTATGAAGCGAATTGGAATTCTTGTTTCTATTGGAATTGATTATGAAGCGAGTTGGAATTCTTGTTTCTTCTGGAATTGATTATGAAACGAGTTGGAATTCTTATTTCTATTGGAATTGATTATGAAGCGAATTGGAATTCTTGTTTCTATTGGAATTGATTATGAAGCGAGTTAGAATTCTTGTTTCTATTGGAATTGATTATGAAGCGAGTTGGAATTCTTGTTTCTTCTGGAATTGATTATGAAGCGAGTTGGAATTATTTTTTTTGTTTGGAGTTCACTTTTCGGGAAGATGGAATTCTTCTTTCTTTTGGAATTCGTTCTTTAGTGATTTGACATTCTTTCTTCTTTTCGAGACTCGTCCTTCGGGGAGTTGGAATTCTTGTTTCTTCTGGAATTGATTATGAAGCGAGTTGGAATTATTTTTTTTGTTTGGAGTTCACTTTTCGGGAAGATGGAATTCTTCTTTCTTTTGGAATTCGTTCTTTAGTGATTTGACATTCTTTCTTCTTTTCGAGACTCGTCCTTCGGGGAGTTGGAATTCTTGTTTCTTCTGGAATTGATTATGAAGCGAGTTGGAATTGTTTCTTTGGTGATTTGAAATTCTTCCTGCTTTTGAAACTCACTTTTCAAAGGGGTAGTAGAATTCTCCTTTCTTTTAGAAATTATTATTTAGTTGGAATTCTTTTTTTCGTTCGGATTTCATTCTTCAGCGAGTTAAAATTTTTATATCGTTAAAAAAGTTAGTTGATAGTATTTCTCTTAGAAAGAACTTTTTTTGGGGCTTATACAGGAGTAGAAGCTTAAAAGTACAATTAATTATTGCTGGATCAATTTCAATTTTAGCGATACAAATACATCTTTTATAATTTTGCGCGAAAAAGTTACTTTCATTACTTTACTAACATTTACACAAGAGCAGCAGAATAATTTGCAAATATATTTGACGCAATAACGACAAAATTAATATGCAGAGAAAATTGATAGTGCGGTTAAAATATAATAAATAATTAATTTAAATAATTAATTAATTTCATTATTATTATAATTATATTATTATATCATTATTATAATTATAATTATATGTAAATAAACAAAATTAAAATGCCTGATTCCAATAAAATTGAACATCAAAGAATTGCATTCGTTAAAAATTAACGATACGATTGGATCATACAGACCCGAGCACAATAGGAGTGTTAAATCCAATGAAAACAGATATTGGCATTTTCATCCATTTCGTATTTCATTTTTTAATATCGGTTCTTCGCATCAGCGAACGAACACGTATCGTTATATTAAATCGTATCGTATGTAATACAATTTTTCTAAGAGTCGAGCGATAGAAATTTTATACAGAAGGAATAGAAAACTTGCCAAAAAGAAGAAGAAGAAAAGAAAAATGAAAAACAATTGCAGAATGAAGGAAAATGCTAAATATTAATCGATAAATTCTCCAGCATGAAGACTGTGTCAGGTACCTGTCTACACGATAAGTATAATTTATTTTCAACATCCATACAACACATTTCAATTGATCCATCGATCATCCAAAAAATATACTTCACCACGATCAACATTCAAAGTGATCACCCAAGGCACGCACGTAAATACATATTTATTTAAACTATCTATCAAAGTATCCACATTAAACGTACATCATATCCTAGCACTAACATTCCTTGCAGTCTCCACAATCATAAGCCCAATCACCAATCTCTCACCCTAAGAAACCAATACTCACCCTAATTCCCTCGTCTCTCGTCTACATCGAACACCCACTATTCCTTGAAATCAAAAAATCCATGGCAGCGAAAAAGAAAGCCGATCTACCCCGAGGCTGGAATATAATATAAGCGAGCGTAGCCGCGTTGTCATCGATCTTGCTGTTTCAGCTCGCGTCGCGAATATTTCATTGACAAAATCAGTTATTTTTCGCTAGGAGAGTGGAGAAAGAAAGGTGCCGGTCGGAAGATCGTATATCGCTGGTTCGCGTCGCGAAAGGTGGTCGGTGGTGGGTTTCCTCGTGGTGTGTAAAGCGGCTACGAGAAGGACGCGTCTCGCCGGGTCTTGCCATTTTCCAAGGTGGCTGCTTTATTATTGGCACGGAGCCTTAAATCTCGTAGGCGCTCGTAGGCCGTGCTCGTCGAAGCCTCCTCTCCTTGGCAGTCGAGTTGTTGCCGGCTATAATACATTATACCTACCTAAGGCTGTTAGTGGCCACCTCGTGCTGGCGCGTTAAGTTATTAGAGAATCAATTACTCCTTGCTATTGTTTATGACGGCCCAAGGGTCTGACGTGCCCCCCTCTCTCTTCCTCCTTCTCCTCGTCCCCCGCCCCGATGTCTCTCCGTCCTCCTCTTCGTCTCACCAACCTTGTCCATATCTTCCTCTTTTTTTCTCTCCTTAAGTTTTCTTTTTCGTTGCTTATTTTTCTCTCTTTTTACTCCAAGCTTCGTCCTCGTTTTCGTTCCTTCCTTCCTCCGTGGCTGTTCATCGTATATACTGTCGGCGCTCTTCCGACCGTCTAAACAGACCTCGTTTGAAAGAGTTACCATCGCCGGCCTGTTCCCGCTAACGAACGAACGTTCATCACGCTTCGTTCCCGTGACAATCGAGAAACACCGTTTTCTTCGGGGTAAAGGCGCATCGAAGGCTTTCGAATGGTGTAAGCGTCTTTTCTGCTCGAGTGTTTGCCGAGGCAGGGTTTGTGGGCTTTTCGAAGATGGTATCGCGAGATGGAATTATTAGAATGGTCCTTTTTTCGTGGAGACGAAGAGACGGTTTTGTGCTTGTTAGATCGGCTTCATTATGCTGCATGATCCTTTTTTTAGGATAATTTTCAGATGTTAGTCGGGAGTTTTATATTATCTTGTTGAACACTTGACAGGTAGTGTGTGTTCTGTTTTAGGTATTAGATCGAGCGATGGATTAGGATCTTAATAATGTTTATAACTACTTTCGTTGTTTTTCGGATTTCCCCGCAAGTCCAAGAGCCAAGAAAATACACTTTGAAATCAATCGTTATACCAACGCCTTTCGCGAACTTGTACACTCGTGTATTAAATTGTTCATGCAATATATAGTAAAAGTTAAGAAAGATTTGAAGGAATGTACTTTCATAGAATTGACACAGATTTGTACCATTTCATTGTTTCTCATGATTTAGTAAAAAAGAGAACATATGTTTGCAAGAATGTTGCATGGAATCATTCGTTCACTCTGTCCATAGCTACAGGAATCGACCAGGCATGTTTGGATCATTCTTCCAATATACTTGGAGCAATATACCTTATGTTCGATTTATGTTCGATTCGAAACAATGAATTTTCAATTCTAAACAACTAAGAAACTTTCAATTCGAAACAACCAACAAACTTTCAATTCTAAACAACTAAGAAACTTTGAATTCCAAATAACTAATAAGCTTTGAATACCAAACAACTAAGGAACTTTCATTTCCAAACAACTAAGGAACTTTCATTTCCAAACAACTAAGGAAGTTTCAATTCCAAACAACTAAAGAACTTTCAATGCCAAACGACTATCAAACTTCCAATTCTAAACAACTTGCAAACTTATAATTCCAAACAACTAAAGAACTTCCAATGTCAAACGAATAACAAATTTTCAATTCCAAGCAACTAACAAACTTTCAATCCTAAACAACTAGCAAACTTATAATTTCAAATAACTAAAGAACTTCCAATGTCAAACGAATAACAAATTTTTAATTCCAAGCAACTAACAAACTTTCAATTCTAAAAACTAGCAAACTTATAATTCCAAACAACTAAAGAACTTTCAGTGGCAAACAGCTAACAAACTTCCAATTCCAAACAACCAAGGAACTTTCAATTCCAAACAACTAAAGAACTTTCAATAGCAAACAACTAACAAACTTCCAATTCCAAACAACCAAGGAACTTTCAATTCGAAACAACTAAAGAACTTTCAATAGCAAACAACTAACAAACTTCCAATTCCAAACAACCAAGAAACTTTCAATTCCAAACAATCGACAACCTTTCAATTCTAAACAACTAGCAAACTTATAATTCCAAACAACTAAGGAACTTCCAATGTCAAACGAATAACAAACTTTCAATTCTAAACTAACAAACTTTCAATTCTAAACAACTAACAAACTTATAATTTCAAACAAGTAACAATTCCTTATCTGCAAATATTTCGCCAAAGTGGAGGGGAAGAACGGGCACTCGATCTAAACGATCGGGCCGGTCTAAACGCTCTAAAACGGCCTTTTGATAGATCGCGCAGAATTATCCGGGAAACGATTTTCGTGAGCGTGGACAACGGTGAATGGAAACGGGCTGGTCGCGCGTTTGTCCGTTCGAGCGAAAAGACGAAGGCTGCGATGGGTGGTCGATCGTGCATGAATGTTTCATGGCTCCTAACTATCCACGAAACATGATCGATGGCCGGTTAGCACTCCACTGGTCGGCCCTTATGGCCAGTCCCTTAACCGTGTCTTCGTTCGTACGTGTGATTACACAAGCTTGCGTCTTCGCTTATACGTGTCCCTCCTGTGTGGTTGCACCAGGCGTAGTTCATAAATACGCTGCCATTTGGCAGTAAATCTTGGTAGCCACCGAGAGAGCGGCCGAAGGTGGTCTCTCTCGTCCTCGTCGGTTCTCCACGGCGTTCCTCGTTGTTAATTACCGTGTTTTAACACCTAGCCCCACACCAGTTTTGCCCGTGAGCCTCCGCTCCTGCCAGCTTTGCTCTCTCTCTCTCTCTCTCTCTCTCTCTCTCCCTTTCTCTTTGTCTTTCGCTTTCTTTTTCTCTCTCTTCTCGTTCTTTTCCTTTCTTTAACCTCTTTCTCTTTCGTTCCCTTTCTCTTCTCTTCTCTTCTCTTCTCTTCTCTTCGCTTCTCTTCTTCTTTGCCGCGGAACTCGCGCCAGGGCCGTCTTCTATGAGCTTCCATAAGCGGTTTCTCCGGCTCGTTTCTTGTTACCCACCATCACCGACGAGGGACTAATGAGTGTCGTTGCATTACACGGATCCATTGTGTAGAATCCCTTGGTCCTTTCGTTGTCGCCACGCGGCGACGAAATGTTGGTTTATTTGATTGAGACCTTGGAAGAGGTTCGATATGAAGAACGTTTGATATTGGAGTATCGGAAGTAGGTTGCGGATTTCTATGCATTTGTGGGGAATTTAGGCGCGCGGGTATCGTTCTCGCTTTAATATTTAACAGACGAAAGAAGACTCCATCGAGATTCTTCTATTTTAGTTGAGTTAATGTCAATACGAATTTGCATAAATATCCGCGGTAGAATTGCGTACAGAACATTGTTTTTTCTGTGTTGATAACAGTCACTTATTCTGGATATGTACGTATATCATATTTATTAATTAATTATTGCTCCTGTTAAAAATAATAAATACGTTTTGTAAAATCGTGCTGATCTTTCATATTGCTTATCTTTCAAATTTTCTTTCCCGCCAAAAATTCCCACGCGATCCGAAGAAAATCCTTTATATCATTTATCAAGATTCTTTATATCACTCTACAAATACTTCAGTTTCTTCAAAAAATTCGTACAATTGTAGGATCCAAGCGAGAAAATCCTGTCGATTGATCCCCATGAACGCGATATTAAAAGATAATATTCGACAATGAGCGAGGTAACGGTGGCAAGATTGCAGGTCCGAAGCGAAGAAGAAACAATCATATCGCGATTCCCTTACAATTCTCGTAGTATTGAAACAACGACTGCATCATAATCACGACGATTAAAAATACGATTCAATGATAGAAAGTGATTGAAAGACAATGGCGATACGTAGCAACGCTGCCACCCTATGTATCAATGTCTGGGAGATCAAGGGAGATCGGTTAAAAGATACAACTCTGTTAGGCAATGAGAAATCGATTGGTACTTAGCAATGCGTTTTCTTGACGATCGGTAACAGGTAGGCAGAACAATCGATCGGCGGATCGATCACGGAATGCTCTGGCCGGCCCTGGGGCGACGAAATCACTCGTCCCAGAAGCGACCGCGCCCAATGGGAGCTCGAATTTCAGCATTTTTCGAAGCAGCCTGTCGGCCCACCGTTAATTATACATTTGGCAGATATTACTGCTACCAGTTCCTCGTAAATCCCTACCGAAAGCCGCGACGACCTATCTCTCGGTCTTCCAATACTCCCGTGCTACTTCTCAACTTCTCACCGACGCATACGACGCATTAATTCCATTTTTTGCGCCGTTCGTTTCTTTGAAACTTGCATATTTTACCTGAACGAAATTAAAATTCCCTCTTTCGCACCCTTTATAGGCTTGCTTTAAAAATACGCCCATGCGTCTTTCTTTCTTTCTTCTTTGTTTAAAAAATTCATTGGCACCATGTCGTTAAATATAATGTGACGTAAAAGTTAAACTATTCGATCATCACAATGTTCGAATTTCATATTCGCTATGTTTACTATCCTGGGAAATTTGTACGATTTATTTCCTTCGCTTCTTTCATTTGCCCTATTCAAACCGTAAAGTGAAAAATCCTGGTGGAAACTCGCCGTTTCTCTCTGATATGTGATATACAGTGGCTACGGCAAGTATTTGTACATCATTATATTTATTACAGCATTTATATACCGGGTAATCAAGTTCACGTTACTTCTGCTAGAAAATTTGTACAATTCATCTGCCTCGTTTTTCTCGCTTTTTCTCATTCGGGAAACTACGATAAAATGAAAAATCGCGTAGGAACTCGTCGTTCTTTTCCGATGTATGACACACGATGGCTGTAGAAAATATTTGTACATCATTGTATTTGTTATAGCGTTCGTATGCTAATTAATGAAATCTATTCGGTTTCGTATCATCCGCTGGCAGTTGCACGTGAGTAGAAAAATTGAATATTATAATATTTAAATAAAACATGTAATGATAAAAAGACGCGGCACTAAAAAAATAATGGTATGCACAAGTACTATTAAAAGTCAAAACACCATGTACCACTCACATTATTCCCTCCAGAAAATTTCTAACAATTTTCCTCGTTCAAGCAACGAGAATAAAGTGGAAAATTCCGGCAGAAACTCGTCTTCCTTCTTGGTATACACATAATGTACAATGACACACTACAGAAACTATTTACACATCGTACGTACATTTATTCTTCGTTGTACGTATCAAAGCTTCTATACATTGGGTCGTCCGAAAAGTTTCTTTCGTTTTATAAGGAATAATGGATGCGCAACATTTTCCCTTATATATTATTTTATCGAATTACATTTTGTTCTATCAAAATAAACATCAACAACGTTCGATAGATTAGGTTTCATGTTTGTATAACGATGCATCGTTGTAAAAGACGCGTGTGTAAAAAAAAAACACTTTTCGGACGACCTAATACTAATTAATCAAACCCACTAACTTTCGTACCATCTATGATAATTCTTTCATATGACTAGAACAACTTAATACCATAAGAACGAAACCTGTAACCCGATAAAAAGGTGCTCCATTGAAAAATACGAAAACCTATCTAAACCTATAAATATTATTTATAGACGTAATTTAACATTAAAACACTAACTTCTAAAATTTATTTCCTCCACTTTCTCTCGTTTCCCCTTATCCGCCTAACAACAATAAAGCGAATAATCTCGCTAGAACCGTAGAAACTCGTCGTTCCTTTCTGATAACGTTCTACCCGCTGGACATATATCAACTCTTGGTTATGTCTCGTTAGCTATATGCAACACATTCGCGATGGCTACGGAGGCCGTCGGATAATAACCGTGCATCCTGTATCTCTAATTGCGGCGTCAGAGGTGGTGCACGGTGGCGGCTCTAGGAAGGTTCTACTCGCGCCAGAGGTTCCTCGTCGAGAGGGGCCGGATAACAGATAAGGATCGGCGAAAGCACGGAACGAAGCGGGGTTGTTGGCCAGCACGCCGTTTAACCTCGCGCGCATCGGCCACGGTGGGACGGGTGGTTTCAGCCGGATGCCCAAGAAATACGACGGGCCCGGGGAATTAATATACGCCGGCTGGCAATATGAATGGCGTTACGCAATTATCGGTTAACCCACAAATTGATATAGAATTATGGGTGCTGACGGGGAACGCGTTTACCCTGTCCCGTCGTGGGCCTCCACGAGGGATGCTTCGGTTCGGTCGGTGAATTTGCAAATTTTCTCAAGCAAGTCTGAGTTACGGAGGTGAAACGCCGATGAAGAATAATTGGCGTGCTTTTGAGAATGATCGAGACGCTCTGCGGAGCAAACGTGGAGTCCGATCGAAGCGCGTTGAACAGTTTTTAGCGTCAACAGGCATCGAGGAATCGTAGAATTGTTCTTTTACAAAGGAGTTTATCGAGTCCAGAAAATACAGATTTTAAGTACGTTATTCACAATAAACATGAATTTTTGTAGTGGTATGTTAGGCAAAGGTACCGATACGCGACGAAGCCATGCTGTATTATGTGTCGGCGCTTCACATTTTTTGTTGTATGATGCAGTTTTTGGGTTTAAGCCTCTGGGGAGCTTTGTTTTTATTTTTTTTTCTGTCCTGAAAAACTTGGTCGCGAAACAGGACGCTTCGGTAGTTTGCTAGGAATTGTAGAATTGTAGAATTGTGAAAATGATTACAAATAAGGCGTGTAACTCTTTGAACAGATTAAATTGGATTGTTAGATAAATTAAAATTTTTAGATGTCTAAAGGAATTGACAAAAGTTGGACTGGATTGAAACATCGCAGACTTTCTGATGCAGGTAAATAGGATTACTCGAACGTTAAAGTGCCGTGACGATTACGTGGCTCGCAAATAGAATTTGTAATTGCGTGGCCGATTGATCGCGAAGAATGTCACGGTCAAATTGCAAAGCTCGACATACGCCTCGACTCGTAACTTGTAAAATATACTTGTTCATTGATTTCATGTCATGTACTTATGTACTATATACTATGTGAAATGTCAATTTGAGGATTATGGGTTGTGATAAGTTTTAATGAAGATTTTCATAGAATATAATGATAGAATTCATATAATTACATTGGTAACTGTTATATGAGATAAAGTTCAAATCCACAAGAGAAATCGTTGTACTGCAAGATTTAACGCTGGCGTGATCATATTTCAGCATTTAAATACGTATATTCTAATCCTGCCTTTGCTCATATAATCCAATGACATATTATGTAATAACCGCGTAAAAAAGATATAAGATATAATAATAGATAAACAAAAATTCTAATTTTGCTGACCAAAAAGAGAAGAAAAGAAAACGATAAAGAACCAAGCAATTCCCGATCTGAACGAACGAAAGTCTCGTTGAGGTAGGGAACCGAGTCGATGATGCAACAGGGAGAAAAGGAAACATCCGGGTGTCCAAAACCTCGGAGATAGCCTCGGACGTGTATTCGTTGGAGATCTGTGTGTCGTTGGTACGTATCGATAGCGGTGTCGTCGTGGTACCGTGGCGAGAAAAAGGGCGTGACGTATGGTACCCTGGGGTCCTACGATACGAAAGCGCCTCTCCCCAAACAGCACCACCACCGTGGCTTGCTTATATTATTACCGGCATACATATTTATGCGTGGAGCACGCAAGACCATCGTAGTGGAGGTGGAAAGAGGTGAACGAAGAGGGAAGAAGAAGAAGAAGAAGACGACGACTAAGAGGAGTAAAAAGGAGAAGAGAAGGACTTGAACGAGATAGACGAGGAAACGAAGAGGGAACAGAGAGTGAGGAATGCGCGAGAGAGGACGCCTCACGTTGGCTCGGTTGAGTTAGTTATTACTGAATCAATTACCCGTCCGTATTTATAGAGTGTAGCGTGTTTCTTTTCTGTTTCTCTCGGCGCTCGGCCACTCTCCGCCCCTTCCCTCTTCTTCTCCTCCACTTCCTTTCTTTCTTTCCTCCTCTTCTTTCTCTTCTTCTCTTGTTATCCTGACGTTGTCTTCCCGCGCCAGTCTTCGACCGGATCGAGAAGAATCTCTGGTCTCGCGACCACGACGAAGATTGTATCGAGATACGACCGGAAATTCACGGGCGCCCCCTGCAAATATACGGCACCCATCGCTCGTGCTGACCGCGCGGTGACCATTTTGGTGCATCATCCCCTTCGACCAACGCTTCACGGTTTTTTCGCGAGGCCCGCAGCGCTTGCATGTTGTTAAGATTCGGTGTTTTTGGGCAGGTTTCAGTTGGGCGCTTTTTCAGGAATTTTTGTTATACCGGGAGTTTAGAATTTTCTAATAAACGAAACAGGCAAGTGTTTACCGTACACACCGACCGGTTATTCGCTGCATAATCGCAAAGGTCATGGATGTACTATGTCGAATAGTTCATTCGATGTGGTAGTTGGCCCGACAAAAACACGGATGCGCTGCTGATGTATAAACAACGTTATTAAAAAAAATGTGCGCGATTTAAGATTCAGGATGTTCGTGAAATGCCAACAATTTCATTAAGAACGAGAGATGTCTTGAATCATTTGAGCGGCGGTATATAACGTTTAATCGCGAACATCTACAAACCTAGACACATACCCGCATACGATAAACGTAAAACCATAAGCACAAACACTAGCATATCCATCTTCACGATCCTATTTCGAATCACGTTTATACAATCCCTCTGTCATTCCTCGTTTAGCACGCCGTTTAATAACTCGCTATCGCCGATTCGTGTGAGGAAGCGCGATTTTATCGGCCATAACAGGAATCGATGAAAAGATTTATCGCGATTGTCATCGGGTTATTGAATCGTGATCGACGAGACGAACGAGGGAACTCGGAGGATTTAGAAGAGCTCGCTGACAGAATGGTTGCTTCACGATACGGTTGAAGCGATGGCCCCCCCATGACCGGCAATAACAACGGGGCTAACGTTGGCAAAACAATTACCACGCCTCTCTCTCTCGCGCCTCTCGAGTAAGTAGGTAGCCGGCTATTTACGACTATTGCCTCTTGCCTGGCTCGTTTCATTACCGATGCATTGCCGGATACCAACTGCACCGGTCGCCAAAGTCACGCGACCATAATGCCACGACTCGTAAATACGGTCAGAGGAAACGAGCCGTACGACGCCATTGTGATCCTTCGTTTGCTCGTGTGCTGCTGCCACAAACGCCACATGCCAAGTCGGCTCACATCGTGCCAACGACTAGGAAATTGCTTTTCAGATCGCTGACTGGTGGAATTGGTTTGTGCTGCGATTTCGCGTAATTAATTATTTAAGGGTTGATTCGAAGTTTTGCTTTGAAATCTTGACGTTACGATTCGTTTGGTAGCTCTGTTGGGAGTCAAGAGGGATCGGTCATCTGGATCTGCATTCGTCTGGGATCCTAAGCTTTATAGGTTGAAGATTCTACATTCGACGAGAGTTCGCCTGTATTGATCCTGAGATTTAGCGAAAGTCAGATGGGGTAATTAGATTAATGAATTGCTCAGTAGTTGATTGGAGGTTCTGCAGTGAAATCTGTATGTGCAGACTTGAGAATTAGTAGGTTTTAATATTACATTTGTTGAGAGTCAGAAGGATTAACCATCTAGATTCATCTTGTTTCATTCAAGATCCTAAGGTTCATAGGTTGAAGATTTTGCAGTGAAATCTGTATGTAGAGACTTGAGAATTAGTAGATTTTAATGTTATATTTGTTGAGAGTCAGAAGGATTACCCATCTAGGTTCATCTTGTTTCATTCAAGATCCTAAGGTTCATAGGTTGAAGGTTTTGCAGTGAAATTTGATGATGAAGATCTGAGAGTTTGCCAGTGTTGGTCGTAAGACTTGGTGAGAGTCAGATGGTGTAATTAGATTAATTAATTGCTCAGTAGTTGATCGAAGGATCTGCAATGAAATCTGTATGTAGAGGCTTGAGAATTAGTAGGTTTTAATGTTACATTTGTTGAGAGTCAGAAGGATTAGTCATCTAGATTCATCTTGTTTCATTCAAGATCCTAAGGTTCATAGGTTGAAGGTTTTGCAGTGAAATCTGTATGTAGAGACTTGAAAAGTAGTAGGTTTTAATGTTATATTTGTTGAGAGTCAGATGGATTACCCATCTAGGTTCATCTTGTTTCATTCATGATCCTAAGGTTCATAGGTTGAAGGTTTTGCAGTGAAATTTGATGATGAAGATCTGAGAGTTTGCCAGTGTTGATCGTAAGTCTTGGTAGGAGTCAGATGGTGTAATTAGATTAATTAATTGCCCAGTGGTTGATCGAAGAATCCGCAGTGAATTCTGTACGTGGAGACCTGAGAAGTAGTCGCTGTTGACGTTAAATTTGTTGGAAGCTCTGGAGGATGGTTTGATGAAGATGATGTGATCCAGTTAAAAGGTCCTGAATGGTAGATGGTTCATTCATAGGTAACATGACTTGATTATATCTTATTATTGATAATGGATATATAGATTATTATTATCGTTTATAGCGATAATATTACGTTTCTTAAGTGTGTTTCCTCACAATGTTTAGATATTCCATACGCGTCTCTATAGTTTCTTTTTAGCTATTGTTCCCTGGTAATTTGCAAAAAATAGATATATTTTGCAAATGTCCATGGCAATTTTTTGAATAATTTATTCTAAATAATTATTACACAAATTCAGGCAAACAAAATGTTCCTATTCATATTCTCACCATTGTATTAGGTTGTCCGGAAAGTGTCTTTCTTTCGCAAACGTGTTTCTTACAACAGTGCACCTCCATACAAACGTGAAACCAAGTCTGTGAAATGTCGCGGTGTTTATCTCAACGAAATAAAATGAATCGTACGTAATTCGACAAAATAATATAAAACAAAAACCGTTGTGCGTCTATTATTTCCTCATAAAACAAAAGAAACTCTTCGAACAACTTAATACATATAATACACTTAAGAATGAGCTGAAGATAGAGTTAAACATCTGATTGAGACGATAGAATAGGAGGCGAACGTTAATCGTGTGAAAAGAAGAAATCATTTATCTGCCAATCTGTCACCCTAAGTAACGAGACAGAGAATGTAGAACAGGATTAGCATTTTCAATTTAGCCAGAGACTGTTCCAAGGAAATTGGTTAGAGCTCTGCGAACGCATCGTGCTGGAAATTAAACGCGATGGAGAAGGCTGTATCTTCTCTGCCTGCTCGTAGACGAATCAGAAACGTTGCTTGCTATATAAACGAGTAATCATGTAGGGTTTATGTTCGATGGTTCGATCGTGGAATGGAATAGATGCTCGCTGATCGGTCTAGACTACGATTTCACGCGATGATGCCTGTTAGAAGCCCATCGAATCAAAACTGACTGTAAATTTACAATAACAATTTACAATGCGGATTATCGTAGAACGATTGTAAATTTACAATTGTAATGTTCTTCTTCGTGTAATGGATGTAACGAAAGCTTTGTACTTAGGAATATTCGATACGTTGGTCTTTATATGTACACTATTATCTTTTTATTGTATATTTTATACGAATTTACAGTCGTTGTTGAAGACTGAGAAAATTTTCTCTATTCAATTAGTGAAAGTTAATGACGCCAGCCACACTTACAGATTATGCGAATTTTGCATTCGTCCAATGGCAACGTGAATAAAATAAAATAAAACGATCGACGAGCAGCAACACTTCTATTTAACTTGTTTACCTTGAGGTTTCTATTTCATTTAATTTCCATCCTTCCTCCGATTTTACTCTTAACCGTTTCAACATGGATTTTTCTTTTAATAGTAATAATATCGCGCAGATCGTCGTACATTCAGATTGAGAAAAGAAACAAGAAAATTTACGAACAATCCTTAAAATAGTACGCACATTCTGTTCTATTTATAACGAGATCCTATGGCTCGACTAAAAATTGCACAATTAGGAAGCGAGATACTCAATGGCTAATATTCTTTGTATATGTTTTAATAAGATGTTCCCAAGTATGGTATTAATTGTATAATATCGTGTTTTACGGCTTTACGGGTCCCTATTAAGTTATACGAGACAAGAGTCGTCCCTATTGGGTTCTATAATTTGGGGGTGGTCTCTTTCGTGTCTCACGACATGGGAGTCGTCGTGGTCGGATCCCATGAAACGGGAGTCGTTCACATCAACCGTGACCATGCTACTACCATCATCACGACCTGCAACTAATTCCACAATCTCGATCCTGTTATCATGCAAAATATTGAGCCCGCTCTTTGAACAAATGAATTTTTCAGATACGTATAAAATTGAATAGCAATTGAAGTGCGTTGAAAATTTCTTCAGACTAACATAAACCGGTAGAACAAACGAAAGATCTGTAAACTTATTATTACGATCATTAAACGATATGGTGTAGAACCGAAACTGGTTAAAAGGCTACATAATATTTTTGGAGAAGTTTCTCAATTATAACAATTTGCATATTTTCTTAATATTAATCGTGGACAATCTCACATTCAAATCGCAAGTTATTATATAATTAAAAATTGATTCATACCTTGTTTAATAAAAAATTGCCCGATAGCGTAGAACCCAAACTAGTTAGAAATCTACGTGATCTTTGCGATAGAATATTTAACAATTTGCGATAGTATTATACAATCCAGTCAAGATCTATGTCACGATATTTGATAACCTTTACAGTTATAAAATATGATATTGTCGTATAATGTTTAATTCTGATAATCCAAATATAATGGTTGGCAATATCGATTGACTATACATTTATTAAAATAACGAGGAACATTCGTTACTAACAAAAATCGTGAAGGAAGAAGTGTTTGGAAAAATGAGAAGAATGGTAGCATCGAGTGCAGCGAACAGGAGCATCAATTTGTTTAGACACGATAATGAGGGGATCGTTAAGAAGAATAATGATCTGCGTGTGCCTGTTCTCCCTTCCACGTGTCCGTGCCCCCTCATTCCTCGCCCTTTCATCCTTTAATATATCCCGAAAGGCGCATCACAGTATTGAAAACCAAAATCACAGATAATACACCGAAGCCACGTGCCGTCTAATGTCTGCGATAATGTTCACGTGCTGTGAATCTGTCTCGATGATCCGGTGCATCGTCATTTTTACGTGCCACTTACATCGATGTTGTGTCTAATTCGTCTGAAGACAGTTTGTATACTCGCAAGAGCATAATTCGTTTATAGCTTTCCGCTTTAATCTGAAATCTAATAATCAACAGTTCCTATAAACAATATACGGTACCAATATTTGTATACAATAGTAAATTGTGTGTTATTGCGCGATAATATGTTATAACAAAATACAACAATAGGGTGATGAACGTACGGTTGATGTTAATTCATTTATTTATGAAACATTTAAACGTAAATATAAAATAAAACAAACTTCCTTTCTACGTAATACATTTCCAAGCGGGTGGAACAGCAAGTAAAGAAAATAAAATAAAAGGATCTTCTTTTCTATATAAACTTTCGAACCATATAATATCATTCTTCTCTATATTAACACACTTCCAAGTGAATGGAGAAATAACTAAATAGAATAAAACAAAATAATCTTATCCTTTACACAACGAACTCGCAAATTCCGGAATATTACAAACAATTCCCAAACTGTAAACATAAAATCAGTAGATACGTCGTCTGCTACTCGTTCAGACAACGATTTCACAGTTGTCGAGCAACTGATCGAGGGTTCATTTTCGCACTCGTGCCACTGATGGACGCCTAATGCCGTCCAATTAACGCGCGATGCCATTTAACCGAATGCCACGACCCAGATCTTCCCTCGGACCTGTTGTGTACCTGTTCGCGGCACGACCCTCGTACGTCGTACGTGAGGACATACAACGTCGTTAATGCGTGCACGGAAGTTTTCCTCGTAACTGATACTTGTCTCCGTTCTCCAGTTACCACGGAGGAATGGTACCGCGCCAGGGTACCATGACCACCTCGGCCGTCGCATTCGTTGCGCTCGAACGTGCAATTTCGAGACGGCTGCCCCTTCCTTCCACCTTCGTCCGCTGCCCCCGATATCCACATCCTAGCTTAACGACGTTTTCTCCAACCTTGCCGATCGTCTTGGGAATCGTCCGACGCGTGCACGCCTTGTTTCTATACGCGGTTGAAAAAGTATTGACACGCCAGTGTATTTATTACGACAGTTACAGAATGAACTATAGTTCGGTCATAATGTATCAAATCTCGCATCTTTCAATGGGATATTTACATGATGGGAAAAAGTTTCATACTACGAGAATGAATAAATGTGGAATTTCGTGGGAAGAGAGTTAAGCGAAGAAGATAATGCTGTTTGTCTATACTTTTTATAGCAACTGTACGAGAGGATGCGGCTATCGAAAGGACAGTAATGTCTCTTCTATTGAAAGTTGGGAAGATAGTTGGCAGATAGGGGGAATTTTTTGATTTTCGCGGGCTAGAACTATTGATATATTATTTTGAGTGGAATATTGGAAAGATGGTTCGGAGAACAGATTCGCGAAATGTTTAGGATTTGGTGGGGTAACTATTGTTATAATATTTTGAGTGGAATATGGGAGAATAGTTTGCACGTTAGATTGGCGAAAATTGTTGAGTTTCATGGGGTAGAATTATTGATATATTATTTTGAGTGGAACATTGGAAAAATGGTTCGGAGAACAGATTCGTGAAATGTTTGGGATTTAGTGAGTTGGAACTATTGGTATAATATTTTGGGTGGAATATGGGAGAATAGTTTGCACGTTAGATTGGCGAAAATTGTTGAGTTTCATGGGGTAGAATTATTGATATATTATTTTGAGTGGAACATTGGAAAGATGGTTTGGAGAACAGATTTGTGAAATTTTTGGGATTTCGTGGGTTGGAACTATTGTTATAATATTTTGAGTGGAATATGGGAGAATAGTTTGCACGTTAGATTGGCGAAAATTGTTGAGTTTCATGGGGTAGAATTATTGATATATTATTTTGAGTGGAAGATTGGAAAGATGGTTCGGAGAACAGATTCGTGAAATTTTTGGGATTTCGTGGGTTGGAACTATTGTTATAATATTTTGAGTGGAATATGGGAGAATAGTTTGCACGTTAGATTGGCGAAAATTGTTGAGTTTCATGGGGTAGAATTATTGATACATTATTTTGAGTGGAACATTGGAAAAATGGTTCGGAGAACAGATTCGTGAAATGTTTAGGATTTGGCGGGTTAACTATTGCTATAATATTTTGAGTGGAATATGGGAAAGATAGTTTGGACGATCGATAGGGCAAATATATTGAAATTGATAGCTTGGAATTATTGGCATTTTGGATAGAATTGTCAACGATGCTCACGACTGAAAGTTGAACGAGGAAGGTTGGAAGTTAGGTTGGATTAATTTTTGAATTATCGAGAAAGTCTGCAATTAGAAAATTTAGAAAGATATTTTAGATCACAGAAACCTTTCGACATCAATTGCAACCGTAGTTTATAGTTCCGAGAATAGATGACAGCAATCTTTTGAAATCGATAAATTCGAGTTATATTTTAGATTTCCATCAAACACGGAGAAACGCGAGCCAGTGTGCTTCACAAACTAGGAATTAAAGCGATTCGGAAGCGACGAGAAGATAGGCTCTCGCACGATCTACCCCCTTGGTGCTATGATCTCGTTACGCGACACCCTCGGCTGTTAACATCCCCACTGCGTGTACAACAATGATCCCTTCGTCAGCCTCCGATTCGGTATCGTGTATAAAAACACCCGGTGGAGTTGTGCGTTTCTCGTTGTGCACGTGAATCAACACGTGGCCAGAGGCGATGGCCATGGTAATAGGTTTTTCGGAAACTTGTCGATGACGAGCGGATTTTCTGACGAAAATTGTACCACGACAAATGGAAATGGACGATTTCTCATGCGTGTTTTTTTATATTGGAGTATTTTTCCTTCAGATTGGAATTATGGGCTTCAATGAAGATAGGATTTCAGAATATAAGATCACAATAAATATAACTATCACTATTCTATACTACTAGAATATTTGAAAATTTCTATTGTTTAAAATAATCAAACGCCAGATAATAGCAACATTTTATACAAAATATTAAGTACCTACGCTATGTAACTTGAAAACGACACACCCACGCGTTCGCATTTCGTTGATATTATTTTCCCTTATTATTTATCTGTATAAGATAAAACCAAAGATATCTTAGAGAGAGTTGAAAAGATCAGAGTACAGAAGTTAATAATAAAATAAGCAGATTAGTTTTTATTACTGCACTACAAGCAGATTGGTTTTGATGCAGAGCATGCGTGTGAAAACGCGAAGAATATGGTAGGACGCGTGCAAAGAAATGTAAACCCAAATCCAATTTCTAGGTCAAAAAATTTTGAATGCACTAAGATACCAAATTGTTTGTAGTTCTTTATCTCGCTCATATTCCATTCTAAATAGACGTTCTTACTACACTGTATTTCGTGATCCATTTCTTTGTTCCCATCTCGTTTTCGTCCTCGTTGCAGGGACTTTTCTATCGCGCTATATTTGATTTTATTATACCAGCCAGTTCGTGGTTCCTTCCAGATGTTACCCACCTATTGCTCACCTACTAAACCATTTGTACCTTGTATCAACATGCAATTAGTTTATTTATAACGATCGTAATCTTGTTCTCCTACAAATAAATGAAATTCTCTTTAGCCTCTCCTTCGTTAAAAATAACGAATTTATAGAAATAGCAAAAATCATGTCGAAAGGTAAAATACATTTCGAAAAAAGCTACATGTTAAAACATAAAAACAGCAACCAAGATATATAATCAAAATAGTACTTTGTCCAAACGTAATCATTTTGATTATCATTTTGTAAAATAAAAGATGTCCAATTAGTCGGTTGCAATGCAGCAGAAAGTATCGTTAGGTATCTAGGTTGTTTTGCGGTTGTTTATAGAAGGGTGCGGGGTATTTAGGGGATGATATTTAGAGGCAACAGAGAAGGGGTGGCTTTCGATCATGGTATTTCCCGTTACGAACACCCCTCGATGCCAGTATCGATTATACACCCTTTGCCTGCGATACCAGCAGTACAAAACGTGGCCGGGGTGCGTCGAGGGACCGTTTTAATTATCCTCCGAAGTAATTACAAGGGGCCGACGGACTATCGGTCGATAAGTCAAGAATCATTTCACCGATACTTCATACCTGTTCCGTTTCTTCTTCGCTTCCTGTGTATAGAAATACACTTACTCGGCCGACGTAAACTATTGAAACAACAATGGAATACCTTCAAGTTTTCTATTCTTCTTCCTCGAAACGGCTTCTCCTCTTAATTAAGCGTTTCTCCGTATGCGAAAGTTTTAATTACCGCGCTGGATGGAAGTAAAAATTTCGCTGTTTTTATTCACCACGATATCTCTTAAGTTGCAACCAGATGTTTATGAAATTGAACAATCATATTTTAGTATCTTGGAATTTTTATATCGATCTTTCAGATGCTTAAACGGAAGCTTTCTTTAGTTCTTATTCTCGTAACAGCTTACATTAATTAATTCACGATTCGTGATACACAATCTCTATTCTTCGCCATTAATAATAGTAATTAATAATAATATCACAGAGAATAATAAATCAAACTTTCTTCCTCTCCCACCAAACTACCCACAAATCGTTCTACACTCGTTTCAAACTTCCACGGCAAATTTTACCACACCAAAAGCTTCCTCGACTGCCATCCTTACCATCGAAGAAGCACTATCATTGATCACCACCGCGAACGATAATCGAACTTCTCCTTTTAGCTCGATCATTCGTGAACCTCCACTAGCCAATCTATGCCGCACGATCTTTGAATTCGTACACTTTGAAAGAAACAACCCTCCGTACTCGCGACCAAAAAAGCACCGCTAACTATCACAGTGACTAACAAATCAACCTCCCTGTTCATCCATCCGCACTACCCACGAACCAATCTCCGTTCCACAACTTCAAACTCGCACAGAATCCTGTCCAAACCGAAACCTTCCTCGACTTTCATTCTCGCTACCGAGAAATCCAACCTCAAACTCCACGCTCTCGCAACCCTCTCAAACCTTCACGACTTCGCCAACTTCTGCCTCCTACCACCATCTTCCCCAAAAAGGAGGGAAAAAACGAAAGAAATAAAAAAGAAGGCAAAAGTAAAAGGAGGACGAAGAAAGATGCACGACCACAATGTCTCGTTACTTCGCGACGATATTCACCCCCTGATCCACGACGTGTACACGTACATCTACGATGTATAACGGATGCAGCGTGCAGAGGGGCGATCGAGGGCGACGAAAAAGCGGGACATGTGCGAAACTAAGGTGACAGGACGGATGGTAGGCGTACGTAAGGACAGACGTACAGACGGCCGATGTCGATGGTGGCAAACTCGCGGAGGCACGGAGGAAGATGAGGTCGGAGGTAACCCGACACCTGGCCGCACCGAAGGTAACGTGAGAGCCCCTTTACCCGCCTCTGTTCCTTTTCCTACCACCTCTTCCAGCCTCCTCGCCGGCTGCTCGTCCTCCCGTGGCCACGATCCATCCTCTCGTAGACTCATCCGCGGAACCGTGAATCCATTGGAAGGACAGAGACGAGCTTACGCTTCTTCGTCGTCCCTCTTCTACCTTCGTGAAACAGTCCCTCCGAGGTTGGGAGGCGCGGGAGAACTCAATTATGTCCCACGGGGTGAAGATTGACGGCAGGCTTTTTTGCCTGCAACCTTTATTACGTAGGTAATTAAGTAGCCAGACTTTTGGATGACTCGAGGATGGTGGTTACGTTGGATCTGAGAGGTGGTTAATTTAGGGTGGTTTTGCCAAGGGATGTTGAATTTTCTGGGTATTTGTCGTATAGTATGACAACGATAATACAATGTCTATTGCGGTTCCAGGACTTGGTTTAGTAAGAACACCTTACGATTAGTCTTCTCTCCAATCTTGCAATCTTACCGCGTACCGTGATGCTTGTTGTATGTATGGATGGATCGCAGTTTTTATGGGAATTTGTATTTTTGTAAATACCTAGTTACGTAAATAGGAATTCAAGCAGAAAATTATTTCATCCATTGAATTAGTATTCATAGCGTCTATTTCTATAGTCGGAGAGCATTGTCTTTTTCGCGTTCAGTGAGTAATTTTAGTTATATGGTAGTTAGGACTACCGTCTATACTTTGCTATGTCTATGGTGATAAAATTTTGTTATAAGATCAGTTAATTGGCGCGTGGAATTGTTGCAAGAGAATATGTTGACGGTGGAGCAGGAAGTTAGAAAGTTAAGTTAGTTTCCTAAAATTCAAGAAACATTATTTGTTCTTAACGATGGTTAGACTAGCAAGAAGTGTTTTACGGTCATTGAAGAGGCAAAACGATAGATTGCTTCGTCGTTTCTCATCGTTTTCAGACAGCATTAAGTTATATCGTGTGGTAGAACTCGTGTCTAATATAGTATTTATAAATACTGAAATCATGAAATATAATAACAGTGGCGTATAAACAGTCGTAACATCTCTTTCGCGTTTCTTCCTTAAGAGCAACCTTGGTTTCCTTTAATATATTATACTAATTCAATATTTATCCTTCATTATCGGCGTGTCTTATGATTTTCTATTAAAGCTGTTTTACAATGCCAATAAAACATCGATATTCTACGCCATGAAAACACAATTTAGATACAGAAGTCTCGAGCAAGAACTCTATTAACCCTTTGCACTCGGAAGACTCCGGCTACGGCGCCGTGTATTATTATAAAACATACGTTCAGGATGGGTAGGTATTGCTTTAAGGCATTGGATGGTATCCAATGATACGCGATAAATATATAAAAGGAAGAATTATATTTTAGTTAGATAGGGAGAAATATTTTTCCATTCGTTTCTGGATGCGTTTTGCATCTTGAAAGAGAAAATCGAGGGACGTAATCATTTCTCTGTTTTTCACACGCTTTCGAAGTCTTATCGATATTCTTCATCGTTTTGGAACATAACAGTAACTTAGAATCACTTGGTCATTCCTCGATCATTAATTTACCGAACACTCACAACCTCAATAATCTCTGGCATCGCAACGTCTCCTGCTCCTCGTTTTCACCGACAGACAACCGATTAATAAGAATGAACAATATTCTACGTAAAAATGTGTTACTCTGTCCTCCTGCGTTGTTCATAAAATCCTACAGCGCTCCATACCGCATCGTAAAACACCAAAGTCAGCATCACCAAGAACCAACTTGTAAGAGAGCAAGTGTAAGACTAATAACAAACAAAGGAAGAAGTATCTCTTAAAAGTTAACTTGTCATCTCAATATCCACAGTCCGGTTTATTACAATGCATCAGAGGCCGTCGCTATATCTTCTCTAAAAGCGAGTGCACGACTAACCAACGAGTCCAGACCTAACGACAGAGAGCAAGTCTAAAACGAACGACGACAAAGGAGGAAAAGAGTTTGCCTTGAGAATTAAGTACCGATATTACCCTAACTAGATGTTCTTCATAAAATTCTTCACAAAAAAAAAAACGGTTTGTCATAAAACACGAAAGTTCGCCACTATTTTTACTTATATACGTCATACTTTTATTTTATATTCTCTGTAAAAGAAACTGCGCGATTAACCGTCGAACGCGTCTAAACCGAACGACAGAGAGTACAGGAAGCTTCCTAAGCTAAAACACCAGCGTTCCAGCGCTGTTCCTCCGTCCTCGCCGCTTAAGCACACTCTCTCTGCCTCGTCGCGTGACACTTTTTCCTGTGGCACCGAGACGAGCTTCCTCCGTGCGACTTTTCTGTCTGCCGTCCACTTCTTCCATCCTGCTTCTGCCCTCTCAACCGTCTGTCTCGTCCCACCGTCCTTTCTCTCTATCGTTCACGTATGTATCTCGATTCTGCAAGTGTGAGGGGATGTCGCTGTGTGGCCGATCTTACGTACCGCGGAGCATGTACACGGCCGGGATGTAAGTACGTACCTACCTACGCCCAAAGGGATTGAATTACCCACCGCGAGCCCCTATGTGGCAACTCTCTTACTTAACCTACCGTCGGGAACTGTATCGACACATTTTTCTTGAACGGGGTGTCCCGCAAGCGGGCCAAGCCTCGACTATTACACAGGCCGGACCTTCCCGCTTGTATGAATTTTAACGATCGTATATGTGCTCCTCTCACCAGGCTGCGCGATTGGCTTTCGATCGGCTCTCGGTTAGCGAGAAACTGGCTTAGAAACGAGAGGTGGCCGTGCGACAGGTGCTTGAGATGTGGCAGAGGATTGCTACGAAGGTAGTTTAGTTTTGCGCATAGGCGCATGATCTTGGAAATTAGATTCTTAAGACTTGGCAGGAATTTTCCGTTAGAATCGTAGGGGTTGCGATGTAGAGGAAGTTGCACTTTGCAGTGATGGGAATAAATCGACAAGCAAAACGATCAGGATTAAATCACTTTTTTCAAGCATCTATCGTTAGCTACTATTCGTAAGTAGCAAATTCTGCGCTTTTTTCAATATCGAATTTACATACGTCCAACAAATATAATTGAAATATCGAAGCTGCCTCTTCTTCGTTACTGCAAATCCTTCGATTCATCGATAGGAAATTATCGATAGGAGAGTATTGACTTTTATTATACTACAGGTTAAAGCGTCTAGTATCTAACTATCAATCCGTCGGCGACTGAAGAACGTTAATACTGCGAAACATTTGTAAGTTTGGTTTCAGTTCTGCTTTATGTGTGCGAACTATGTGTAAAACCAAGTCCTATCATCAGGCTGAAATAAATAAGTACGGTACAATATCCTGGAACATCAAGTTGTACGTATCGTTTCTTTCCAGAAACACGAGTGTTATTTCTTCGCTATTCTTAATATTACGTATTTTCTTCCAAAATCCATAAGACATAGGATATAGAAAGAAACATATACGACACTAAAAAAATACAACAACTTTAATACGTCTGCGTTGCAAACGTTCTAACTCGCCCGTTACCCTTACATTCCCAAAATACACCTAACTAAAATTAAAATACCTGAAACCAAAGCAGCGCAAACCTAGCCCCGGCCAAGCCTCAAAATTTAAAGAAGTATTCCATTATACACGGCGAAGGAAAACGAGAAGCGTGGAGGCAGACGGAAAGCCCGTGCGCGGGCAGGGGAATGGGACAAGCCGGGTCAGACTCGTTACCCAGCCAGACGTCCTAATCCCCTAATTGTAAGACGAGCCAAACAGAGCGCTACGTTTTTCGGCCGGGTCTCCAGTGTGTAAGTAGTAACTGCAACCGAGAGAAGGAGAAAAGACGGCTAGTTTACACGGATAGGAGAACCAGCCTCACTTGGTTTGGACTTACGAAAGACAGAGACGGGGTTCTAGGACTTTATAAGGGAGGAAAGTGGATAGAGAAGAACGACGAAGGAAGCTCGAGTCGACACGGTGCGCCGTGTACGTGCAGCAAAGACACTGGTGGAAGAAAAGAGAGATAGAGAATGAAAGGAGAGCGCGAAGGGAGAAGGTTGGAGGAGAAAAAGGTGGTGGAAACGAGATGGTCGAGGCACACGAAGGAAGCTCGCCTTGCATGGCGGCCTCGAGTACCTACCGACTCCCACTGACTGGCTGCACCATCGCCATCGCCTCCACCTTCTTTGCCCCACCTCCTACCTGCCTATCCTCGACGCGTATCCTGCACCTTCAGGGTGGCGTCACGCTCAAGACGCTTCCGGTGTTAAATTACTCGGTGCCTCTCTCTTTTTCGCTCTCCTCCTCCTCCTCCTCCTCCTCCTCCACCTCCTTCTACCCCTCCTTCTCTGCTTCTTCTCTTCGGCAAACTTCTTCACCTCCATCACGGTTCTCTCCTCATCTCAGCGTTTTTGTCTCGATACTCCCTTCCTTGGTTTTCATCTTTTTTATTTTTTCCTTCTCTTCTATTTTCTTGTTTCTTCTTTTTTTATGTTTCTGCTTTGCTTCGTGGCTTGCCGAAGTCTTTTGTTCCGAACTTCGGCAGCCAGGGTGCAGACCTTCTTCAGTGGTCCTCGCGTCGCTATCAACGAAGGACAGAGTGTTTAGGGAAATTGCGATTCATATCGTGGTGCGTTTCGAGTTTTGCAGTCCAGGATGGGATTTTCTGGCTACGATTCGACGGGTTTGCTGATGTAAATGGATCTTAGATTGGATTTGGGCTGGAATCGTAACATCGTCCGTTCGCGTGCAATTCGGCGAACGTTGGGCTTACCGAATTTTCTATTTGATATATCGCGAGCGAGATGTTTTATCGTTAACCGAACGCACCCAGCAGCCGGGATCTTGCGCTGCTTGGATATCGAAGTTTATTACTTTCTAGATGAATTTGAAACTTTTCAGGGTGAAGTACTGATTATCAGTAGACTGAAAGGAGTCTTGTTTCTGAGAGAAAATTCATGTATACACCTCTACACTGGTAGAAGCATCGAGCTTTCCTCGAACGTTCTTAACTAACGACGTAAAAAGACAAGAATTATCACAGCACAGCATCATAAAACATAAATCCAAACAGAAATTCAAGAATCCTCGACGCTCGAGTCTACGAGATACGAAACAAAGCCTGTTTATCACCAACATTGCTCTCCGACGCATTGATCCATCCACCACCCCCTAACGATACCCTTCGTTGCAACGTTACCGATTCAAGCCAAATTACCAAGTCCATTACCCTCGCTGAACATCCCTTTGACGAACAGCGCAGAGATCGATCTTCGTGCGACCGATGCCGAAAACAGGCGACGTGTGCGGCACGCTTTCGAACAAAGAAGACTCTTCTCTCCCCTATCACGAAAGAAACGTTTCGTTTACAAGTGTAGCAAACAGATCAAAACAAAAAGGGGATCTTTCAATCGCGCCTTTCGTTAACTTCTGACGTTCGATAACGAAAGCATCTGAAACACAGATCTTCCCCCTTTCGAAGGGAAATCATCTACGATGAAGACGCGATACGGATGGACCGGTGTCCTAGACGACGAGTATCCTCAACCTCGAAGCTGTGGTCTTAACGAGCCGGATCTCACAACGTAAATTACAAATAATAAATATCCGGGCCGTAGGTTTATCGTGGCCGAAAGATCGGGATTTTAGGATCGGATAGGGCGCCGCTGTTCGCCGCGATGTGGGCGGGCATCGGGGCCCTTCTACGGGGGCCCCCCACTGACACAACGCCGCGTGGTGCCCCTCGCTGTCTTACCTGGCCGTTTCTCACCCCTCGTCACCTCGAAAAAACAATACTGCCAACGACGAACACCTGACCAACGAGAAACGGTCCCGCTCGATCTCGTCACTCCTGTTGTCGATTTTTCAATGCACCGGCTCCTGGACCCCGTGCCACCTCTAACTGAGATGTAGATACCGTTGTTTTCCTATGGACAAGACTGTTCGTGGGACAACGATACATTTGTATTTTCTTCTTTTATTTCGTGTTTTTTCATTTATCGTCTTGCGGTTTTCTTTTCCTACTCGCAGATGAATATCTTCGAAAATAATGATAATAATCGGAAGTTGCAAAGGTTTAGGGAAAGTGGAGGATTGTGGGAAGAATTGAGGCAATTTTGGTTGATATAAATTGCGGTGGTAAATTAGGGATCTGTCGTATCCGTTATTTAATATATTTTAATTAATCGTCCGAAGAAATTCCCCGTTACTTCTTTCTTCTTGTTATCAGTCGCTAAAATTTTCACTCGAAAGTGGTGGTAGCACTATGATTCCAAATCCTATAATTTGATACATCCAATCAATACTTACGATCGTTAATATCTTCACCAGACTGTCTGTAGAGAATCTAAATATCCGAAATGCAGTATCGTATCATATCGCACCTAATATCGTCTAATGAATTTCGAATCGTTCTCAAGTTATATATATAAATTTGCTGCTCATAAATTTGCATAAATACATATATCCCGGCGTCTATATATCGTCACTATCGCGTCGTCATAACGGGACAAAAATAAGATTGCCAGCCGTCAAGGACCGAGAATCATTTCCCACAGTCGTTCCTCCGAGGTGCCATAATATCCTCGATTTGGCGAAGAGCGACGGCCTGTTATCGAGATCCCTGTGGCGCGTCCTTCTAATCCATCGAAATTAGCATTATCCCCGTAGCGGATACGTGGGTGTGGAACAGGCGGCCCCGACGTGTGATAACTTTTCGACAGTGGACCGGACGAACACACGAAAATACGTACGGACGATGGACGAGAAATGGTTAAGAGTAGGAAGGGAAGAGCGAAGCGGCGAGAAAAGGAAGGAGAGAAAGAGAAGAGGACGTTTTACACGCATTCACGGACGCACGCGACGCGCGGCACGATTCACGAGACAGCAGACGGCTTGGTGCGTGTGCCCGGTGCACGTCGTTGCGTGCGTGTAAGCGGCTGTGTGGGTGTCACGGGGTGGCCACCTGTCTAGCGAGGTATGCGCCGATAGCATCACCAGAGAAAGAGAACCAAACGGAACGAACGCCCAGCGCTAAGCAAAGACAAGGGCGGTAACTCACCCCGACAAATTATAGAGTGGCCAGACAGCGCGATTCTCTCCACCTCTTTCTGTCTATTCCCCACCACCTAACCAAGTTTCTTCTCTCTTTTCTCTTTTATTTACAACTATGTGTGTGCGTGTGTGTGGGTTTTTCTGGCGCAGTTGTTTCGTGCTTGTTTGTTCGGTTGACTATTTTTTCGGAAATATTTGATCGTAGAATGCTTTGGCTGAACGGTTTCTCCTTTTTTTCTTTTTCTTCTTTTTTTATTTGTATGTATACGTACGTGGGAAATATTGGTTCCTTTAAAGAGAACTTTAAGATCGGCTGGAATGTTTAAGATTCCATGTATAGTGGAAGATTGGATCTATCTCGGATAATCCAAACGTCAGATAACACGAAAAGGTTTCTTAATGTTCATAAATCGTATAATAAAATCGTGTTGGCAATGCAATGTTGTACGTATATTTAGGTTTAATTAATTACTTAATCCATTGGAATTTCGTTCAACTGCTTTCACGATATCTGACTATTTGCGCTTTCGTACTCTTCCTGTTAAAGTTTCGAAAAAAATTAAGTTATCGTAAGGTACAAAGCGTCTCGGATAATACGAAACTCCGGTTAACCGGACCGCGGATAACCCAGACTCTACTGTAATTTTTATATAATTTTATAAAACATGTTAGCACATGTCCTTTCTGTTACTTCGTATTTAGAAAAGTTGCCAGGTCCGGAATTGAAAAATTCTTTTAACGCTGTTTTTATTCGGTTCTTGATAATCTTTAGTAGACTTTATCTAGATAATCTTTTAGTAATGTTTGGTTAATCTCTTTTAAGGATTTATCGCCAATAAAACCTTGCTACCTTAAGATGAGTATATTGGAATAATCGTCCCAAATATGTAATGAATGTTAAGTAGAATGGTTCAAGCGATAGTTAAGTGTAAATGATGATATGGTAGCTGGATGATCGAATCGAAGGATTTAAATGGTAAGAAGGTGTGAAAGAACTGCGCGAGCCGCCAGTGGCGTCATTTATGGTAAATGGGTCATGGTTTTGCGACGGATAGATTGCGAAATTGTGGCAGTTCTTTGAACTTTTCTTGCGGTGAAGGAAACCGATATTTCAAGCGGCCGTATTTAATTATTGATATTACGCCGCGGTGAATGCGACAAGCCAGCAACTACCGCCAGACGTAGCCCTAGATTTCTTTGCTAAAACCTACTCGAACCACTGTGAAACCAACGACTGATCTTGTTGAATGTATTTGTCAACTTTTATTATTTTGAAGAATAGGAAAAAAAGCGTAGATATCACGGAGACTCTTATTGAAAGTTTACTTTGCAACAGTAGTTTAGTGAATTTAATTTGAAATATTTTAGGACAGTAATATAGCAGTGCGTCATCTATCTGTTTAAGAAGCTAAACGTTAAATAAATATTTATATCTTATTATATTATATTATATTATATTATGTTAATTTATCATATTGTATTATAATTGTATTATAATTGTATTATATTGTACGATATTGTATATCTGATATATGTAGAAAACTGTACAAAACACTGTTGCTTAACAGTAAAGGAGAGAGATATAAGGAATATTTTATCAGAAACTGTCAATATCTAAATTTATTTTCGTCTACTACAAACATTATATTCCTCTTTCTACGGATAATAGAAATTAATGCTATTGGAGGCATAATAAAAATTAAATTGAATTAAATTACATTATTGGGTATATGTATGAATGTGTATGTATATGAATGCATTGATGTGTGTAAATGTTTATATATATATATATACATAGTGGATATCTATAATCTCTTTTGCAATAGGCTGTGAGCCTGAAATACAAATAAACAACAAACTACTACGAAAATTTGATTTCAAACCAGTTTACAAGAAATTTTTCTTTCAACCAACGATATATATTCTACTACCAAAAGTAGAATTTTCTACAAAATATCACCGATCAGAGTTGCTTGAGAAAAGAAAAATCGAACTAGAAGAATAGAAAAAAGAAGAAGAAATATCCACGGGAGACGTTCGGTACGAGACAGCAAGGCTGGTTTCCATTTGAACTCGTAGCATGATTGGACGTAGTTAGTTCGGGACCGAGGCAACACGCATCCCAAACTTTGATTAAACGAGTCGCAGGGACCTGCAGCCCGACTCATTTGTCTGCCGTCTGCCTCTTCCCTCTTTGCCTTCTCTGCTCCTCTTCCTTCTTCCCTCTTCCCTTTCCATCGTTCCTACCCTATCTTCGTGATTCCTCCACCGGTACCAAGAATCGTAACGATTCCTTGAAATTCGCCCCGCGAGGGTGGTCGAAACTTTCGGTTGTTCGCTGTTTAAAACAACGGCTCGCGATCTCTATCTATCGCCCTGTTACCCTGTATCGATCACGCGTAAGGATTCGAAGAAAATCGCGGTTACCTTCATTGAAATCGTCCGTATTTTGGAGAAGTTGAGGGAAATGTTTGCTTCGTGGAAAGCGAAGAGAACGAATACTTGTGGGGTGGAAATATATAATTATTTCTATACGCATAATCTCTGGATTCTGTTGCAGTAAAAGTGTTTTGGTGGTTTGGAGAAGTTGGAAGAAGCGTTTGTTTTACGAGAAATGACTAAGAAGGAAGTTCAAACAATTTCCAGTATGCAAAATTATATGCGATATGAAAGGATCGAATAGATATGGACATATTGCACTACTTAATTATATATTAAACGAATCTTTTCATAACAACCGAACTATTAAACACAACGCTACTAAAATACATCCAATTAGTCACCCACGTCATTCAAGCAAAATCTCATAAATTCCAAGGATCTCTGACATCCTTCCATCAATGCCCGAAGTACTAACTACAACTACATCATACAAACATGCCTAAACGTAACGACATAAATGATAAACCGTCGTCCAAACCCGGCACTCATAAACGCCACTAAACTCTGAAATCCCTCGATCGATCTCCTTCGAACCAAACTTCTTCAACCTCCTTCAAACTCCTTCAAACTCCATCAAACAAGTATCCCGTTAAAGTGTCGTCGTTTACAGCTTCATACTTGG
Organism: Bombus impatiens; assembly: GCF_000188095.3. Taxonomy (NCBI): domain Eukaryota; kingdom Metazoa; phylum Arthropoda; class Insecta; order Hymenoptera; family Apidae; genus Bombus; species Bombus impatiens. The sequence goes on along the minus strand of NT_177064.1, from coordinate 79,054 downwards.
ACGATGCATCTCCAAGCTAATAATTTTCTAATTCCTTTCTCCAGGCGTCGCTTGCCACGCTTGTTTCTGTATAAACGAAACGAAAGCCATCTTTCCCATAAACCTTTCGATACAAAAGGCAAAGAGTGACGTATCGATGAAAAAAAAATCAAGCGAGTTTATCATGTGCACGAGCGATTTCCTCCGCTCGCAAGCTTCACGTTCTTCCGCGTGCTTGACCGACTCTCACGAGTTACCTTGCCCGATTCATTGCCGGTTAGCCGAGATAATACGATAATCACTGAAAAATCCTGTTGCATCGAACAGGGCGACGTTTTGCTCGCAGGCCAGACACCCAGTCAGGTTTGCCAATGGTCGTCAATGATTCGACGCGCGTCTAGCGAAACCGATTACCGTTATCGATGGGCGCTACGTGTATGGAGATGGGTGTAGACGAATGCAGCGGGCTGAGAGGACGCGAAACAGGCATTCCGTAAACGGATAATGGTACGCCACCTCCGCTTCTACACGGCCCTATTCCCTTTGGAACATCTGTATGGAAGCCGTCTGCGGGCCGTGGATGCCGGCGATATCGGGTTACTAACGTCATCGTTGCCGATGCGCTTCGAACAGAGGGACTACGAGCGACGAAACAGAAGGACAGGGACAACCAGGACCACACACGGACCGTTTCCACGGGTGCGAACTACCGTCGACGCGTCCTACGTCACCAGCCTCTTCGTCAAACGCGGCCGTTGGTTGTTGTCGATTGATGTTTGTTCTGGGCGGGCTAACTTTTGCGCTAGGTCGTGTCTTGGATGAGGAGTGTCCATGGTCAAGCTGATGGTTAGTGTGTGTTCTCGATTAAATAGTTACTTTGTTTACACTGGTTTTGAAATGCAGGAGGTTCAAGAAGGTTAATGGTATTATCATGTTGGAGGTAATTGATCGGCGTTTGTTCTGAGCGGGTTAACTTTTAGGTTAGGTTGAGTCTTAGATGAGGAGTCTCTATGGTGAAACTGATGGTCAGTATATGTTCTTGATTAAGTAGTTACTTTGTTTACATTGATTTTGGAATGGAGGAGATTTAAGAAGGTTAATAGCATTATCATGTTGGGCATGGTTGATCGACGTTTGTTCTAGGCGGGTTAATCTTTGGGTTAGGTCGTGTCTTGCATAAGAAGCGTTTTTGGTGAAACTGATGGTTAGTATGAATCTTTGATTAAGTAGTTACCTTGCTTACATTGATTTTAAAATGAAGAGCGTTTGAGGAAGTTAATGGTATCATCATGTTGGGCATGGTTGATCGACGTTTGTTTTGGGCGGGTTAACCTTTGGGTTAGGTCGTGTCTTGCATAAGAAGCGTTTTTGGTGAAACTGATGGTTAGTACGTGTTCTTGTTAAATAGTTTGCTTACACTGGTTTTGAAATGCAGGGGATTTAAAAAGGTTAATGGCATTTTCATATTGGGCGTGGTTGATCGGTGTTTGTTCTGGGCGGGTTAACCTTTGGGTTAGGTCGTGTCTTGGATGAGAAGTGTTTTTGGTGGAACTGATGGTTAATATAAATCTTTGAGCAAGTAGTTGGTTACATTAATTTTAAAATGGAGAAGGTTTGGGGGGGGGGGTTTATGATATTATCATGTGGACCGAGCTTAATTACTATTGTTCGCGTAGAATAGGAATTTTTTGAGTGATTTACACTGCAGAGGAATGTTCTGACTAAATATTTTGTGCAGTTAAGTAAATTTTGAAAGAAAGAAGATTAAAAAGAGTTTCTTGGAGGTAGGTTACTGATATTACAACGTTATATGTTACTGATCGATGTTGGTCTTTTCCGTTTTAATTTTCCGGTTATTAGTAACAAAAGGTGAAATCTTCGTTAGAATTATTAAACAGATACGTAGATTTAATTCCTGCAAAGCGCAAAAGATTTAAAGAGCGTGTATTAACTTTTCCTATAAAACAGTGATGTCTTTGTTGAAATTCTTCGTCAATAAATAACATTATTTCATCTCTTTTCCTCTCTTCACACACCAAACAAGCTTCCAAAAACCTTCGCACCTCTACATAAACATATTCCTCCTCGTACCTTCTACTCGCAATTAGCAACACGGAATCACGAGCGATTCGTGCAGATCGAAACGGATCGGGGACGAGCTGTAGCGTAGTAGGTGCAAAGATACGGATACCGTGTCAAAACAATGCTACCACCGTTTGGAGGAAGGCGCCACCGGAACTATGGCCCGGAGGAAGAAGAAACCCTGAGCGAATGGCCGTCGCGCGACCAGAAACACGCGAGAAAAAACAAAGGAGGGACGTGTATACGATTTCCTACCGGCGATAAACGTCCCGAACCTTGGCAGGATGGTTTCGCGTGACGGAAACATGCGAGAAAACGTGCATACATGCGTGTCTTCTCGTGGGTCGACGGATCGCGTCGCATAAAGTAGGTGGATATGGCTGTCCCGGCGAGCAAGCGCCTCGTAGATAAGCAATTACGATGGAATCCGTAGATAAGGAGACAAATTCGAATTCCAAGATTCGGGGCTCTGATAGGATCGACACGATGCCTCCTCTTCTCTCTTTCTCTTCCATTTCACCCTTTCTACTTACTTTCTTCGTTCCCACGAATGCGTCTCTTCTCTCTTACTATCTGCTGAGCCTCGGGTCCTGTGCTCGTATTTTCCAGCTAAGAATTCACCGTGTCCTCGTGTACGAGCAGCGTAACTATCGTCATTCGAAATAATATTGGGTTGGCAACGAAGATTTTGACAAAATCCGCGATCACTCAGTTGCCAACCCGATAGAATCCTCTGAATGTGCTGTTCGTTCAGGTACTTAGGACATTAGGTACAGCTTGAGGAACGTCACGTGGTTGTTCTTCGTGCTGATCTTCGAACAAACGTGACCTTCTGCGAAAGAGGAAGACGAGATATCTTGTTGTATCGTGGAAGTTTAACGAGGTGGAGGAAGTTTAGTGCCGTAATTCCGCGTGATATGTTGTACGAGCATAGTACATAGTAATTTGGTACAAGTTCGAGAAAATATAATTTGCAATTTTTGTTTGAAAGTGGATTATGTGGCGCCATTTACGAATTTTGCGTTTAAAAACTATAGGATCCAGCAACCTCTGGGAAAGTTACTTAACCGTCTTGTTAGTAGACTACGGAGATCTATGCAAATTCATACTTTAATGAATAGAATCTAAAGAATAGAAGCTAGGCAAAGATTCTTTTCAGCCATTAAGTATCATAAAGAGTACCATACTTTGCGTATCTTATATATCTTTGCACATTGTGCATCTTGAAATTTCCAAATTCACAATCTACATCATTACATCGTTTTCATATAATCCACCGTATCTGTTGCTCGCAAACTTGAGAAACTTTCGCACCACAATACACAAATATACAGAATATCTACCCATTAGTCTTATATCGTTTTTAAATAATTCACCGTATCTACTATTCCCAAGATTAAGAAATTTTCGAACCTCAAACACACACACACACATACAGTCAAAAATAGCTGCAAAATGCACAACTTACCCATTGGACTTGCGCGATTTTTCAATAATTCACCGTATTTATCAACCGAAAATTAAGAAATTTTCGAATCACGAAATTCTAAACCGATGAAAAACAATTCACCGCCGACTGTCCGTATACGATAAATGATCGGTAAGAAGCGACAAAGTGGGCTGCAAAGAGCAATGCGTTTTCCCCGATATTTTCCATCTCTGTGTTCCAGCGTATCGATATCGTTCGACAACTATCGAAACGCAGGAAATCGAACGTCATGATACGCTGTTATCACCGACCACGTTTCGCGGTTACCAATACACGAAGAACAATGTGCACACGCGTGGGTACGTGGTCCGCGAGTACGTTTACATAGGCAGAGGAGAGTACAAACGTATCGCGTTACGATGGAGCAACGCCCATCGGTTTCGGATAGCAGAGAACGCACACGAAATCGCCTAGCCACGTCGAGCAATACGCGAAACGCTTCGCGTAGACACGGGCCAGGGTTTTGACACAATCGGCACCGATTGCCACTTTGATGCCGGCCGGACTAGCGTGACAGTAACTACGCCGACTTTTAGGTAGCTTTACACGATTCGCGCTCGTCGATCCTTTGAACGATTCGCTAGTATAGAATTCCACGGCTCGTAGATATTCGTATATCGTAGTTAATATTTGTGAAAGTATTGAACAGAGATCGGTGAAAGTTGATAAAGAAATATATACAGTGGCATGCAGAAAAAGTATTTGTACACCATTGTATCTGTCACAGCATTCATATAGATACTATTTAGTTAAGTCGATGCATATATTAAGTTTCAATATCGTTTCGTATTATGTACGACTATAAACTATTTAATACTATGAAACGTGCGATCTGATGACAATATTAATAAGAAGAATAATTTTTGTAATCAGGTTATTTAATAATTCGAAGAATGTTCGTCGTTTTTCTTTTGACGTTCGTAAGATGTCGAAAGATCTTTGTTGATAGAAATTGTTAACATGGGATCATTATAGATTATTTCTATAGATATACATTGTTTAGATGTGCGTTTAAGAAACAATGTATCGTTCCGAGCAATCAGAACACCTCTGTCATTTTCATTTTTATAATCGCTTCTTCCGTATATATCTGTTTTTTGATTATTATCTTCGAATCAGTTGTTGTTACAGTATCATCGAATACATCCAGATTCATCGAGCACGGTTCTTCTCTTGTACTTGCTTCATCGGTAAATACCATGAAACGAATCATTTTCTCACAATTCTCTAATTATTTGAAACAGTGTAACATGTGTATTATAAGATCGTTTATAATATCAAAGTTTCCTTCCTGGTATCTTACAAAGGTACGTAGTTTTATTATCCAGAACGATTCTGTGGAATAATTCGTTTTCTCATTTCTTAGAATATACTAGGACAGCTGGATAAGTGAGTCATTGAAATTATCGTCGAACTTTCTGGGAAGTTTCAAATGAATTAGGAATCGACGTGTTGTGGAAAGACAGGGAAACCGGAAGTCGAAGTTGTATCGTGAGATTTATAGTCTTCCGAGTCCGTCTCGTTGCTGGCTCTTGCTCGATACCCGCCCCGCCCACGAACGGCAGTAGATTACGCGGTTTTTACACCGTGAAGCATCCCGTATGTATTCCCCTAGGCGCACAATTTATCGATTATACAAACAATAAGGAAATCGTCGAGCGAACGAGATGTCGAAGAGCAGCGAGAAATGGTTCCGCTTTCTGCGATAAGGTTCCTCTTCTTCCTACCTCCTTTCGTTCTTATTCTCTACGCACAAAAATCTTCCTCCGTTATTATTCCTTCTTACGTGTAAATCATTCCCATTCTTTCGAGACGATCGGATCTAGAATCTTAGAAATTGAAATTTAAGACTGACGCATACGGTATAGAAATGGATTTATCTGGATGAAATTTTTAATAGATACTCGATTACCTGAACTTTTGCTGCTTCAATTCGTTTATCTGAATCTAACCTCCTACTATACGAACGAAACGTATTATAGCACAGTAGTTTATTCGTTTCGGCTTATTAGCTTGGTTAGGTTTATTATATTATATATTATAATATATTATATTAAGTATATTATAATATTATTGTATTAGGTTGTCCGAAAAGTTTTTTTCGTTTCATAAGGTGATAATAGATGAGCAACAATTTCTGTTTTATATTATTTTATTGAATTGGATATTATCCATGTTGTTATTTCTGTATTCAGAAGTAGGATCACAATAGCTATTATTTTATTCTCTGGATAAATCTATCACACCGTTCAGAGCCGAAAAATCTTTATCGCACTTTCTTACACGGACTAGGGATAAAAACAAAAGAACATCTTAAACCTATCGACTAAATCTATCGATTGTATCTAGAACTATTTTCTAGTTACTATTTATTGTAACTAGCGTATCTGCATATAGATGGCGAGCACGAACTCGTGTTGTTATTTTCAACAATTCATTTCGTTTTATTTCTATTATTAAGTTCGTGTATAATTCAATAAAGTGATATAAACAAAAACATTGTGCGTGTATTACTTCTTTATAAAATGAAAGGAACTTTCCGGACAGCCTAATATTATATGATATGTATATATACTATCGCCGAACCTGTGTTACATAATTGTTATAATAATAACTTACTTCAGAAAAATAGTAGATATTGTCGATGATTCAGACCAATTTCAAAATATCGCTGTCTCGTCCGATTTCCCTGTCGTCTCTCGCACACCAATGATACGAAGAAAATTCAGTTAAATCCCTCGGGCTTGCGGCCAGACCAGATAAACATTGGCAGATTATGATATGATAGATTTCTCTACTATTCATGACGAAATTTTCTATAACTTGAATCTACAGACACTGAGCAAATGGAGACTAATATTCGACGTTTTATTCCTAAGTAAAATAGCCAAGAATATTGTTCGCTGTTTTAACGTGATACGGCAGTTCTCTCTTAACGTTCCTTGAAGGTGTCTTGGAAATAATAATTTGTTTCAGGTTAATCGACATCGCGCAATTTATGGTTATTGTCGTTGTTTTAATCGCGTACTAGATTGTACCAACTAATTTCATGTGGAAACAGATTTATTTTGGCGAACCATAGTCTCCTTAAAACACTCGCTGGAACGTGTACTTTAATCTATATATATGTACACAATATTTAACTGCAACCTTCTCTTGCTTTGTCGTCTTATATGCCAAAGAGTTTATTGTCATTTCTCGTTTAAATAAATGAATAAATGAATAAATAATTGGAGACCTGCTGTTACATGAACTCCAATTATATAAACTGTTCGTCTTCCAAACAAGTTCAGATAAGTGGATTTCTATCATATGTTATGTATGTATGTATGTTAGTGATTCGTTCGTACATTATATTATGTTTGCAATGACTGTAAAAAGTACTTGTACGGAATTGTATTTGTTATACACAGCAGTACATACCAACTAACTAGATTCAGGTATTTTAAATATCGTATCATTTAATGGTATTTTAATACAATTACAAAAATTTGATATTACAGAAATGGAATGTAGAAGCCGATAAAAAGACAGTTTCATTGGAGAATGAGGTTATGCGCAAATATTTTCACAGCCACTGTACATATGAAAAACTTATCGTCGATGAAATTATCGGAATGTAATAAAACATTGTATTTTTAATTAAAATCATAGATACTAATTAATTCATACGTGATATCGCACTTAATACGAAACGCCGCAATGTCTCGGCAAGTAACCGACAAAATCGATCTGCAAGAGCAAAAGATTTCACTTGAGAAACTATCTTTGATCGTTGCGTTAAAATAGTACAATTTTTTAATGCAGGTAAATTAAAAAATGCGTGTTTTTTCATTAAACACATTTGTTTTCGAGCCTTTTGAGAGAGAAGATTTTTCCTGTTAAATTTATTCTCTTCTTAGCATAATTATCATTTTTTTGCCTAAATACGTTCCTATCTAATACGGAACACATTGAATGTACGTAACGTATGGAACATGGCAATGATACCGCTACCGATGACGATGACGATAGATAAAAGATGCGATGAATAATGAAAATTTGATTTATTATATTTATTTGCTTATTTGTCTTTCCTATTTAGGGGAGATATTAATTTTTTACGGTAAAAGTAAAGTTTCCTAAAATTTATTTACAAGTTTCCTAGGTGTTCCATATTACCATTTTTTTAACTCGCCGCATTTAACTTTTTTAAATTATCTTTTACCATGACTTTTGCATAGTTAAAGGCAGATGGACGCGTAACAACAACAAAAGCAAATGACTTTTACGAATTTTTTTAGGCTATCTGCTAGTTGTATCAGTGCACATCTGACTTTTCCTATTTCGATTCTTCTTGCTGTGTATTAACGTTTTTGAGTTAGTCTGCACGATAACTAAAAAGCTAATCGATCAATCAATTTCGGACAAAACTTGTTCGCTTTGTAATAAATTTCCCCAGGGACTGAGCCATAAATTTCTATTTGATTATTTGTTTATAACATTTCTTGGAACGACGTCTGCCGAAAGAACTAAACTTTTCTTCCAAACGATAAAACATTGCAATTGTAGCGGCACGCAATTTTGTCAAAGCAAAATTTCAACCGGCAGAGACTCACATTTGTGGCAGATCGGTATCAATAGGACGCCGACAGGTCGAGCCGCGGGTACCAACCGCCAACACTAGAGGGCTACGACGACAACGAGTCTGTCTATCTAACTCGCTAGCGGTCGAATATACGAGCGATTGATACAAATACCGCATCTAGCAAGACTCCCTCTACGTCTAAGGCAGGGACTATCGGGCATAGCCTTACTGACGAGTCCACCGGTAGTCCTGGGACGAAACGCAAACTCTCTTTTCATCAGCCACACATTATTGTGCCTTGGAATGCTAACGTTGTTTTGGTTTGCTAGATGTCTAAAGGTTAATCAAACTCCATCATTTGTAATCGTCAACCGGAGTTACATTTGAACCTTTTATAATAATTAGACCTTTTGTAATAAATAGACGAACGTGCTCTCTAGGAGTCATATAGTCGAATAGTTAGTCGAATAGCGAGCGCATAGTTGGACAGCAACACTAAACGATTACAACCGGTATACGCTATTTCTGTACTTGTACTTAAAGTGATTTTAATATAATCGACTATTATTAGGTCATCCCATAAGTTCGTGCCGACTTTTGTGTATACATTTCATGTGTCGATTTATAAACATACGGCGATAAGGGACCAATGCACTTGAGCTTAGCTGATCGAGAACAAAATAGAGCAGATTTTCGTGGGTATAAGATCGTAATATAGCGAACACAGTGACTTCTAACAGTAAAAAATCATGAGTGAAATGCGTATCCATTTTCGACATCTCGTGTTATATGAATTTCGGGAAGGAAGTTCTGTAACAATTTCCACGAAAAACATACGTGCTGTTTACGGAGAAAATGCGCTTTCATCTCGCACCTGTAGGAAGTGGTTCCAACGTTTTAGAGCTGGGAATTTCTGTTTAGAAGACGAGCAACGCTCCGGGCGTCCTCCTCGGACAGACGAAGATAAAATTCGGGATCTTGTTGAAAAATCACGAAGTTTGACAGTTCGAGAGATGTCGAATGTTCTGAAAATACCTAAGACAACGATTCATAGGTGTTTAAAAAAAATAACATATATAACCTTATGGGATGACCTAATACAATTTTATCACTCGCCTCTTTAATAAACCAACACGTTTAATATCTCCACCTCACAATTTTTCACGTGTTTCTTTTGAGAATAGGTTCGATCCTATCGTAAACTATGTAGCTTGAAACCAACAATAGTTACGCTGTCGAAGATGATCAACAAGACTTGTATGATATACGATAAACAATTAACCGAAACAAAAGAATTACATTTGTACCTCACGACTATCTATTTACATGTCAAAAAGGTCTAGTTCCACACAACTAGTACAGCTAGTCTAAAAAAAAAATTCACAGAAATCAATTGCTCTTATCGTCGTTACACGAGAATCCCATCTAACCACCAAAGTTAATATCCACATATTAATTTCATCTTGTTTCAACGTTAATTCGATCGAACGAGAAAGACACCGTTCCCTTTTTTCGCAAAGCTTTTAAGGTCCATCGATCTTCAACTATCTACTAAAAAAAAAAAAAAAAAAAAAAAAAAAAAAAAAAAAAAAGACACTTGTAAGAAAAATAATAAATAATAACCAATTCGAAAAGATCGTCTGGTTAACCCATAAAATGGAAGAGGAAGTAAAACACAGGAAGTGAAACTGTAGGAAAAAAGGGGAATGAAGCTCAGCGGACGCAGAATTTGATATTTATGGCACAAGTGGAATTAGCTCGCGACTTTAAAAGGAAAAGATTAAGGCGATGCCTTTCTCTGTTCCTTTTTTCTTCTTTCGTTTCCTTTTTCTTCCTTTTTTTTTTTTTTTTTGGTTACTCATTTTTCTCTTTCAATCGATTCGAGTGAAAACCAAAAGGACACGCTTGTTTATAAACGAGTTCCAGCTGTACGGATGCTCCTCGTGCACCGATTCGATTTTGTTTCGAGCTTACTGTCAGATCGGTCAGGTAGTCCGACTCCGTATTACGTTACCAACGACGCTCGCTCGAGTGCATTCGCTCGCGTTGGTGGCTGCACGTCACCTGACTTTAACTTTGTTTTAAATTAATTAACCCTGAGGTGTCGGGTGGACGCGGCCTCGCGATGTCCCGCGCACCCAACACGGGAAAACGCGTTCTTCCCTCTCGAGATTTCGCCCGGAACTCGCCAGAGATTGCGAAACGTTTCCTCTCGAAAAATAATCGAATTGACTACGCGATAAAACTATGAGAATTTCATCAGCGACATATCAGATGCTTTAAGGCGAAAGATTCTTTTTTTAACTTAATTTAGATAAATAAATTCGCGGAAATTTACTTCTATTTCGATAATAACGCGTGGCGTTTGCATTTGTTTTTTGAAAATCAATAACTTGGGACTGCTTTTGTCTCGGGAATTGGACGATTTAAATTTGATCGATCGTTTTCAAAGGGAATATTTTCCAGCCAATATTTCGACTCTAAACATTTCTAAGGTTTCTTGGAATCGTGTAACTTTCATTTCTAGAATGGTCGAATTAAAATTCTCGGAATTCGTAAGAAGAAGCCCGTACTTCCGCTGGTTGTTTTTCAATTTCCTAAAGAAACTCGATTTTCCTCGTTTATTTCGCACGTTTGCCACCTGACCTAATGATACATCTGTCTCGGTCGTGATATACTGAATTGATAGTGAATAGGTAATTTAGGATTTAGAAAAAGTTCCGATTTATGGAAATTCTGTTGGATGGTAAATTTGACGAGAGGTGTTCGATGTTATCATTACGCAGGAAACGTTGCTCGTTTCGCCATGGTGCATCCAGATAAATATCACTTGATTCTCGTTGGTAGAAGAAACCGCGTTTTTCTTTCAGTAGGGTAGCAAGAGACGAGAGGGAAAAGGCAGATGCGCCTGTCCGGAAAGGAGAATAGCCTCGCATTGGTCCATCCGCCGTTTCCATGGACGCGAATCATCGATCTGTTCGCCGTTGACGTTTGTTTCCGGTACGGAGCATGCTCCAATGGAACTCGGTCTCCCCACGTCCCAACGTTTTATTATTCGTAGCAGAGGTATTTCGAGCGAAAGAAATCATTAAGCTATCCAATATTTCCTTTTCTTTTACTTCCACCTATGTCCAATTTATTCGACGTAGTATAAAAAACGTCTTTTATAATATGTAAGTCTTTTTACATCGCTTTTTAAGTTTCTTCCATCCGCGACCTCGTTTCGCCATTTTCACCGAAAATTTTACGCCACTTCTTTTGTATACAGGGTGGTGGTACAAGCGGAAAGGGGGTGATTCTACGCGAAAAAAGAAGTCGAAAATATAGAATAAAAATTTCTTTTAATTTTTCCATCGAGACAACGATCTACAATGTGATCCGTTATAACCGCAGGTGTACCGAGCGAAAATTCAAAGTCGATTTTCTCGAAAACGAAGCCTCGAACGAAAAATTGTTATTCTATATTTTCGACTTCTTTTTTC
>NT_177064.1:66798-67402 GCF_000188095.3 Bombus impatiens | reverse complement strand
GTTTGTGCCGCCAGTTACCAACCACACTGTATACGAAACAAAGTCTCGACTAATATCAAACTACAGTTCAATTGGACTAAAATATCAGAATTAAAACAGAAATGTTTATAATATATTTATAATTGTAGTCTGACGATAATGATCGGACAAAGCTATGACAAATTCACGGTAGATTTATGAATATTTAATACACGGGTATCATAGGAAATTTCTTTAAAATAGATTCTACGATATACAGGGTGGTTGGTAACTGGTGGTACAAGCGGAAAGGGGTGATTCTACGCGAAAAAAGAAGTCGAAAATATAGAATAACATTTTTTTTTTCTCTTTTTTAATTTTCCCATCGCTTTATCGCGTCTCGTTATAATGAATCTCACTGTAGATCGTTGTCTTGATGGAAAAATTAAAAATTAAAAAAAAAATTGTTATTCTATATTTTCGACTTCTTTTTTCGCGTAGAATCTTCATGAAAATTTAATATACGTGTATCATAGGAAATTTCTTTAAAATAGATTCTACGATATACAGGGTGGTTGGTAACTGCTGGTCCAAGCGGAAAGGGGCGATTCTACGCGAAAAAAGAAGTCGAAAATATAGAATAACA
>NT_177064.1:62733-66650 GCF_000188095.3 Bombus impatiens | reverse complement strand
GTTTTCGAGAAAATCGACTTTGAATTTTCGCTCGGTACGCGTGCTCTTTATCGCGTCTCGTTATAATGAATCTCACTGTAGATCGTTGTCTTGATGGAAAAATTAAAAATTAAAAAAAAAATTGTTATTCTATATTTTCGACTTCTTTTTTCGCGTAGAATCACCCCCTTTCCGCTTGTACCACCAGTTACCAACCACCCTGTATATATAAAGTATATAAATAAATATGGAAAAATAAGAACAAAATATGCGACAAAGTTTGTTGATCTAAGGTTTAGTTTTTGGGGAAATCTAGTTTGAAATTTATCCGCTATACTTGAACGTGGCTAACTACCGACTGAGTACGAACAAACAATCGGTAGGATTGTAAGTAAAAAGATGTGAAATAAAATTTGTCCGTTCGAAGTTTTATCTTCGAGAAAATGCAGTTCGAACACGTTTAGTTGAGAATCGATCTGGTGTTTACGTGCGTATGATAAATTTGCAAATTTATTTTACAAGCAATTAACAAAGCGTCTTGAGAAGAAATTTTATTCCGCACTTTCGACTTAGTTTCACGTGTATTGGGTCGGCAACTAAGTGACTGCGGATTTTGCCATTAGATTGTAATGACAAAAGCCGCAATCACTTAGTTGCCAACACAATAGAACGACCTCTTGTCGATTATCTAGTGCTGTCTGGTCCGGAATTAACCGCGTTCAAATATAAATATCGATAAATTGTCAAACTCGATTTTCTCGCAGACTAAACCTTGAACGAAAAACGTTCGTTACTTCCAAACGTATACTTTGTATTTCATATTTTGTTCTTATTCTTTCATGAGGAATAACCTCGTGTCTGTTTGTACACGTTACCCTGTATATAAGTACGTAAATAAAGATGTATAAAGAAAGCAAAGAAATGTGAAAATAAAACGTAGAAAATAAGAAGATAAGACACATAAATTAATATAGAAACGTAACATAAATCGGTAATAAATCGAAGGAAGTTTCATTTTAAACGATTCTTTGCCATTCGCTGAAACTGGAATTATCCCAGCTATTGGGCTGGCAACTAAGTAATTGCGGATTCTGTCAATACCTCCTAATGACAAAATCCGCAATCGCTTAGTTGCCAACTGAATAACAGAAAGACGAAGCTGCGCGAATCGTGGAATTTTCGTACAATGGAACAACCACTTTCCCAATGTGAGAGAAGAATGTAAAAAAATGGCCATTCTTCGACTTTCTTATCTTGAAGTATCTTGCGTATCTTGAGGAAGTAAAGTAAAGTAAAGTAAAGTAAAGTAAAGTAAAGAACGTAAAGATCTTACCAAGAGATTTATCCGAAACGCGATGGGAAAGTTGAGAAAAGTGAGTGGAAAAATGGAACAGTGGCGATGGTCGAATTATATGTTACGTTTAATCTTCATCTTCTTCCGACACCGATCCATCAACGAAATAAATTGATCTTCAGAAATTCTCTTGTCCAAAATATCTCAGCGATCGTTCAAATGAAATAAATAAATTCAAGGTAATATTTCTTGTATTTCTGAGCGAGTTTTTACAAATAAAAGATAGTAGATTATTATAAATCGAGCGACTTAAAATTTGTCACAAATATTTGGTCATACGTGGAGAAAATACGATACAAGTTTCATGCGATTATATTTGTCGTTACTCGGATTATCGTCTGAATAGCTGCTACGATTATTCATTTTCACAAGAACAGCACGAAGAACGCTGGATGAGCTACTTTTTCAGCTTCCTTACAGAATTCTCAAACTGATATTCGTTCTTTACGTTCCCACGATCCTGATGTCTACTTTCATTTCACCAGTTAATTGCGTCTATCTGATTGGCAAATTAAAATAGCATTCGAATTTCTCTCTTCGAGTAGCTTTGCAATACTCGTAGAAAACACGCTGCAAGTGGTACAAATTGAAAAATCTTCTCTTCTTATTGGGAAATCTTCTACACATCAATCAGAATACTCCGTGGGATTAAATGGAATTTCTCTTTCCAAATATTAGAATAATAATGCTAATAATGCTAATTATATGGTGTCGCAACGTCGTCTCTATAGGAAGCTGTAAGAAAAGGAGAAAAAAGAAAAAAAAGTAGCAATAGATTGTTAGTTAATTATCTTTCCACATTTCTAAATCAACTGTCAAACGATCTGTCTAAATTAAAGCGAAACGTTGAACTTTCTTCGCGATTAAGACGCGACAGTGTTTTCTACTCATACGCTTTTCTTTCTCATCAATTTCCACTATATGAACGCGCAAGTTTTCTTTCCTCCTCGAAGGTAACTTGTTTCTTGGCATTCCACGACCACTCTGTTCTTCGACTCTGTAAAAATTACTCTCTCTCTCTCTCTCTCTCTCTCTGAACCCTAATAATCACCGGTTTTTGGATTTTGAAAGATTCGAAAGGGAGATGGGAACGTTTCGCAAGATATATCGGGTGATTCATTACCAGTCGAATTTTATTCGCCGTGGAAAAATATAGTTTCGCGTCAATTAAAAATCCCAGGAAACAAAAAAAAAAATTTGGCGTTTCCGCGCGCGGTCATTAACCGATTGGAAAATCGACGCATATCGGTATCTGTGAATTTGAAAGTTGGCCCGTGTGATTCCGAGGCCACCGCGTTAACGAGCCAAGTTCTCGTCCTACGTTCGATAACTCTGCAGCAGTAATTTAAGTGAGCCGCTCGTCTGTGCACTTGATTGCATATCGTTGCAGAACGTTGCTTTAGACGTTGCGGCCATGATAATGCCTTACTTAATGAGTAAAACTTGCCGATGGCTGGTTCTCCAAGTACTGCCGGGGGAAACGTTACCGAAGTGTTGCGTTTCACGGCATTTCAAAAGTATCCGGGGCTTTGTTTAATCGTGTATTTGCCCTTCTAATTGAATCAATTAAAAGTAGGCGGAAAAGGAATTAAGAGAATCGCTTGCGCACGACTCTGAACCCTCAACCCTTCGATTTACATAACCGAGAGTATAAAACGCAACGATATAATTCTCTCGTCTTATTTCCATTGGACGTTACGAATTTCCTACACCGTGTCCCATCGTGTTAGCGTTCTTTGCGTAGAATATTGGGTTGGCAGTGATTGCGGATTTTGTCATTAGTTACCAACCAAATAGAATAGAGTAGTCTGAACGATGAAGAATTATGAAGAAGTAAAGCGAGCGGGCATTCTGCTGGTTTTTTGTCTTGACGTCACTTTGTATGAAATATAGGGTTGGCAACTAAGTGTTTGCGGACTTTATCAATACTACCTAATGACAAAATCAGCAATCACTTAGTTGCCAACCCAATAGGATAGAAAGTCTGAACGATGAAGAATTATGAAGATAATAAAGCGAACGTGCATTCTGTTGATTTTTTATCTTGGCGTTATTTTGTATGAGATAATGGGTTGGCAACTAAGAGATTGCGGTTTTGTCATTAGGTGATAATGACAAAATCAACCCAATAGGATAGAAAAGTCTGAACGATGAAGAATTATGAAGAAATAAAGCGAACGTGCATCCTGTCGATTTTTTATCTTGACGTCACTTTGTATGAGATAATGGGTTGGCAACTAAGTGTTTGCGGACTTTATCAATACTACCTAATGACAAAATCAGCAATCACTTAGTTGCCAACCCAATAGGATAGAAAGTCTGAACGATGAAGAATTATGAAGATAATAAAGCGAACGTGCATTCTGTTGATTTTTTATCTTGGCGTTATTTTGTATGAGATAATGGGTTGGCAACTAAGAGATTGCGGTTTTGTCATTAGGTGATAATGACAAAATCAACCCAATAGGATAGAAAAGTCTGAACGATGAAGAATTATGAAGAAATAAAGCGAACGTGCATCCTGTCGATTTTTTATCTTGACGTCACTTTGTATGAGATAATGGGTTGGCATCTAAGTGATTGC
>NT_177064.1:46285-62587 GCF_000188095.3 Bombus impatiens | reverse complement strand
GACGTCACTTTGTATGAGATAATGGGTTGGCAACTAAGTGATTGCGGTTTTGTCATTAAATGGTAATGACAAAAACAGCCCAACAGAATAGAATAGTCTGAACGATGAAGAATTCTGAAGAAGTAAAGCGAACGGGCATTCTGCTGATTTTTTATCTTGACGTTATTTTGTATGAGATGATGGGTGGGCAACTAAGTGATTGCGGTTTTGTCATTAGGCGATAATGACAAAATCAACCCAATAGGATAGAATAGTCTGAACGATGAAGAATTATGAAGAAGTAAAGCGAACGGGCATTCCGCTGATTTTTTATCTCGACGTCACTTTGTATGAGATAATGGGTTGGCAACTAAGTGATTGCGGATTTTGTCATCAGATGGTATTAACAAAATACGCAATCACTTAGTTGCCAGCCCAATATCTCATACGGAAAAATAGACAAGTTTCGTGGTCGAATGTGCAACAGATCGAAGAATTACAATACTCGCGAGGAAGTGCTAAAAATCGGTGCCAAAGATTATCTTGTGAACGTCCTAATTTCGTTCATGTGCAACGTTTACGAAATTATCTACTTGGCAATTAAGTGATTGCGGATTTTGCCATTGGGTGGTATTGACAAAATCCGCAATCACTTAGTTGCCAACCCAATAGATACAATTTTCGATATAATTTCGATATAATTTGACATTACGCGAAAACGTGGAAGGAACCTGTTAGGTGTAGGTTAAATATCGAATATAAAAATTTTCTAGAGGCTAACTTATAGCTGTCGAGACGAATTATATCTCGATATTCTTCGGTCTTTTGCCACTTCGACGTATATGTTCGATGTTATCTTTAAAGTAGGAAAAAGTGGTAGGAAAGTTGACGTTTAATCTCGTAGAAATTAGACAAGTTACTCAGACAGAAGGAACGTGTTATTTGGCCAACTTTACGGTAAACAGATGAAACAAATTATTCTTCGTTTGCCTAGAACCACTTCACCGTGTACGTGAAAAATTGGTCGTTCGCCCGACGACGAGACAATGTCGTGAAATTAAAAATTCCTTTTCGCTGGTGCAGAAAATTGAAAAGTATTAAACGCTCGGGAAGAATACATGCGGTGTTGTAACATTTCGTAAACGTTGGACATGAACGAAATCAGGACGTTCACCAGACAATCTTTGGCGCCGATTTTTAAGACTCCGTCGCGGGTATCGTAATTCTTCGATTTCGTTGTTGCACATTCGACCACGAAACTTGTCTATTTTTTCATATAAAACGGAAAGAGCAAGGTACATCCAGCGGAAAAGCTCACAGCGAACCTCTACTAGACATTTCTGAGAAATGAAATTTCTTAACCTTAGTCGAGTGAAACGCTCGAAATTAATACACTTTTTCAATGCGTCTATTTAAACTACTTGTGCTTGGCCGCGCCGCTTCGTTCCAGCAAAAAGTCAAATATAATTTACAAGCAATAACAGCCGGCCAGTGTCATATACTTTTTCCTCGATTCTCATTTCCGGGATACATCAGCCTTGAACGATAAAACAGTTGGAAAATTTCTTGCGTGCATATATTTATTTTAACTGCCTGCAATATTTTCTATCCGTCTATTAACGCGTCTTTCTCGGCTCTGCTCTCCAGCTTCTGCGATCGTGTAAGGTGTTGAAAATTCGAATTTCATTTTACACCTGCCATATAGCTTTACAGCTAATTAGCCTACGATTTTATTCTCTGCCACGATATTTCCTTGTCGCTCGAACGAGATACAACCAACTTTAGCAAAAGTAAGATACTATTTTTTTGCGAAGCAGCAGCATCTTTCAAAAAAAAAAGAAAAAGGAGGGGTAGAGGAGGCGATAGAAATAGGAATGGAAATAAAATGCTAAAACATTGATCGTTCTGTTGAAAGGCGTTTGTCACGAACACGAACGAGAAAATATGGGAACCGTTTCGATCGATCTTCGATCACTGGACACAAGTGAAAGGCGAAGCCAGCTGGGTGGAAGTTCTCATGCCGCGGGATCCTCGAACGAGGGTCCTGAGCCGGATGACTCGGACGCCGCCAGCAACGAAGCTCGTCTACGGGGTGTGCTGCAACCGACCTCGACCGAGGATCAGGCGGGAAATGTTCGACGACTTCCGGCGGAGGACGCTGAACCTCGCGGTCAAATACTGAAACTCGGTTATCCAAAAGGCAAACGAAACAGCGGGAAGAAAGCAACTCGGTGCAAACGAAGGGTCACGTTCGCCGTATAAGTTCCATTCCGACGCTACTTTCACAAATGTGAGAAATAAAGCGAAATAAAATTGATCGTATTTTGAACATTCGTTGCATTGCTATTTGTTACACATTTACTTATTTATTTATTTATAATTACTTATTACAATATACTATAATATACTTTATAATGCTTTTTACTTTATAATACTATAATATAATACTATAATAGTATAATATACTTTATGATGATTAGAAGCTTATTATCTACTTTTATATTGTATATTATAATATTTGTTATATTAGGTCGTCCGAAAAGTTTCTTTCGTTTTATAAGGAATAATGGATGCACAACATTTTTCATTTTATATTATTGTATCGAATTACGTATGATCGATTCTGTTCTATCAAAATGAAGATCACAATGTTCGACAGATTAGGTTTCATGTTTGTATAAAAATTCGTTGTAAAAGACGTTGTTGTAAAAGAAAGACACTACCCGGACAATCTAATATTATATTATAATTTGTTATCGTCAGTTTTGAATTCTGCGAATTAACGTCAAATCGCCGTACGATTTCTCAAACGTTAAATTTAGAGTTTCGGGAATTTTGTATTTTCCTGGAAAAATAGGTAAATTCGTGTAACCTCGGGCAAATATCTAATACGATGTGTAACAGCTAAACTGCGAGTATTTACGCATTTAGCAATAGCGTAAATATGTATGTGAGTATAAATAGAGCGCGTTTATCAAAGAGGCAAAATACGTATCGGGATATTTAGAAGATGGAAAACATAATTCTACCCGAGTTCTACTTCTTCGTCGATGCTTGTAAGAGCGTGAACTTGCGTAAATAATTGTAATCTGACGATAATGATAGGACAAAGCTACGACAATTTCACGCTAGATTTATGAAAATTTAATATACGTGTGTCGTAGGAAATTTCTTTAAAATAGATTCTACGATATACAGAGTGGTTGGTAACTGGTGGTCCAAGCAGAAAGGGGTGATTCTACGCGAAAAAAGAAGTCGAAAATATAGAATAACAATTTTTCGTTGGAGGCTCTGTTTTCGAGAAAATCGACTTTGAATTTTCGCTCGGTACGCCTGCGGTTATAACGAATCACATTGTAGATTGTTGTCTCGATGAAAAAATTTAAATAAAAAGAAAACAAAATTGTTTCTTCTGATATCTTTTCTAAATCAGTTAAAGTTAAAAAGTTAATTCTGATATTTTAGTGTAATTGAACTATAGTTTGATATTAGTCGAGACTTTGTTTCGTATACAGGGTGGTTGGTAATTGGTGGTCCAAGCGGAAAGGGGGTGATTCTACGCGAAAAAAAAGTCGAAGATATAGAATAAAATTTTTTTTTCTTAATTTTTTAATTTTTCCATCGAGACAATGAGAAAATCGACTTTGAATTTCCGCTCGGTACGCGTGCACTTTATCGCGTCTCGTTATGACGGATCTCACTGTAGATCATTGTCTCGATGGAAAAATTAAAAAATTAAGAAAAAAAAATTTTATTCTATATCTTCGACTTTTTTTTCGCGTAGAATCACCCCCTTTCCGCTTGGACCACCAATTACCAACCACCCTGTATACGAAACAAAGTCTCGACTAATATCAAACTACAGTTCAATTGGACTAAAATATCAGAATTAAAAGAGAAATATTTATAATATATTTATAATTGTAGCCTGACGATAATGATCGGACAAAACTATGACAATTTCACGGTAGATTCATGAAAATTTAATATACGTGTATCATAGATCTCTTCTAATTCTGATATTTTAGTCCAATTGAACTGTAGTTTGATATTAGTCGAGACTTTGTTTCGTATACAGGGTGGTTGGTAATTGGTGGTACAAGCGGAAAAGGGATGATTTCTACGCGAAAAAGAAGTCGAAAATATAGAATAACAATTTTTTTTTCTCTGCTCTGTTTTCGAGAAAATCGACTTTGAATTTTCGCTCGGTACGCCTGCGGTTATAACGAATCACATTGTAGATTGTTGTCTCGATGAAAAAATTTAAATAAAAAGAAAACAAAATTGTTTCTTCAACGAAAAATTGTTATTCTATATTTTCGACTTCTTTTTTCGCGTAGAATCATCCCTTTTCCGCTTGTACCACCAATTACCAACCACCCTGTATACGAAACAAAGTCTCGACTAATATCAAACTACAGTTCAATTGGACTAAAATATCAGAATTAGAAGAGAAATATTTATAATATTCGAAGAATATTTATAAACCAACGAATATTATGATACTTAAAGAATGAATAATACTTAGACGATATTGGAATATTAAACTTAGATTTGATCTCGAATTTTGCATATTTTATATATTTCTTACGATATTATTGATATTACGAGCGTCTAATGGAAATGCCAATAACAGTTTATCGAAGATGATAATTTTAATTCATCGAACGCTTGTTCGTTCATATCGATAGGTAGAAATCGAGGATCGATTGGCGAATGTTTCGGTAACCGTGGATCAGCCGATCCCCCATTGTTAATTAAATGTACGTTCAGTCATCGTTCAAAATGCCGCGTCGCTGAGTCAACGGCAATGGAATATCCCTTGTAAAATTATAATCACACGTTTCAAAATTCTAAGTGATTACGATCGAAACAATCAAAATCCATCGTATCGGTTCCCAATGATTTAAAGAATCGTCCAACAATGAAAGGAATCCGGACATTCGTGTTGCAGGATCTTTCTCACGTTTTACCCACAAAAAGTTTCCAGGTACCGACACTCAAATTGTCATCATACGCGAATTCACGTTTTCCTGAATACGATCGAAAACAGCTTGGATAGAAAATCATTTTGCTCGAATAAATATTATAAACTAGAAGCTTCTATCAATTCACGTACTCGGTGAACCATAAAAATAATCTGTCAGACGAAAGTCTAGATTTCGATGAAACTATATTTCGCTGAATTCAATCATTTCGTTTAGATTAGATTCTCCAATTGCCTCTACGTAATTAAATCTACACAGCCTTTGTATCTTGTACACATGTTGTCAGACATCGACGTTCAAATTTCCCGTAAAAAAAAAATATCATCTCAATATCCATTGGATATTACAGAAGGTAATCTTACGCGAAATTTTATTCTTTCGAAACAAAACAGAAAAATCTCGTGCCAAGTTATTACCTGTCGTCGTCGCAAGTGCACACAACATCGTCGTCTCGTCGATTTTGGAATTTCTTCGACTTCTCGTGCAAAGAGGAGCCGGCCAGTCGCGACAAAAAGAAGTGTCTGCCTTCCAATGGCATCGTCTCGTCGTCCTTATTCTCCAACGATGCTCTGGATGCCGTCTCGAAATCCGTGTCGCCGAATTCCGTGACCACGACCGTAACGTTCACGCCAAAATACATCAACGATTCTCAACTGGACCTGAAGGCAACGTCGATGACGTGTTTAAAAATCCAGGGTCTAATGAAACAAGACAACTTGGTGTCTTTGCTGGATGGAAATCCTGTGCCAAGGACGCTGAAATGGAAGCTTAAAGGTTACAAGACTCTTCGAAACGAGCAGGCTGTTGACTTCGCCTTCGTTCCTGGCGCAAATTCTTACGAGTGCGATATTCTACCGCGAAACGAATACCACGAACTCGAACAGTCAAATCGTAGAATGCTACCACGTCGGAAGAGCATCTGCTCGGGCATGGAAAACAGCGTTGAAAATGACACGCTGTCCTTGACGACGAAAGCCATCGAGAACAAGGCTAAGATCGAGCGTGTAAAGAAAGTAGACGCTAAAGACGCTAATATGGTGGAAAAGGAAAGTAACCTGGAGCGTAAGAATATTTCAGACGTGGACAGACCAGCGAACGTTTCCAGTCAGGAGGCTTCAAGCTGCGAGTTGATGGCTCGCGTGCTTCAAAGCGCTGGCCCGAAGAAAGAGGAGATAAAGTATCTACCGATTTTGAAATCGGAACTGTCAGCGGCAACGAGTCAGACGCAGCCAGTGGCTCGATTTTGCTCGCGACCGCCGAAGAAGATCCAGAAACCTGCAGCTCCGATATTAAACCGAACGGAGAAAGAGGCTGATAGCGCGAAAGACGTTTCTTCGATGGAACTCGACGAAGAAAAGAAAGCTGCCGCGTCTCGGGAGAAACAGGCTTCTTCCCTTTCGAAACCGTTGGCTCCGGGCTACTCGGAAGTCACCGGAAGCGCGTCGCAGCGGCGCTCTATGGGAAACCGTGAAGAAGAAAGATATCCGATGGAAGGTGAAGCGAAGGCTCGAGAAACGGAGAATGACACGAGTGCTTTTCAATCGTCCGCGAAGATATCGCGAACTAAACCGACGGAATTCGCCAGAGATTCCGCAGAAACGTCGGAGAAGAGGCAAGCTGAGTCACGGACGTCCACCTATTTCGCTCCAAGAGCTTCCGGAGGTTCCAGTCACGGCTGGAACAGGCAATCGTCCAGGACCCAGGGTAACCGTACGTTCGAGTCGATAATTGGAATACCAGAGAACACGACCGCGCCGTTGAAGTTAAGCAGACGAAACGAGGGACAAGGAGCGAGGTCGTCGCCGTGCGCCGCCACGCAAGTGAGATTGCAGCAAAACGAAGGCAGAAGCGTATCGAACTCGCGAACGAATTCCTCCGGCAACGGTAGGTCGTCGATGGGCGGAAGTTCGGACGGAGGCTCTCGAAAACCACCGGCTTCGTTTGCCCCGTTTACGACCAGAAGATCTTCCTCGAATTCCTCTTGTTTATCGAGGAAGCCGGCGGTGTCGAAGAGGACTGGCAACGGAGCGAAAAGCGCGTTCAACTCGAACAACTCGCTGAATATTTCCACTTGCAGCGTGAATGCGGCGAGGAAATGTCGCGATAACGACGCCAGATGCCCGAGGGCGAGGAAGTGCGAGCAGGAGAGGCCGAGGAGTAAAAAGGATAAAAAGATTTGCAAACGTTATTGCTGTCCTGCGTTGCAGACGCCGACCCAGTGCGATTATAGCAGGTTCCAGTGCCCGAAACACAAGATTAAAAATGCCACTCAGATAGAGAAATACGAAGTGAAGAAAGATCCCACGTGCATGCCGAATGAGACGGATGAACAGTCGAGAGAGTTTTGCACGACTATGGAGAGGAGCAGGCCTTCTGGTCGGGATTGCAAGAGACAAACAGAGAGGAAATGCAGCAGAGAGAGGTATATAACGCGAGTCTTCGATTCTGTCGTTTCTTTAGTTTCACTTTTGTCATTGGATAACGCTGCAAGTAAATCGATCCTTCGGTTTGACTTTTTAAACGCGATAGAACTTGGCGTAAACGTGCACGACTGTTTCACTTATCGGAATTTTAATTAGTTGTCGATTAACGCTTTAGAGACGAGTCTCTCTTTGAACGTCGAATGAAGTAGTATGACAGTAAACACTGTGGTACTTTCAAGTTTCAAGAGAAAAAGGTACAGGTGAATCATTTTGAATGGAATACGTAGCTCCATTTAGAATGGATTCTTCGTGTGTCTCGATAGAGTTTAGCAGTGCCAGAAAGATTATATCGATGGTGTGATTCTCCTAAAAGTTACTAAAAGCAATTAAAATCCTTTTTCATTTAATAGTCACTTCAGTTAATGTAAATACACGATCACGTAAATATACTCCTATCTATTTCACGTACGTTTATACTCGAACTACGGTGGTATCTATCGTACGTCGTTACTTAAATTTAACGTTGATTTATACGTAGCGATAACTAATTCCTATTGGCAATGTTCTGATAAACACGCGATCATTTAGGAGAGATCGAAGCTGCGATAGGAGGCGAAGAAGATCCTGCGAGCGAGAAGAGCGACGAGACTGCTCCAGACAAGAGGAGGGTCGTACGATCTGCACGAAGCCGAGGAAAAGAGACACGTCGTGCAAACGTCGAAGGAAATGCAACGATCGCGACCGCGACAGAAGATCGGCGAAATGCACCGGCAGGAGAAGCTACACCCAGTCGGCATTTTCAAATCATTCGACGAACGTGCCGAAGAACGTGAAACGTTATTCCTCTTTGCCAGCCTTCGCCTTCCCTCTGATCACTATGAAAAACAGTAAAGAGGCGAGGCAGAGCTTGTTGGTTTCGCCGTCTGTATGCAAATTTCTGCAATCGCCGCTGGTTCGTTCGAAAAGCGACGACAAATGCAAGAAGCCATCGACCAAGTGCAAGCTGACAGGTGGCAAAGACGAGGACAAGTGCAAGAGGCCGTCTGCAAAGTGCAAGCTGAACGCTGACGTAAAATGTAAAAAGGTGGACAGTTGCAGGAAAGAGAGCGCTAAATGTAAAAAAGAGGATCCATGCAAAAGATTGAGGGGGACCTGCGAGAAGGAAAAGGAGGATCCTTGCAAGAAAACAAGAGGAACCTGTGAAAAGAAGAAGGAAGATCCGTGCAAGAAGGTGAGAGCTACTTGCGGGAAGAGAGAAGATCCTTGCAAGAGGACGAGGACTACGTGTGGCAAGAGAGAAGATCCTTGCAAAAAGAGGACAAGCTGCGGTCCAGAAGTAAAGAAAGTGGAGGATCCTTGCGAGAGAGTAAGATCAGCCTCCGAGAAGAAGGATGATCCTTGCAAAAAAGCCAGCAGGCCCAGCTGTTCCGCCAAGAGCGATCCTTGCAAACCATCTGACAAGCTAAAATGCAGTGCCGTGAAGGATACCAAGTGTACATTGGAAGATTCCTGCTCGAAAAAGAGAGAACAACTGTGCCAAGGTGACTTGGCAGCTACCACAAAACGTTATGTTCCACAAATCTTAGTGTAATTCACGCGGTAAAACAATTGTCGCTATGGGTTTGCAATATTTTTCAGAGATGTTCTTTGTGTAACTATTGCATCACGCTTTGACAGATTATTCTACACGATCATCCATAGAAGTTCCCGTAAGTCTTACGAAAGGGCCATTTTTACTCGAATGAAACGTATAGAATATCACATAGTAACAGGTTTACAAAATATGTTAACGTATGAAGCGATGATAAAACGGAAATCTTGCACATTTTGCGATGATATTTTGTAGTATCTTATTCGAATAAAATTGGCCCTTTCGAAAGTTTCTCTTCCCTTGCTTTCATTACATTATACGTGATCTAATATAAGTAACACCGCAAAATGTAACCCTAAGAGGCGACCTAATGCTTCTCTAACTTAGTTCGTACAAATATCGGTTGACGTGGACATCCTAATGGCAATCTACTCGTAGCTTCCATATTAATTTATTTGTTCAATTTTATTCGATTGCCGCAGAAAGATGCATGGCATCGTCCACAACCGCTGAGTCGGCGAAAGAGAGGCTGGATAGAGAACGAAAGGAGGTAGAGGAGTGTAAGAAGCACATTAAAAAAAACCACCACAAGAAGAAAAAGGAATCTGCGACTGGTTTAAAGTGTGCCACCAACCCTTGCAAACAACAGCTGAAGGACTCTCAGTCAAAGTTCGCGTCCATTGACCTACCCTTGCAAAGCTTCGTGAACGTTATATCGAACACGTGTATGAGCCAAGGCAGCAATTTGGTAAATCTTCCGCGGGATCGATCGTATTCCATCTTGAACTCCGTGAATCATGACGAAGTCGATAGGGAAACGGATTCGCCAGAGCCCACCAGGAATTTTTGGAGCTTCAACGATGAAAACCTGGAGCCAGTGATTACACCTTCGATGGATAATACATCTCAAGATAATGCACCGGTAGAGGATGTTCATTCGGGATCGACATCAAACTGGCTCTTTTCGTGGCTCAACTGTAAATATTGAAACTATTCGCTGGCTTGTCGACGAGACGATAATCTATCAATTTCAAATCATATCAATCGTATCGATAATCAATTTTGAAATCCTACTTTATTCGTATTTGCATGTCGTTTTAGAACGGTCTTGGAAAAAAGCCAGACTGGCAAACCTATGCGCAAAACATATATCTACATTGTATATTAAAACCATATTTTACGTGTACCTTCGTATATGAAAAGGCAAAATTATAGCGTATGCAAAATCAAAGTTATAGGAAACAGGGAATGCTACTTATTTGGAGCGAATAAAAAGGTAATTAATTGTTTTATTTCTTACAGACGAGAAAACGTTAAAATTTCGTTAAGCTGTCTAATGTCTAATGCCACTTTATCAAAACTGTAATTTTATTTGGTACAGAGAATATATATATATTTGCCACGCTGTTGCACACTTCTGAAATATTAATTGTCACAGTACTGAACATGTTGTTGATCTTTTACAAACTTTTTTCTCAGACATAGTCACTGTTATCGCGATGATCGATTATTTTATACCCTTTTTCATCGTCTGTACTCATCTATTCTCTAACTCGTGGTTCCATATTTCACAGAAACGCTCTTTAATCCTCGGCAACGGAGGTTCGATCATTATCGCGATCGTCGAATATTTTATTTCATAACGATAGAGCAAACAGCTGATAACTAAACTAATTCAAAAAATACAATTCATATATTTCAATAGAATAACGATACTTAACACTTGGCCAACCGAATGGGCAGATCCCTCCACTTTAAAGTAAATCGCTGCATGACCGATCGGGAAGATCTCCCCACTTTAAAGTAAATCGTTGCATGACCGATCGGGAAGATCTTTCATTTTGACGACCTTATCAACGCGTTTTCTTTTATTATTTTTTTTTTTTTTTTGTTACTAACAATTATTGTTTACCTGAAATTGTCCCGAATTAATTGAAATTTTTCTGCTTTTATAAAGTATATAATAAAATGCACGAATTTAGTGGTGTTGACTTGCCCGAGCGCGGTGAGAAACGTATAGTTCGCTGTGGCGCGCGATGTTCCAGCGTACTATCGGTAACTGTGCAGATCCAGTAACTATCATCCAGAGTTCACTACAATAGACATAGTTACGCGATCGAGGGCCGATGATAGTCGCGTTTCAAACAATCTTCAAATGAAAAGCGTCCCGGAGCAATGTTCGTCCCGGGTGAATCGAGTGTCGCGGCCAGTTACGAGATGTCTTTGTGCGAAGAACGAACTACTACGACAGAGCCGTGCACGTGAATGGAGGGATAGCAATTATGGGTTATTCAGGTCTCGCCACGGGATACCCAGGGTGCCGTCACCATGGAATTTTTCGTACGTACAGTACATACATATACCTGGCGCCTCTCCACGTCCCCTTTTTACGTCCTACGTATACACACGCGTGTGTATGGCGAACGTTGCTGCTGTCTAAAAAAAGAAGAAGAAAGATAGGCAAGGGAAACAGAGGGAACAAGCGAGAAAGAGAAAGAAGAAAAATGGAAGAGAGAAAGGGAGAAAAGCGTGAGGACGTCTCTGCAGGGATCCTCGCGCTCTGCCACTTATGGGAACGTGATACGAGCTTTTCGTTGGATGCTCTCTTGCGTTTTCGCATTGTTGCGCAACCACGTCGTCCTTCCTTCACGTTCCCTTTCCTCCTCTCTTTTTTCCTTTCTCTCCTTTCTTTCGTTTCCCTGTCTCCCTTGCCGCTGTACCTTGACGTGTCTCCGTGCCTCTTTGCCTTCGTCCACAAAGAGAATCGATGTCAATGCGAACGCGCCTTTGTACTCGCCGTTCCTTCTCCGCTTCCGGCTCGTCCCACGAGACATCGGAAATTCTTGTTTACGCCGTTGAAAACTGTCACCGTCTCTTTTTTTTTTTCAGAGAGATTTCACTCACACGCTTACATCATTTGACGGTTCGACGTTGGATCGATCGTTACGATGATTATTTGCACATCTTGCGATTGAATTATATCGCTCGGTTACAAATATGTATATGTACGAGTAATTGGGTAATTATTTACATATCTGTAAATTGAATTCGAAAAGTCGCAGCTATCGTAGAATTTGGAAATAATCGAAACGAATCAGTTCGTGGGTTTTACTTGAAATATGTTTGGAACATAACCTATAAATTGTTTATTCGATTCCGTAGAATAAAACTAGTTAGTAGCTTGGATCAGTGCAAGTAGATCATTAAATTATTTCATAACGATATAATTTTGTAGAAGGTGAAG
Source organism: Bombus impatiens (assembly GCF_000188095.3). Classification (NCBI taxonomy): domain Eukaryota; kingdom Metazoa; phylum Arthropoda; class Insecta; order Hymenoptera; family Apidae; genus Bombus; species Bombus impatiens. Next base: position 50,362 of record NT_177064.1, on the reverse strand, counting down.
AAAGATAGTAAGTGATTGTAGACAATGATCAAAAGATATGTATGTATATGTATACTTATATGTATGTTTAACTTTAACACAAACGGAACGATATACTAAACATAAAAAGGGAACGTTTAAAGATATATCGTTAATCTAGGATATTGATAATCCATCGTAACAAATCAAACAAAGTACAACACTTGAAGATAATTATCCAAATATTTTGAGATAAAATGAGAATAAACGCGATATATATAGATATAAATATATAGATATAAAACCGCACGTGACACAGAAATCATTCTTAACGCGGACACATATATGAGCGCGGATATTTTTGAACAAGTTGTCATCGAGAAGATCGAACGGTTGATTTCACGGTTGCTTAAAGGGGGCGAGGAGAGCCGTAAGCATCTAGACGTCACATTATGATGTCAACGACTTCTTCCTGGACCACAAACCGCTTCGACCGTGTGTCCAGGATGAATGGTGACGCCACGGGTGGCACCCCGTCGGAGAGAACCGCATACAACCACTGGAAATGTGTCAATTTCGTCGAGATCATTCAAATCTAGATGAGAATCTTCAATCTCACAATCGGTCAATGTTTATTCGTTCATCTAATAAAAATAATTTTGTAAGACAATTTTCTTATGTTAATATGTATGTATATATATATATATATGACTATTTATGAATTATTTCTAATATTTAAACTAAATTTTCAATTAAAGATCTTTGTGAAAAAAACAGCCCACAAGATAAAATGGTGAGTTCAATATTAACTATGTTTGATTTAATATAAAGAACAATTTATATTCAATGGATGAATATTAATACTGGAAGAAACAGAATTTATTTTTATTATTCGTTCAATTTTATTGTTATTGAATATGAAACGTCCTGTCAATCTATATTCATGCAGTATGTATAGCATTTTAAGTATACCAGTGTATTGCCGTGAAACTTTATCCAACTTCTGTTATTAAGTATTTTTTATTTTCCTTCATATGCTAGCGTTCATAAACATGCAACTGTCATAAATCGATTTTTCATCGTAACTGAATCGAACCTGTTCACGGCAAAGAAGTTGACATTAATAACTGTTTTCCATTTACGTAACACACAAATCGAAACGCAATATTTTACCGTCGCTGATGTCTATGTACACTCGTATGTGACGCGTTTCATCACGGAAATAATACTATATATATTCCAGAAAGAATGGAAAGCTTTGTCTGATTTATTTGATGCAATGCCACGGTTTACCTCGCAAATTTTAGCGCAGTTTGATGATTATCAACGAGTACATTTTTACGTTCTCTACATATTGACACGTTTCGTTAGTAAAGTAAAACGTGTGATTCTGTTTGTCTCTGTCGTGAAACGTTTGTCTCTGCAAGTGATACTGACATCAATACAATCTCGAATTCACGCCGCCAGCAAATTGAAATATAAATATTTACTGTAAATGAGATAAAAAAAGGAATTAAATACGTTAATTGAGAACAAATGTTTCACTTTAATGAAAACAGAGTGTTTAAAACATTTTACATATAAAGACTACACAGCAAAAACAGAATGAATCACATTTACATTTTTTAAATGACAAGAGCTTCAAAATTAGGTATATTATCAAATAATCTTATGTTAACAAAATTGTCCTTTTATTTGTGTTTTAGGTTATACATGTATTTTTATATCTTGTTCAAAAACATTATTTTCTATAATATTGAACATTGAGACATTTAAATATTGAAGATAATAAAATATTTTGTCTTAATCTTTGAGTGAACCTGATAAGTTCCTTTCATTGTTAATTATTTAATATTAAAATATTTCTCCTTAATCACAAAATGACAACACTTATTAAGATGTACATATGTTTCTTTCTGTGGTCTTCATATCTGTCTTTCATAACCTCCTTTTTACGACACAAAAAAATACTCTCTAATGCATTTTGTTTTTTATATATACAGCTTACAAAAAATGTAATTATACATCTCAATAAACATAAAATCGTGAGAAATATTTCAAATGTCGTGTTTTGAAAATTTTTAGCTAGATGAATACTCAATTTTGAGAAAGATTATATGACGTGGAGGATAAACGACATATTATTTTCTCAGACTGCGAGGACTTTTGTAAAAACAAGGCTTCGCTTCCTAAAATAATGTCTGCCAACCAGATTTTTCGGTATGTCTTGTTTCAAAAGTTTCGTTCGAACGAAACGAGGACGCGGTTTGTTTTGCACACACCGTTTTCTATCTTTTCTGATTGACGTGAGACATTTCTCAAGCTTCGCACGTGTTATCGTCGAGAACCCTTCTGCTCTTCTTTCGTCACTTCCATGGGTCTCGGCCTCTTTCGATGGTTATTACAAAAAAAATATCTAGTCACGGTGCCGTCGGAACTTCCTGGAAAAAGAATTCATTGACAAGTGACTTCCTTGACATGTGCCAGATCGAAAGGTTCCTTTTTATATTTCTAGTGTCCATGAATTTGTGAATCGTTTATCAATATCGTCATATGTTTGTTTTATTATTCTAATGCACTACTTTGATCATGTGCAGTAAAATACATATTTACATACATGTACCCTTTGTTACAGGAAATATTTGCACATACCCTTATTTTTCAATGCAAATGATTTTTGTAGTAATGATACAAAATTTAATATACGTACTTTGGTTAAATTAATTAGTATGAAAGTTCATAAATACAATGGTGTACAAACATGTACTTTCTGTATCTACTGTATCATCTTATTTCCTTTATTACGTATAAACAGTAATAACCTTATTATTTAGAAGCAACCGTTTATACAAGTTATTAGCAGTAGAGAAAAATAGGAAAAGCATATGAGTTAACAAATTACTATTATAGTATTCATTCATTATAATATGATACATCCTATATCCCAATGTAAGTTAAAAAGACATTTAACGTCATACAACGCAAAGAGCAATTGAATGAAAATAACGACAACAAAAAATAGCAGACAAATAAAAATAATCAGACAAACATAAATATTCGTGTCCATCCAATTTCCTGACATCAAATCAATATTCTGGCTGTAACAATAATTCATGAATCGATCTCATGGTCCGAAGTGGTCAGAAGGAAGAGGTTTTAACGCGATCGATTTCGAAATTGCAGCTATCGCGACGACGTCTTGCGTGAACTTCACCAAATACGGGTTACGATTTCCACCGAAACAAATTCCACGCGTTCTGTGTATCGTCGCGCGCGAGATATTCATAGAAGACAATTAAATACCTAGTCAATCGTAGAACTTAACGAGCATCGCGAAAGAAGTATGTTCGTTTTGGGATGGATTCGTCCGATTTACTTGCGTGTCTCTTCGGCTGCATTCACATTGAATAAAGAAAGGTATAGCAGTCGGGGGTGTAATGAGGCTTATTTATTACCATAGGAGGTTCGACCAATAAGGAGACGGGATGGTGGTCGTAGCCATGCCCAGCAGCCAATGAGAAGAGAGATCGAGTAGCTGTCAGATGGGCCACGCCTCGGCCAATCGGCGCTTAGCTGCGCATGACAGAGTGTCTCAGTCTCGGAACACGCCGGAGCGGCAGTCCCTTCTGGTGCGTGCGTAGGAGAACGTCTCTCTTTCGCCCGGTCACGAGAGAGAGGGAGTGTGTAAATCTGACGTTTCGTTATCATTCTTCGAACAATCTCCGTCGCCGCAAATCCTTGGTACCCTTTGCGGTGTCGCGCGTGTTTTTGGTACTGATTATACGATTGACGCGTCGCGTGTTGTCGAGTAAGGAGTGTTAGGTGTTAGGAGTGTAACATAAACAACACACAGTGCGTTTCACGAATCGTTCCAATCAAGTGCTACATCATCCATTGTGTCGCGTGTTTCTCGATAGTAGAATCAAGAGCTAGAATCGATGCGCAAAAGGGTTTTTTCCTACTCGAAGTTTTAAATAAAAAAGAAAAGAAGAATCGAAAACGAGACACATAGAGGAGGACAGAGAAAACGGACTATTTAACACGGTCCTAATAATAGCCAGTGCGCGTTCGTACGCGAGTATACTAAGCGCCTATAAATACACAGCTACCACGGGCCGC
>NT_177064.1:32612-45791 GCF_000188095.3 Bombus impatiens | reverse complement strand
CCCGTGGATTTCACGGTGCAACCTGCCACACGAGGAGATAGAAAAGACGCGAGTCCGAAGGGAAAAGAGGGAGAATAATCTTGAAGGAGGGCGCACCTGGCGCTCTAAAGAGAAACTTGCCATAATCGGATCTAGTCGGGGCCAGTAACGCAAGATAATCGTGCGTGGTACATGTAAGACGGAGGGAAACTATAGAGATAGAGACGACTATAAAGAAATACACGTTGGAATACGTTGTATATGTAACATATACGCGAAAGATAGAAAAAGAGAGAGATAAGTGAAGCAATCGGTCCACCTTAGGCTCTCCGCTGTTTCCAGTACACCCAGCCTCTCAAAGCAGATTAGAGAATAACTAGAGTGAGATTTTATTATTCCACCTTGGTATATCCAACGAGTATATCCTTTCTTTTACTCTTGTAACACGAGAAACATCCCATGTTGGAATTCGTCGGCAGCTTCTCGTGCTTGCAGTAACTCTCTACCAAGCGGTAGCCTAAAAATATCTCCTTCCTGCATATTCTGACGCGTTTATACAGTCACAAGTGCGGCGCGTTCTTCTTTTGTATTATCATATGTACTCTCCACTCGATCAAAACTGAAAAGTATACTCGACCACTTTAAGTAGACGGACCGGTCATATATCGATAGAGGTATATCGAAAGAGACTTTTTATAACAATTGTTTTCGACTAATCGATACAATCAAAACAACGTGTTCGTTCGTTGAACCTAATATATTATCCTATAGTCTGCTTTCTCTTCGTTAAAAAAACGCTTTAAATACATACACGCATTGGCTGCATGTCGGATCTAGATTAGAATTGTTAAATCAAAAAAACAATTTCTATAGCGTTACGTATAATAGAAACTAAAATACAGGATTAAAAGATCGTGTTGATTGAAGTTTAATCGCAACACGGCGAAGATAAACTGGAAGAAAATGTCTCGAAGAAAATTGGATCTGAGGAAGGAGCATCGTGGATGACCATCGAAAGGTATGAAGATCGTGAACGAATTAATCACCGCCGGTGGCTGGTACGTAGCTGAATATCTGCCGTCGGAACGATTCTCGAAAGAATCAAATCTGGTCCGTCGGCTGAGCGATCGATGCGTTCCGCAATCATTATTGGTGATTAATCAATCGACTAATTGTTCGATTAATATCACTTGGTAGAAGGAATAAAAGAAAAAATCGAATAAAATAGTGAGTGAAACGAAGTGTACCGAAGAAAAGTGGTCCACGGTGGAGGGTGGAGGGAACGGAGTGCAAGGGGTCGCCGTGGGCCCCGGAGATGATGCGATGATGGCCTACGGAGGAACCACCGGAAACGGAGGTGCGATGGGACCTTCTTCTGGTGGTGCTGATGTTTTGGGCTCGACCGGTGATTACAGCCCTCAGGGGACACCGACGCCGCTTACGGGACACGCTGCTGGACCCGTCGAGGCGACCACTTATGGTCCTACCACAGGACCAACCAGTTACAGCCCCCAAGATAGTCCTGCGAGTTCCGCCGGCGGCGGTAGCGGAAGCAATGGCCAACTTCCCAGCTTTGGATTTACTCAGGAACAAGTCGCCTGTGTTTGTGAGGTAAGTTTTCAGTTAAAAAATGTTTGATATAGTGTTTGAGTGTAGATTTGGAATTTGAGATTTGAATTTGCTTCGAATCGATGTGCGATCGATCGATGAAATAGATTCCGCGCGCGGTGTTGGACAACGAGTGTCCGACGGAAGGGTGCAAGGTGCAGTTTCCTTAATTACGTTCCATACTACATAAATTTCGTTTAAAATTGATGGCCCACAAAATATTTAAACGGAGAAAATATGTGTACTGACAGATAATAGTGAAATGTAATTTGTGATTTTGTTTCCTTTTTGTAATTAAGTATTAAACGAATCGAGGCGTTTCTAACCCTTCTAGACGATTGAACAGAAATCAAGGTACTTTAAATAATATGAATACTTTTGGAAGATTTATTTGTATATACTATTCTTTAGATAACTTATGAAATTTTTGATTTTTTTCTTTTTGCTATTTTGTAAACTAAAATGTAAATTAGCAAGATGAAACTTGAATATTTTGAAAGTTATTTAGACCTCCGCGGAGAAGATTAATCGTGCTGTTTTTCTTAGGTTTATATGGCTCAAAATGGGTGGTGTATTTCAGTAGTTATGTTAAACATTTGGTTTTAGTATTAAATATAATTTATAAATAAAGTATTTCCAAAAAAAGATGTCTAAAGAATCATAAATGCGAAGAAGTGAGGAAAACAGCAGAGAGTTAAAATTTCGTAGAATCCCTGGATATCTCATTTCGTCGTTTTAGAGTTAATCGTCCGTATAATTTATTTTATTTGTTCGTATGTATATAGCTTTTAAAAATATGAATGTTATCTGTATATCCGAGAACAATAGAGAAGTAAAATTCGCAACGTTGATAAAATTACCCATAAAATAGCTGTTAACTCTTGGCTAGTGTAAAAACGCTTGTTCGTAAGATGCTTAACTGGATTCGTTGGTTTAATTTACGTACGTTGCGAATATGCGATGATGAAATTGTCCCTGAAATTTTCTATTTTCCCGGGCCATGTTCCACGAGCACAACATTGTACAGCACCGCGCGCCAAGATTCACTTGCATGTCACACACCTAATGGAGTTCATACGATTTTACTGCAACCATAAATTGTTTTGTGTGCGACGTTTACGCTCCTCTCGCATTGAACTGATCGAGCAGCCCACATGTGCGCGGCGGAATTTTACTTACGTGTTCCGAATATTTTATTCGGGGCACTGGTTCGAGATCGCCATTTTGTCTAAATTGGAACAAACGAAAATTAAAGATGGAGGAAGATATATATTGAAAAAAGTTTATTTAACATTCGCACGACTATGAATGTTTGTACTTCTTTACAGAAATTAATTGAAAATTGATTGACCAGAAATAATCTTTACTAATTTCAATTTTTAAGATAATATTTATGATATTTTTTTAAACATTTCGTTGATTTTGAATATTTATACAAATTTATCTTTTTATGAAGATGGTTAAAAAGGTAGAACCTAGAAAGAATATTGATTTACTTAGTATCTAATATATACACTTGTCAATGTATAACATTCGATTAATTATACACAAGTGCTAAGAAAAAATTTTGAAAAACACGGAATTTATCGGAATACTTTCCAATAATAAAAAAAATTCTTATTCAACACTACATACATTAAAATCAGTACTGACATCAGAAATTATAGGTACCTATAATATGGTACCTATGGTACCTATAGGTACCTATATTTGCTGAAAAGCAATATTCGGAAGTACTATAAAAATAGAACATGTGAAGAAATATTCAAAATTACTATAAAACATACAAAATCTTCAGTGGCAGTCGTAATTATTTGGCAGTGGGCGTGCGAGCGTTAATTGTGTTAATTGTATTAAAGTATTTACTTGTATTACAAAATTATGTAAATTACATGAACCACTAGTAAATTAGGGCGCACATTATAGTATGTAGAAGGAATGTGCGAGGAACGTTGATGATGTATTTACACTTTTCCCATCAGTGCGTTACGTATACGGCTAGACGTTTAACTCCTTGCCCACGTCACATGGATATTCCGTTTAATTTATGACTACGTTTTGCGTTTTCGATAAACGACCCCGCTGTTCGCTCGGAATGGAATCGTTTAACGGGTAATTACGCCCGCGTCATAATAGAGAGGCGTAGAGAGTCTAGTGCATTTACGATCGTGCCTCACAATAATTCAAACTTATCGTTTCGGTTAAAAGCATTCCGTATCTTAAATATTTACCACGATCAAACGATTTATCTTTATTTAAAATTTGAGATTTTTAATTTGAAATTTTTAATGTTAAAATTTGGAAATTAGTAATACTCGACTATGTATGTTTATACAATACATTTATCCAATTGATATTTACGGATGTTTATTCAAATTTAATATCTAAACGTTTATGGAACATAAATGTACCTTTTAATATCTAAATATCACAACCAGTACTATACTTCAGATAATTTTTATATTTCTGTACATGTATATCTTACATATTTTGTATATTCAAATTCTTCCCTCTACCCGAAAAAATATAAACATCAGCAGTCCAGTAATAATACATGACATCTGGTGAGATGTTGCTTCACCGGTCACCATGGTTACGTGTGTAATTTGCGATAACTCCGTGAGACGTGGGCGCTAGTTGTCTTGTATCATTCGAAATAACCGGCGTGAATCGACTTGTTCGAGAAAGAACGATCTATCGATATTTAGCGGTTCGCCGGGTGGTGCCGGTCGTTTCTTTGCGCTACCGTGTGTGTATATCGCGTGCTTCAAGTTCTCGCGCGCGCGAAGACAAATCGATTCTCGAGTCTCGCGGTGGAAATACGCGATGAAACGAGACAGAACGAAATCGTTTAACCGTTTAGTTCACCCCGGCATGTCGGTTTGATTTGTCGTCGGCCAATCGAAAATCGTTCTTACACCGTCGTTAAAGTCTGATCGCAGATCTCTCTGTCGGCCATTTCTCTTGGGCTTTCGTCGCGGCTCGTTTCTCATTATATGGCTGGATTTCTCTTACACATTTCGTGATTAATCGTTCGTCAGAAGCGTTGCGCTTGGAAACTAGGTGGCACCCGGCGACGCGAATGAAGAAGTAACCATGGCAGGTGCACGAGACTCGTACCACCGTCGCATTTAATGGACGCTCGTTTTTGGTAATTTGCCTGTAATGAGCAATCGAGTATCGATTCCGTCACAGCGTGTTATCTTTTTCCCCTCCTTTTTAATTTAATGCTCATGTGTAATGAGAATTTTACGGTGTTCTCTTCTTTTTTTATTTTGTTCTTTACACGTTACGAGTCTTGGCATCGGAGGATAGCTCGTGAAAAGGCCATATCAATAGCGATGTGCTTTCAAACATTTCGATCGCTTTGAATATTTATACGTTGCGAAAAATTCGAATCACTTTAAACGCGACTCGATACTTGAAATTTTTGAAAGATTTAGTACATTCTGATCGAGTTGTTAAAATTTTGGTAAGTCTTGAAAATTTTAGTAGATTTCTTGTATATCCGATATAAAGAGTCTAAGATATAGGAAATATTCTTTCTATAATGATCATGAAATCTATCAAGACTTTCAGGGTTTATCGAAGCATTAACAACTCAAGAATTTTAAGAATTTTAAGCATCGAATTACGTTCAAATTATTTCGAATTTCCTTGAATCGATTTGAAATTGAAACTCGAACGCCACCGTTACGTATCAATGAATTTATCAAAGTGTGATCTTCCTCGATAAATGAACAGCATGCCATCCCCAGATCTTTATCTACGGTTGTATTTATGGAAAAGAGAAAAAGATAAAACTACCCTTTTCGCGAAAAGAAATAGATACGAGACGAAATAATAACGATTGAGAAACATACAAGATACACTAGAATAAGAGGAGATCGGGATGAGTTCTGCCGACTAACAGTGTGCCCCCCCTGTCTATCGTCTTCAAGGCGATGGTGTCGTCTGTCCAGGTTCTCCAACAAGCAGGCTCCGTGGAGAGGCTCGGCAGGTTTCTATGGTCCCTGCCGGCGTGCACTAGGTTGCATCGCCATGAGAGCGTGCTGAAAGCCAAGGCAATTGTCGCTTTCCATCGGGGCCACTTCAAGGAGTTGTACAGGATCCTTGAGAGTCATACGTTCAGTCCGCACAATCATCAAAAACTGCAAGCTCTCTGGCTCAAGGCTCATTACATAGAGGCCGAGAGACTGAGAGGAAGGCCTCTTGGTGCAGTCGGTTAGTATAAGATTTTCTTCAAATTAATTTAAATATGCGTCGTCTAATCTGAAATATGATATGAATAATATGAAAGATACACGGGTACTATGCGCTATCTTTCAAAGTAGAAGGTTACTCGTTTGTCTAAAATTAATTGATGACTCAAGGCACTGAAGCATAATATGTTGTTTATTTATTCTGTAACTATAGCTCCTGGTTTCCAGTTCAATTGCATTGTAGTTATCTAAATTAAAGCGCGAGGTTATCCTCTCGTTCAAAATGAATTGATCTTTAAGATTATATAAACACTAACTTATATGCTGTTTATTTGCTTATTAGCTTTCTGGTTTTTAGTTTAACTCACTGAGGGCCGACGTTGAATTAACGCAACATTTCATTTGCAGTATTTTTTTTCAATCATCTTACATTATCAAATCCATCTTTTAACATTGTGACTATATAAAGGAATTCCAAGAATTCGCGTAATACCCTTTTTGTCACTATTTCGTTCAGTTAGATTCTACAATTGTATAATATTTGAAGATATTGGGATATTTTTAACATTATGATAATAAACCATTGCTCGGTCCTTAATGGATTAATCGCATTGTAGTCATCTGTAATTTATATCTACTAATATGTTTCTTGTATTGATTGTCCATTCTATTAATAAACATATCCTTGAGTATTAATAGCGTTTCATAACTTTAGAAAATATATTTCTAGGTACTTTGCAATTGAATACAAAATTCTATGCTGTTATTTTATCTAACAAGATATAGTAACATTAATTCAATGTAATATAGGAACCTTGAGTATTCAACTGATATTTAGATAAAATATATCTAACATTGAGTTCATTTTGTCACAGTTACCTAAGAGCTGAAACATATGACATTTCTTAAACTGTTTTGGCGGCCATATTGGTCACGTGACAGCTCAGCAGTCTAACGTATAGAATACGAAATCTAACTTCTTCAGTACCTTTTTTACACAGTTTCGACACGTAAAATATAACTTATTTTTATCTTCTATAGTTGAATGTATGTTTTAGTATATCATTGCGAAGGAATGTTTTCGAATGTTTCTCGTTCGTTGTTGCTCTCGATGTTTCGTGATCTCACTTAAGCATCGATGATACGAGTGAGTTTAAAAATACGAATCAACCGCGTAACAACGCAGGATTTAATTTATTGGCGATTATAATAGCGCCGGAAAGGAAACATCTCGCGAAGGAACAAGCCTCGCGCCGCAATTTCGCGCCTGAGGCCTGCAAGCTTTATTTCTGTCGCGCATTGTAAACAGGGATGAAGGCGAGTTTAACGAGCTGACATTCTAATTAGATCTTTCTATTTACTTTTGTGAACCAATATGTGTCATCTGATCCCTTTTCCCCTCTCCTCTTTTCTCTCTGTATGTCTGCTAAAACCAGAGAGCAAAAAGAGAAATTTTACTCCACCTCCCGTGTGACACGAAGCTGTAAAGATTTCCGGCTGCTTTGTTAGAATATTTCGCCATATTTCTACGGCATCATTGCTAGCCATGTTTTTTTTAGCGTACTTAGGTTAGGTCCTTATGGCTGGACCGAAAATTTTTTAAAGCCGGTCACCAATGGTAGTTTCCTTCTTCCTTTTTATATAAATTTGCTTTAATTATTAAATGATTTAATTTGTTTACAGTGATGTGAATAATATCCGCTCATATGCATTTGTTCGATTTTTTAAATTTTAGCTAGTATTGAATATTTGCGGGATTGGTAAGGATAATTGGCTTTATACCCAATGCAAAAATAAACAATTGTGTAAACAATTAATAAAAAAAATTTTTAAGTACCGCTATTGGAATATAAAACGAAAAGTCTATCTAACTGAAAACTTTTGCACACGACTGTAAATTCATTATATCGTTAACGAAACGCCAGAAAGGTATTTTTAAAAAATCTTGGAAATATAAGCTTTTGTTTATGTGTTTCGTTCTCGTGGTCCCTGTATCGATGGCAATTGATAGCCGAAAGAGAATGCAAAACAATGCACGATATTTGTAGATCAAACGACGGAAATAAAATCGAACCGCGCCATGCGTGCATCACAGTTGCGTCGTTTTAAAAATATCCTCTCGTAATTCAGAGGTTTACCGTTATTCGTATATATCGTGTAACCCTCGTGGGGGATTTGTTTCGTTGTAATTAATGATAGCTGCGTGTAATCTTGCTTATGAACAAGAAAAATCCATAAAAGTCCTAAAAGTAGTGATATTTAAAAAAAGATTACAATAGTTGCTTATTACTAGAATTTAGGTATAACGAAGATTGTAGAGGTTACCCCTAGTAGTAGTGAAGTTAATATAAATGCAATGTAAATTTATTTGAAATATTTTATTTACGAAATTGACCAAAAGTGTTTGAATTACAGGAAAATATCGCGTTCGTCGCAAATTCCCACTGCCACGTACAATTTGGGATGGCGAGGAGACGTCTTACTGCTTCAAGGAGAAATCCAGGAGCGTCCTGAGGGATTGGTACGCCACCAATCCCTATCCCTCACCTCGCGAGAAACGAGAATTGGCAGAGAGTACGGGCCTCACCACTACGCAAGTCAGCAACTGGTTCAAGAACCGAAGACAAAGGGATCGTGCAGCTGAACACAGGTATTTATCTCTTTCCTTAAGATTTCTAACATTAATCCTATCTTAATAACACTATGCTTTGTGTTAAAAAGCGCTAGGTGATACTCACAAGTATCTCTGAATCAAATATTTTTATCGTCTTCTACTTCGAATAGTCTTTTCCGCATAGTAACCTTTGAGAGGTCAAAACCATTTAGAACGTTGACATTTTATACACCGTTATCGTCTTTGTTCCTGCTAAAACATCCGATACCTTATTCATCTTACCCGGCCGAGTAAACGGATAATGCTAGTAATAAACCGTTGAAATGTATCATCAGTCAGGCGGGAAATTTGAAAGCTCTTACTCATGCAACGGTGTGTTACTTACAGTTATTAAGACGCTTTATAAACAGACAAATTTACGCGTACACATGATGAACGTGTAAATTAGCTCATGAATAAGGGGTTTCCATCTCGGACATTTCGAAGAGGAAGTTACATAACCTCCTTCTAATAACCAAATATCGGGATACGCCAGACACGTCTGCTTGTTTTGAAGCGGAGGAAAGAGAGGAAGGAAACACACGAGGAATGCCGGTGGTGATATAATTGTTGCCATAATAATATCTCGGTCTGGATATATGTACTTATTTTCCTATATATCTTTTCTTGGATGGCCTTGTTGCAAGAAGTTAATCGACAGTGGCCGAGCTGATATCCGTGGAATCCGTGGAGGGCGCAAGCGTAGGAGTTTCATGTTGTTTGGAAGGTCGTTGCTCTACATCCGATTTTAGAAACGACCGAGCAAACTCGAAGACGGCCTCATAACTACGTAACGTTAGTAGCGATACTAGCGATGCATTTCTCTCTCGTCTTGTGATCCGCTTTTTGTTTGTCGTATCTTAACTTCTCGCAGTACCTTTATAATTTACACTGTAAGAACACGTTGTCTGGTTATCGATAAAATAAGGGTTCTTACGTGTACGCTTTTCTTTTTCCGTTGTTACTTCTAGATTGTCCTCGAATTTAATTATATGGACGTTAACTTTTCCGTTCTGTTCACGCTGGGGCTCTGTAATTTTCGATCCGAAACGAACACCTCGTTCAAGGTGTAACATGATCTGTCGAACCGCTTAATCGTAAGATCCTCATTACCGCCATTTTGCTTCTTAACCGGAAAGAGTTAAAATTCTCCACTACTCGGAACAATTTAAGTACCGTTATAATACGCTCCCTTGAAACCGCGTGGCAATATATGTTCAATTTTTATGTCCTCCTCTTGTATCATAATTTTCTATTTCCGTGATATTTTAACTGATAACAAGAACCTTCTCATGTTCTTCATCTTCTTCGCTGAAAAGAAGCTTCAACTTACAATTAGATGCATGCAATCAACCAACTTGATAACCGAGAGAAATAGACACAGAATAGGTGAATATATTAAAGTAAAGAATATTCAACTTCCGTTCGAACCAAAGTTCTTAACTTGTGGACCACGAAATATTTTCTAGAGGATTGCCGTGGTCATTTTTAGTTGAAGATTTTTAGCACCAATTAAATATTAGATTAGAACTAAATTTTGCAGATTTCATTGAAATTGTTCTTTTATATAAGGGATACGTATAATATAAATTATATAGGGGTATATATGTACCACATGTAATAAGAGAAGAAAGTCACAATTTATTTGGTTATCACAGGAAAGTCGTACGACTTAAAAAAAGGTTAGAAAACTTTGATATAAGAAATTCATGATGGTCAACGAATAGACTGAGACGCAATCGAGTAGACGTGGTCGGATGCAACAAATACACAAAAGAAAGAAAACCAGTCGTTGTTCCCTTGATTTTGGTGAGTCCATCGATGCGAATCATGGCCAGGATAGACAGCGTTCCTCCTCGCCGAGAATTTCGCGAGGGAGGAAGTGGGAAGCACCACCGTGGCGAGGCCCAGTCCAGTACACAGCCGTGTCACGCCACGGGGAACGTATCGAATTTCTTATGGCTTCTGTGTATTCCCATGAACGGAGACAGAAGGTCAGAGCGAAACAGAAAGGTAGACAGAGAGACGTCAGAGGGGAAGAAAGAGAGAGATATAGAGGCGCGGTGGTGGATCCTATAGTCCTATCCGATGGCTTTGGGGGTATCGTGGATACGCATGGCATCATTCGCGGCATATTAATTACAGGAAATCCTACAAAGCATCCATATCACCCTCCCATGCTTTCCCTATACGTAATTCGTTGTACACCCCATCGATGGAATATCGAGTTGGCACTGAACGATTTTGAGATCATCGTTGCACTTTCACTTCTTTTTATTAGGAAAAATATACATTATATCTTTCATGAGAATATTCTTCCTTTTCGTTGGTGGAAGATCGGTGGATTGTATTTCGATGTCGTTGTTTTTTTTTCTTTTTTTTTAAGATCATTGCCCGTTATTTTACTTTTTCTCGTTGCGTATTTGTATAAAAGAGGCGATTAAATACACTAACGATGAGCTCGAGGCATTGAGTATCTTTGACAGAGGTTGGGTCATTTGAATTTAGACGAAACAATTCCATGACGGAATACGATTTTTGTCTTTTGACTCATAGTCCGTCATCTTGGTTCGTTGTGCAGGGTAGCCAACTTTATCTTGCAAAGAGACTAGGAGGCAGCGCGAAACGTAAACAAGCGGCACGGATTGCACCGCTTAGACAAGCAATTCTTATCGCCACGCACCGTTAACCGCCTCTTTTTTTCTTTTTTCCTCTCCTTCCCTTTTTACTCTTCGTCGCGCAGTTTCAGTGGGAGCACACGTGAGTCATTAATTCCCCGAAATGTTCTAGCTCCGCTCTTGTATTTTCGTTTCGGTCGAATTTATCGTCGAGTCTCAATCACCAAGGTTGCATCCCAATTACCCAGTAGTGTAACGTGAAACTAAAGACGAGCTGAATGAATACTTATATATCGTAAGAGTTTTTCAAATGAAAAGTCTATCCACTATTAAGTGAATTTTGCTGAAACAGACAAATAATCTCGAGTGTGATTGTCTGGTTATTCGTAGATGAAAATTTAAGCCCTTTAGGTGTCGTATCTCGATAGCGATCCATCGAGATAGGTTATAATGCGATACATCAAAATTTTACCTCCAAATAAGATTTGTCGCGAACGTGAATTATCGTAGGAAGAGAAAGGATAATTCAATTGAGCACGGTCTTCTTCGTCTACGTTGTCTAAACCAGAGAGAGTACTTTATTAATTGAGCCATCCAAGTAATCAGATGAATCTTTTCTTCCCGGCTCTGTATCTAAAGACACAGCCGCCTGTTAACTCTTAGAACTTAAAACTTAGAACACATCGACTCAGATTTTATTAACAGACTGGCGACCGATAAGGAAGATTTCCCCATTTCGTTTAACAACACGTTGCATATTTTGAATGAAAGAATATAATATCGATAATAACTAGACCGTAGATTTTTATTTAAATGTTTCTTATATTCCTAATACAAATATTAATTTACATAAGCAGTCTAATAATAACAATACACAGTCGAAAATAAGATATGATACTAATAGGTATAGTGATTTTACGAAATTTAAAAAGGATACAAAACGTATTGGAAGATGAGGCCTCGACTAATATGCAAAGAACAAAATTGACACGAAGATACGATCTCCGTTCTAACGAAGCTGACCAAGAGTCATCATTATTTTTTTCTTTCTCTTCCTTTACTTTTGATTTCTTTTTCTTTTTTTTTAATTTTTGCTTCGACATTTACTGTCGATCAGCAAAAAAACGTCATGCTAAACGTTGTCTGTGACCGGTGTCCGGTAACCGAACGTGCGCACGGATCGTAGGAACACAAAGGGACGATAAGAGAAAAAGATGCTGATCGCGAGATTTCGGACGGCGCCGTCTGCTCGTTATCTGCACCTCTTTTGTTCCACGCAATTCCATCCGCGCTCTCGAATATCTTCCTCTTTGGCGACACGCGTGGCGGCTGCCAAGAGTTACCGGAATATTCTCTAGCCGTGTGTTGACTCTATCGGAGATTGAAATATTACCAGATTCTTTTACGATAGTAACAATTTTAGCCAGAGGAAATAATTGAGGGCGAAAGTTTCTGGATATATAATATTGTAATTCGGGTTATACTACGAAAGTATCTTTTAAGTCTCAATTATTCCGCTATAGTACGTCGTATATTTTTGATAGAAAAATTGTTTCGAAATTAGCTACGTGTAGAAATTAACTTTGGCTTTATCGAAGTATCTCTAAAAGTATACATGGTTTTAATTCAATAATATGTACAAATTCAATGATATTGAATTTTTATAAGTATTCTGTACTGTTTTAAAAAATAATTCTCTTTTTCTCAATTATTCTGTTATCACGTTGCACGTACAATCTTCGTGTTAGTGAGCACTTCGGTTTATTCAATATGAACTGACTTGCATCAACAAACTGAAATACCTTGAGATTCATAAGTGAACGGAGATTTAAATTGCCAATACCCCCGTGAATTAACGCCCGGAAAATAACCGGAATTTATGGAAAAATTTACAGACAGAATGAAGTTGTCGAAGGTTATTGCCTTGCGAACTGCAAGTTTCGAGTCACGCGAGCCTTTTGAATAAATCGTCTGTTCTTCGTTTGTGCATTATGTGTATGGATCACGTGTAAACGAGCTGGTTAAATCGTTCGATAAGAGCTCCCAGGGGAGAGGAGGGTATACACCGTATGCATTCCGGAGTTTGACGTTTTTTGCCCGACGCCGACGCCCACGAGAC
>NT_177064.1:31036-32306 GCF_000188095.3 Bombus impatiens | reverse complement strand
ACGCCCCAGTCTCGTGGGGCCCGTGATACCGCTAACGTTTCCGCCCCTGCGCGCGTCATCCAACGTTAATTTACATCAGCTTGTCGAGGCCCCGGATCGTTTGTCGAAGAACTCGGACAAAATTTGTTTCGCTCGAATTTTCCATAATTATTCGCTTTTCGCGGTCCTGTTTTTTTTATTATTTTTTTGTTCTTTTGTAGCAAGATTTTTGTATGAAAAAATACATTTTTATAGAGAAATTATTCGCTTCTCGTATTCTTTTCTCTTGTTTGTTAACTTTTTTCTGGTGAATAATATTTACGGCGATATACATTCGTATAGAAATTATTCTTATTTATTAATTTTGATTATGTACTACTTATGAATTCTTTGTGAAATTATGGAAAAGTTGGAAAATTTTTGCCACGGAATATGGAACGTGAAAATTCGATTTGAAAGAGTAGAAGCTGATGGAATTCTGCTTTGCTCGGTTTCTCGATAATTATTTATCTGTCACCATCTTAATTTCTTACTTATTTATTCTTCTCCAGTGAGATATTTTTATGGAGAGATACACTTATATGAACAAATTTAGAAACTATTCGCTTTTTAAATTCTTTTCTATTACTCATAAACTTTTTTCTAGCGGAACCTTTTTATACAAAGGTACAAGTATATAGAGAAATTGGAAATTAGTCTTATTTACTAATTGTTTCATGGAAAAATCATAGAAAAGTTGGCGCAAAGTCTGATATCAAAGTATAAAAAATGAAGATTAGAATTGAAATGGTAGAACGTAGGAATGAAAAATAACAGCATTCGTAACAACGTTAGAAGTGAAGTTTTGTTCTACGCAAAGAATTTCAATCAGTTTCTGATACTTGTTTAAAGCATAGAAAATGTCGAATTCCGGTAGTCGCTACTCTGCGCCCGCAGAAATCACAGCGCTAGTCGTATTTTAACGATTATCGTTTCAATATACCTCACATTCTGTACTCTAAATTTTCATCGTTTATTTCGATCCTTTCGTGTAGAATACATCGCCTAATAATATTATTGTGGCGGATCGGTATGAACAGGACGCCGACAGGGTCGAGGCATCAACGCGGCGCAACACCTCCCGGGCGATCCGCTGGTACCAACCGCCAACACTAGAGGGCTACGACGACAACGAGTCTGTCTAACTCGCTAGCGGTCGAATATACGAGCGATTAATACAAATACCGCACATAGCGAGACTCCCTCTACGTCTAAGGCAGGGACTACCGGGGATAGTCTTACTGACGAGTCC
>NT_177064.1:25169-31031 GCF_000188095.3 Bombus impatiens | reverse complement strand
CCTCCGGTAGTCCCGGGACGAAACGCAAAACTCTCTTTCCATCCGCCACATTATAATTACTTTACATAGTAATTTATGGGAGACGAACTTATTAATATTATTAAATTATTGACAAAATAAAATAACAAATATGTATGGGTTGGCAACTAAGTGATTTTGGCAATTAAATGATTGCGGATTTTGTCATTAGATGGTATTGACAAAATCCGCAATCATTTAGTTGCCAATCTAATATTAATTGTTATAGACGAAGAACAATAGCGTCATAATCGCCTTCTCTTAACGATGATTATAATAATAACCAATTTTATTTTTAAAGATACACTTTGTCTAGAACGATTCTAAAGGCGAGAAACTCTAAGATAAAATTCTAGATTCCAATATTCGCTTTTGCCTCACTCGGTGTATCATAATCATTAACTTTTTGCATCCCGGCCATGTCGTCATCGAGCCGTCGATCATTGTTCTTGGAATTTCGAAGTTCTGACAAACTATGCCCCGTTGTCTTCGGGAATATTCGGCGGCTGCAGGGGTTACAATTAGCGACAGTCTACCGAATTGTCAAGGCTATCAACAGCGGTCGATAACAACCGCGCTTCTTCTTGTGGCCACCGTTGGCAGTTTCAAGTTCAAGCTACAAGACACAGTTTCAAGTTCGAGCTACAAGACACAGTTTCAAGTTCGAGGTACAAGACACAGTTTCACTGTGCGCGTGTTGAAAAATCGAAATTTTCCAATGAGACGAAGAGCACGCAGCTGTAGAAAAATCGGCGGACTTATATGTGATCTAATACCAGCGGTCAAAGAAGAAATCGGAAGAGATCGAAACCAGCTGGTTGCTTTTTTTTTATTTATTCATATTTACAGTCAATTCTCTTATTGAGAATTTTCAGTAATTTTGAGCTGGCTGCTGAAGCGAGCAAAACTCTCGTAGAAAGAAGACTAAAAAAAAAAAAAAACACCCCACTGACCTCACTAAAGTAATAAAATAGTCAAACTCGAAGATGGTATCCTGCTGGGTGTACCCATCCACACGTTATTTAACAATTAAGTTACAAAAATGTGTAACTTACAAATGTCCAGCTAGGCAAATTGTAAAGTACAAATTAAATAATAATAATAAAAAAAAATATGTGATCTCACCGTGAAATCCAGAAGCTTCGGTCATTCAAAGATTCACCGTACTCGTCTCTAATCCGAGATTATGCCAAATCTTCTACGCTCCTAGCTTTTGGAAGTAATCCTTTTTTTTCTTTTTTTTTAATTTGTTGTTTCTTACATTTGAGTCTTTGGTTTCGATATTTTGTAAATCGAAGAGTTCACGTAGGGAACGCCGTGAGTGGCAAGAAACAAGTTTGTCAGGAGCAAAAAGAAAACTTATGCGTTAATGTAATGGAAACTGTTGGAAAAGAAAGGCGTATCTGTAGAAAACGCTGTGAGCGCGAAGAAACAGATTTTTCGCGAGGAACAGAAAAACGATGTATTGAATGTAGTGGAAATTCGTGAACAGGAAAAGCGTATCCGTAGGAAAACCTGTATATATAGTACACCTCTTAGTTGTAAAGAAAACTCCATGTTCCATTCAGATGGCATAGACAAAAGTCAACAAACAATTGACTAATAATTTATTGCTACTTTTATCTGCTTTTCTATAAAGACGACATTATATTCTAATCATTATTATTAATGATATGATTAAAATTGAGCTTCAATTTTATACCACGGTATCCTCATTGGCACGTGGAACATTTTTCAATAAAAAATCGAAATCCTGCAATTTTGCCATTTACAGTGTCTTCTACAAGTACTCTTTGATTTTGATCTCGCGTTAGAATGAGCTTACAGTTACAGAATTTCGTGTAGTCTCTCGTCCGATCTTCTGGTTTTAAACTTTCATCTATTTCGACGTAGCACTGGCGCCTGCGACGCTACGATCCAAACACTCTTTGAATCTTCGATTCAACGTTTCAAACTCTAAATCGATAATAATCAAATTTGAATTATTGCAGTACGTTGGTTATATCTTCCTAATAACACACTTGTTACGATTCATCTTCCTAGTATTCTTGCCTCTGTGAAATTAAAAAGAAAATAGACTCTGAAATTGTGAAACTTAGTTCACCTTGTGGTTTTCTCTCTCTCTCTCTCTCTGTCTCTGTCTCTCTCGTTACTAAACTTGACGCCATAAATCGTTACGAGCCACTCTTGAAATATCCGTGTGTCTCTTCCTGGACATAAAACTCTGCCGTTGAGAGATCCAGCGCCTGGTGTCTCTTCGTTGCATTGTACCCTGGCACTCTTCGCCACGAGCGGATGAAAATAAACTTCACTCTCTGCCGCACGTGCCACGACAATGTTTTTCTTTGTTTTTTTTCTTTTTCTTGCGAACGCTGTTCTGTGCTACGCACGTCACTTAACCTGTTAACTACCTGAAAGGACGAGCAAGATTTATATCTAATAGCTATAAGATAATTCATCTATACCTCTGTATCACGCCATGTGATGTAATGCTTTATTAATACGAGGCTGGCTTGTATATATAAATTTTATTTGTTTGTTATTATATTGGCTATCAGCGGAGTGTATTTAGGCTAATTATTAAACCACAGAGTCTCCAGTTACGTCGGCTCAATTTTAGTTGCTTTTCTCGTACGTAATTCTGGTTATCGTTACATCTGGCAAGTGATAATTTAATTACGCGATTATAATTGCAATACAACTTTTTTTTATATTTATTTATTTAAATTTTACAATTTGTCCAGTAGGATATTTGGTAAAATATCATAGCTTAGTGGTATAATAATATAACATGTGGGTGACTACCCCCAGCGGGGTACCATCTTCGTGTTTATCAGGTCATATCCTTTGTGAATACAACTGACTCTGTATAAGTACAGAAAGCACAAACTAGAACAAATTTTTTTTTTTTAATTTAAAACTTCACATTCACAATTTGTCCAATTTGGACATTTGGTAGAATTAACTAGAACAAATGAATTCGCATTTATCAATCCTCTGTCGCTGCTCAGAAATTCAATTGTGATTCGTTAAGAGTAACAAATGTAATAAGTAAATGTAATAAATGATTGTGATTTGTTAAATAAGTAATGTATCAGTATAAACGTACAAGTAACATATATTTCAGATAGAAATTCTTAGGAATACAGTTAAATATATCATTTCTAGAAATATCATCGTTTTTATTTTCATTTACGCGTTGTTCTTGTTCTTATTTTCACGACGTTTCATTATGTGTTCACCTGTTCGAAAGGAGGTGCGGTATCATACCACGTAACTAGATATATGATATTTTTACTATTCTATAACGTTTCTATGTGATTCGCGAAATTAAACGAAATTACCAGCAAAGCTATTTAAATATTTTTGTGCACATTTCTTCCACATTAACGTAACCTGCCTCAATCTGCACCCTGCAAACACGTAACAAGGGGGCTCAGTTTCAACTGTGTAGCGCGGAGAATGCTTTCGATTTAGAAACCAGTCAGTTAACAGGTTAAAGCGGTGGTGGTTATTATACCCTGGCCCTGACTAATATCATCATCCTGTCGATGGAAGAGAGCTGTTTCTCTTTCAGACGCCTTCTAATCTTCGAAAATGCCGAGCAACATAACTCGTTCGCCTGGTCGAAAGGTTAAGAACAACATTTCGCCGCCGAAAATAAATAAAGCCGGAAGAGGCAGACGTGGTCCCTACGTGCCGTCCAGACGTTTTGCCTCTTCCGTTTGGCTCTTTGGCTCGTTTTCCTTACCGCCAACAAGTATCGATGAATAAATAGAGGAACCAGCGAAACCATACGCTCTGAGATTCACCGAAGATAAAATGCTTTATGATAGCATTTCGCACCATTACTCGGATAATTATATTTAAATTTCCGGCTTATGTATCCGCGTTCTTGCCCAAATTACTACGAAAAGATGTTTTAGAAAACACCGATCCATGATCCGAAAAACGAGCCAGATAAATCGAAATAAAAGGGAAACGTATCGCACGTTATCTTGGAAATGGGGAAACAATCTCTGGTTTGTTTCTCGTCGAATTTATTCCAAGATCTATGTCGAGTTTCCTATTCTTTACATTCTTCGGACGAATTTTTTACTCTTGTTGTTCGATCTTGATATGTACACGTTGAAAACTCAATTTAACCAGTTAGCTGTTTTGGCAATATTGGTAATAATGGCAATATTTTGTGTTGCGACCAGCCCTGTCGATAATAAAATTCAAAAATAAGACAGTCGTTTCGTTACAATTTGATTATACAGGGTGGTTGGTAACTGGTGGTACAAGCAGAAAGGGGGTGATTCTACGCGAAAAAAGAAGTCGAAAATATGGAATAAAAATTTTTCGTTCGAGGCTTTGTTTTCGAGAAAATCGACTTTGAATTTTCGCTCGGTACGCGTGCGGTTATAACGGATCTCACTGTAGATCGTTGTCTCGATGGAAAAATTTAAATAAAAAGAAAACAAAATTTTTTCTTCTGATATCTTTTCTAAATAAGTTAAAGTTAAAAAGTTAATTCTGATATTTTAGTTTAATTGAACTATAGTTTGATATTAGTCGAGACTTTGTTTGGTATGCAGGGTGGTTGGTAACTGGTGGTACCAAGCAGAAAGGGGGCGATTCTACGCGAAAAAAGAAGTCGAAAATATGGAATAAAAATTTTTCGTTCGAGGCTTTGTTTTCGAGAAAATCGACTTTGAATTTTCGCTCGGTACGCGTGCGGTTATAACGGATCTCACTGTAGTCGCTCGGTACGCGTGCACTTTATCGTGCACTTTATCGCGTCTCGTTATAACGGGCCTCACTGTAGATCGTTGTCTCGATGGAAAAATGAAAAAAAATTTTTATTCTATATTTTCGACTTCTGTGTTTGACGAGTATACTCGTCATCGATTACTTTTTGCCACGCGTTTCAGCTACACGCTTTTCAAAGAAATCGCAATAGCTAACTGGTTAGTGACACAGTACTTCGTAATATTCATATTAAAATTATTCGTAATATTCGTTTGAACTGTACAAACGAACGATTCAAACCTTCCAGCGAAGCTGAAACTTCGCTTAAAAAACAATACAGCAAGATATTCGATCAACAAAACCGTTGCCCTCTATAACCTTGAACCGTATTTTTTTTTTTTTATTTAAGATGTTTATTAAACCCAAGATACAATTTTAAATACATTTTGGTATTCACAATAAACGGTGAATTTTTGTAGTGATGTTTTCTCTATAACCTTGAGCCGTCAATCAGACGCAAATGACAAATTCCGCCAGGACAAATTGCTGCATCCTTGGACAAGATCCGATCGTCGTGTAATTTTTGTATCTCATCTGCTCATTGAAGTATCGAGTAATCACTAACTGGGTATCGGATAAGGCATGTTATTGCTTTGGCAACTATTGGGTTGGCAATTAAATGATTGCGGATTTTTTCATTAGGTGGTATGGACAAAATCCGCAATCACTTAGTTGCCAAAGCAATACATCGATCGGAACAGGAGGTAATCCGAAACGGCATATCTGCTGAATAAGCGAACTGTTACGAAAGACGACCCAACCAAGACTCGTTGCGATGTTTTTTGCCGTAAAAACAGTGTGTGGTCTATGGTTGCCACGCAGCAATTTCATAGAATCTCCTCCTTTTTGTCAGTATACTGTGTCGGTTGGATCTGTGTGTCTAAAGATTAGTAAAGACACAACGTTATTCCGTGACGTGAATTCCGTCACTCGTCTACCAAATGGCTGTAAAGTAATAGAAAGTAAGGAAAAATATGTACATTGATCGAACAAGTTTTTTTTTTTTTTTTTTTTTTTTTCCTTTTTTTTTTTTTCTTTAAAAATTGTTTT